>NC_143571.1:336250-672500 GCF_054136105.1 Typopeltis vanoorti
TCTGCGTTAAATTATGTGCCATATAACGAAATACACTTAAATACACTCAAATAGCTTCATCTGATAGAGTTTGTGTGTGTAAAACACGAAAATAACGTTTCCGTGAAATTTTGCAAAAAGTGAATTTTTTCGTGGTTTTTAGTCAAAACCTGCTTGTTTTCACTCTGACAGCACGAATACGCTGATACTCGCTGGAAAATGAATCGAGCGATATGTAACTTTTTATATAGGCATAGGGAATTGATATCTATCAAACTGCGCTAATAAGAACTTAATCGGGTGATATGAAAATTTTTAAAAAATTCAACATTAGTTCGATAACAGCGCCCTCTAACGACATAATGTCCAAACAAGGCAGAAAACACTGTACTATGTATTGCTGGTTTCTTTAACAACATCTGCGTTAAATTATGTGCCATACAACGAAATACACTTAAATACACTCAAATAGCTTCATCTGATAGCGTTTGTGTGTGTAAAACACGAAAATAACGTTTCCGTGAAATTTTGCAAAAAGTGAATTATTTCCTGTTTTTTAGTCAAAATCTGCATGTTTTCACTCTTACAGCAACAATACGCTGATACTCGCTGGAAAATGATTCCAGTGATATCAAACTTTTTATGTAGGCATAGGGCATTGATATGTATCAAACTGTGCTAATAAGAACTTAATCGGTTGATATGGAAATTTTAAGAAAAATCAACATTAGTTCGATAACAGCGCCCTGTGTTCAATTTTCATCCTTGTACATAGTCATGTTTGTGTTACTTATTTATTTCCTGAAGGTAGATGACCCTCAAGGTACAAAAATAGCGACTTTCATTTAGAGGGAGGTTGATGCTCAAGGTAGATCGGCTGGCGAATTCGTTGTACCTTGAGCATCATCATCCCTAACTAGGGAACATGAACCTGAAGTGTGTGGATTCAGTTCAACTTTCAGGGTCACCTTTCAAACAAGAAAGCACTGTACTATGTATTGCTGGTTTCATTAATAACCTCTGCGTTAAATTATGTGCCATATAAAGAAATACACTTAAATACACTCAAATAGCTTCATCTGATAGCGATTGTGTATGTAACACAAGAAAATAACGTTTCCGTGAAATTTTGCAAAAAGTGAATTTTTTCGTGTTTTTTAATCAAAATCTGCTTGTTTTCACTCTTACTGCAACAATACGCTGAAACTCGCTGGAAAATGATTCCAGTGATATTAAACGTTTTATATAGGCATCGGGCATTGATATGTATCAAACTATGCTAATAAGAACTTAATCGGATGATATGGAAATTTTTAAAAAAATCAACATTAGTTCGATAACAGCGCCCTGCATTCAATTTTCATCCTTGTACATAGTCATGTTTGTGTTACTTATTTATTATTTCCTGAAGGTAGATGACCCTCAAGGTACAAAAATAGCGACTTTCATTTAGAGGGAGGTTGATGCTCAAGGTAGATTGGCTGGCGAATTCGTTCTACCTTGAGCACCATCGTCCCTAACTAGGGAACATGAACCTGAAGGGTGTGGAGTCAGTTCAACCTTCAGGGTCACCTTCCTAACAAGAAAGCACTGTACTATGTATTGCTAGTTTCATTAATAAACTCTGCGTTAAATTATGTGCCATATAACGAAATACACTTAAATACACTCAAATAGCTTCATCTGGTAGCGTTTGTGTGTGTAAAACACGAAAATAACGTTTCCGTGAAATTTTGCAAAAAGTGAATTTTTTCGTGTTTTTTAGTCAAAACTTGCTTGTTTTCACTCTTACAGCAGGAATACGCTGATACTGGCTGGAAAATGATTCGAGCGATATGTAACTTTTTATATAAGCAGAGGGCATTGATATCTATCAAACTGCGCTAATAAGAACTTAATCAGTTGATATGTAAATTTTAAAAAAATTCAACATTAGTTCGATAACAGCGCCCTCTAACGACATAATGTCCAAACAAGGCAGATATCACTGTACTATGTATTGCTGGTTTCTTTAACAACATCTGCGTTAAATTATGTGCCATATAACGAAATACACTTAAATACACTCAAATAGTTTCATCTGATTGCGTTTGTGTGTGTAAAACACGAAAATAACGTTTCCGCGAAATTTCGCAAAAAGTGAATTTTTTCGTGTTTTTTAGTCAAAATCTGCTTGTTTTTACTCTCACAGCAACAATACGCTGATACTCGCTGGAAAATAATTTCAGTGATATCAAACTTTTTATATGGGCATAGGGCATTGATATGTATCAATCTATGCTAATAAGAATTTAATCGGATGATATGGCAATTTAAAAAAAATCAACATTAGTTCGATAACAGCGCCCTGTATTCAATTTTCATACTTGTACATATTCATGTTTGTGTTACTCATTTATTAAATATTTCCTGAAGGTAGATGACCCTCAAGGTACAAAAATAGCGACTTTCCTTTAGAGGGAGGGTGATGCTCAAGGTAGATCGGCTGGCGACTTCGTTCTACCTTGAGCATCATCATCCCTAACTAGGGAACATGAACCTGAAGGGTGTGAAGTCAGTTCAACCTTCAGGTTCATCCTCCCTAACGAGGGAACATGAACCTGAAGGGTGTGGATTCAGTTCAACCTTCAGGGTCAAATTCCAAACAAGAAAGCACTGTACTATGTATTGCAGGTGTCTTTAACAACCTCTGCGTTAAATTATGTGCCATGTAATGAAATACACTTAAATACACTCAAATAGCTTCATCTGATAGCGTTTGTGTGTGTAAAACACGAAAATAACGTATCCGTGAAATTTTGCAAAAAGTGACTTTTTTCCTGTTTTTTAGTCAAAAGCTGATTGTTTTCAATCTTACAGCACCAATACGCTGCTACTTGCTGGAAAATGATTCCAGCGATATCATACGTTTTATATAGGCTTCGGGCATTGATATGTATCAAACTTTGCTAATAAGAACTTAATCGGTTGATATGGAAATTTAAAAAAAAATCAACATTACTGCGATAACAGCGCCCTGTATTCAATTTTCATCCTTGTACATAGTCGTTTGTGTTACTTATTTATTATTTCCTGAAGGTAGATGACCCTCAAGGTACAAAAATAGCGACTTTCATTTAGAGGGAGGTTGATGCTCAAGGTTGATCGGCTGGCGAATTCGTTCTACCTTGAGCACCATCGTCCCTAACTAGGGAACATGAACCTGAAGGTTGTGGAGTCAGTTCAACCTTCAGGTTCATCCTCCCTAACGAGGGAACATGAACCTGAAGAGTGTGGATTCAGTTCAACCTTCAGGGTCACCTTCCAAACAAGAAAGCAATGTACTATGTATTGCTAGTTTCATTAATAAACTCTGCGTTAAATTATGTGCCATATAACGAAATACACTTAAATAAACTCAAATAGCTTCATCTGATAGCGTTTGTGTGTGTAAAACACGAAAATAACGTTTCCGTGAAATTTTGCAAAAAGTGAATTTTTTCGTGTTTTTTAGTCAAAATCAGTTTGTTTTCACTCTTACAGCAACAATACGCTGATTCCCGCTGGAAAATGATTCCAGTGATACCAAACTTTTTATATAGGCATAGGGCATTGATATGTATCAAAGTATGCTAATAAGAACTTAATCTGATGATATGGAAATTTAAAAAAAAATCAACATTAATTCGATAACAGCGCCCTGTATTCAATTTTCATACTTGTACATAGTAATGTTTGTGTTACTCATTTATTATTTCCTGAAGGTAGATGACCCTCAAGGTACAAAAATAGCGACATTCATTTAGAGGGAGGGTGATGCTCAAGATAGGTCGGCTGGCGACTTCGTTCTACCTTGAGCATCTTCATCCCTAACGAGGGAACATGAACCTGAAGGGTGTAGATTCATTTCAACCTTCAGGGTCCCCTTCCAAACAAGAAAGCACTGTACTATGTATTTCTGGTTTCATTAATAACCTCTGCGTTAAATTATGTGCCATGTAAAGAAATACACTTAGATACACTCAAATAGCTTCATCTGATAGCGTTTGTGTGTGTAAAACATGAAAATAACGTTTCCGTGAAATTTTGCAAAAAGTGAATTTTTTCGTGTTTTTTAGTCAAAATCTGCTTGTTTTCACTCTTACAGAACCAATACGCTGATACTCTCTGGAAAATGATTCCATCGATATCAAACTTTTATATAGGCATACGGCATTGATATGTATCAAACTTTGCTAATAAGAACTTAATGAGATGATATGGAAATTTTAAAAAAAATCAATATTAGTTCGATAACGACGCCCTGTATTCAATTTTCATACTTGTACATAGTCATGTTTGTGTTACTCATTTACTAAATATTTCCTGAAGGTAGATGACCCTCAAGGTACAAAAATAGCGACTTTCATTTAGAGGGAGGGTGATGCTCAAGGTAGATCGGCTGGCGACTTCGTTCTACCTTGAGCATCATCATCCCTAACTAGGGAACATGAACCTGTAGGGTGTGAAGTCAGTTCAACCTTCAGGTTCATCCTCCCTAACGAGGGAACATGAACCTGAAGGGTGTGGATTCAGTTCAACCTTCAGCATCACCTTCCAAACAAGAAAGCACTGTACTATGTATTGCTGGTTTCATTAATATCCTCTGCGTTAAATTATGTGCCATATAACGAAATACACTTAAATACACTCAAGTAGCTTCATATGATAGCGTTTGTGTGTGTAAAACATGAAAATAACGTTTCCGTGAAATTTTGCAAAAAGTGAATTTTTTCGTGTTTTTTAGTCAAAATCTGCTTGTTTTCACTTTTACAGAACCAATACGCTGATACTCGCTAGAAAATGATTCCAGCGATATCAAACTTTTTATATAGGCATAGGGCATTGATATGTACAAACTGTGCTAATAAGAATTTAATTGGCTGATATGGAAATTTTAAAAAAAATCAACATTAGTTCGATAACAACGCCCTGTATTCAATTTTCATCCTTGTACATAGTCATGTTTGTGTTACTTATTTATTATTTCCTGAAGGTAGATGACCCTCAAGGTACAAAAATAGCGACTTTCATTTAGAGGGAGGTTTATGCTGAAGATTGATCGGCTGGCGAATTCGTTCTACCTTGAGCATCATCGTCCCTAACTAGAGAACTTGAACCTGAAGGGTGTGGAGTCAGTTCAACCTTCAGGTTCATCCTCCCTAAAGATTGAACATGAACCTGAAGGGTGTAGATTCAGTTCAATCTTCAGAGTCACCTTCCTAACAAGAAAGCACTGTACTATGTATTGCTAGTTTCATTAATAAACTCTGCGTTAAATTATGTGCCATATAACGAAATACACTTTAATACACTCAAATAGCTTCATCTGATAGAGTTTGTGTGTGTAAAACACGAAAATAACGTTTCCGTGAAATTTTGCAAAAAGTGAATTTTTTCGTGTTTTTTAGTCAAAACCTGCTTGTTTTCACTCTTACAACACGAATACGCTGATACTCACTGAAAAATGATTCGAGCGATATGTAACTTTTTATATAGGCATAGGGCATTGATATCTATCAAGCTGCGCTAATAAGAACTTAATCGGGTGATATGCAAATTTTTAAAAAATTCAACATTAGTTCGATAACAGCGCCCTCTAACGACATAATGTCCAAACAAGGCAGAAAGCACTGTACTATGTATTGCTGGTTTCTTTAACAATATCTGCGTTAAATTATGTGCCATACAACGAAATACACTTAAATACACTCAAATAGCTTCATCTGATTACGTTTGTGTGTAAAACACGAAAATAACGTTTCCGTGAAATTTTGCAAAAAGTGAATTTTTTCGTGTTTTTTAGTCAAAATCTGATTGTTTTCACTCTTACAGCACCAATACGCTGATACTCGGTGCAAAATGATTCCAGCGATATCAAACTTTCTATAATGGCATATGGCATTGATATGTATCAAACTTTGCTAATAAGAACTTAATCGGATGATATGGAAATTTAAAAAAAAATCAACATTAGTTCGATAACAGCGCCCTGTATTCAATTTTCATATTTGTACATAGTCATGTTTGTGTTACTCATTTCTTAAATATTTCCTGAAGGTAGATGACCCTCAAGGTACAAAAATAGCGACTTTCATTTAGAGGGAGGGTGATGCTCAATGTAGATCGGCTGGCGACTTCATTCTACCTTGAGCATCATCATCCCTATCTAGGGAACATGAACCTGAAGGGTGTGGATTCAGTTCAACCTTCAGGGTCACCTTCCAAACAAGAAAGCACTGTACTATGTATTGCTGGTTTCATTAATAATCTCTGCGTTAAATTGTTCCATATAAAGAAATACACTTAGATACACTCAAATAGCTTCATCTGATAGCTTTTGTGTGTGTAAAACACGAAAATAACGTTTCCGTGAAATTTTGCAAAAAGTGAATTTTTTCGTGTTTTTTAGTCAAAATCTGCTTGTTTTCACTCTTACAGAACCAATACGCTGATACTCGCTGGAAAATGATTCCATCGATATCAAACTTTTTATATAGGCATACCGCATTGATATGTATCAAACTATGCTAATAAGAACTTAATGAGATGATATGGAAATTTAAAAAAAAATCAATATTAGTTCGATAACAACGCCCTGTATTCAATTTTCATACTTGTACATAGTCATGTTTGTGTTACTCATTTATTAAATATTTTATGAAGGTAGATGCCCTAAAGGTACAAAAATAGCGACTTTCCTTTAGAGGGAGGGTGATGCTCAAGGTAGATCGGCTGGCGACTTCGTTCTAACTTGAGCATCATCATCCCTAACTAGGGAACATGAACCTGAAGGGAGTGAAGTTAGTTCAACCTTCAGGTTCATCCTCCCTAACGAGGGAACATGAACCTGAATGGTGTGGATTCAGTTCAACCTTCAGGGTCACCTTCCAAACAAGAAAGCACTGTACTATATATTGCTGGTTTCATTAATATCCTCTGCGTTAAATTATGTGCCATATAACGAAATACACTTAAATACACTCAAGTAGCTTCATATGATAGCGTTTGTGTGTGTAAAACATGAAAATAACGTTTCCGTGAAATTTTGCAAAAAGTGAATTTTTTCGTGTTTTTTAGTCAAAATCTGCTTGTTTTCACTTTTACAGAACCAATACGCTGATACTCGCTAGAAAATGATTCCAGCGATATCAAACTTTTTATATAGGCATAGGGCATTGATATGTATCAAACTCTGCTAATAAGAATTTAATCGGCTGATATGGAAATTTTAAAAAAAATCAACATTAGTTCGATAACAACGCCCTGTATTCAATTTTCATCCTTGTACATAGTCATGTTTGTGTTACTTATTTATTATTTCCTGAAGGTAGATGACCCTCAAGGTACAAAAATAGCGACTTTCATTTAGAGGGAGGTTTATGCTGAAGATTGATCGGCTGGCGAATTCGTTCTACCTTGAGCATCATCGTCCCTAACTAGAGAACTTGAACCTGAAGGGTGTGGAGTCAGTTCAACCTTCAGGTTCATCCTCCCTAAAGATTGAACATGAACCTGAAGGGTGTAGATTCAGTTCAATCTTCAGAGTCACCTTCCTAACAAGAAAGCACTGTACTATGTATTGCTAGTTTCATTAATAAACTCTGCGTTAAATAATGTGCCATATAACGAAATACACTTTAATACACTCAAATAGCTTCATCTGATAGAGTTTGTGTGTGTAAAACACGAAAATAACGTTTCCGTGAAATTTTGCAAAAAGTGAATTTTTTCGTGTTTTTTAGTCAAAACCTGCTTGTTTTCACTCTTACAACACGAATACGCTGATACTCACTGAAAAATGATTCGAGCGATATGTAACTTTTTATATAGGCATAGGGCATTGATATCTATCAAGCTGCGCTAATAAGAACTTAATCGGGTGATATGCAAATTTTTAAAAAATTCAACATTAGTTCGATAACAGCGCCCTCTAACGACATAATGTCCAAACAAGGCAGAAAGCACTGTACTATGTATTGCTGGTTTCTTTAACAACATTTGCGTTAAATTATGTGCCATACAACGAAATACACTTAAATACACTCAAATAGCTTCATCTGATTACGTTTGTGTGTAAAACACGAAAATAACGTTTCCGTGAAATTTTGCAAAAAGTGAATTTTTTCGTGTTTTTTAGTCAAAATCTGATTGTTTTCACTCTTACAGCACCAATACGCTGATACTCGGTGCAAAATGATTCCAGCGATATCAAACTTTCTATAATGGCATATGGCATTGATATGTATCAAACTTTGCTAATAAGAACTTAATCGGATGATATGGAAATTTAAAAAAAAATCAACATTAGTTCGATAACAGCGCCCTGTATTCAATTTTCATATTTGTACATAGTCATGTTTGTGTTACTCATTTATTAAATATTTCCTGAAGGTAGATGACCCTCAAGGTACAAAAATAGCGACTTTCATTTAGAGGGAGGGTGATGCTCAATGTAGATCGGCTGGCGACTTCATTCTACCTTGAGCATCATCATCCCTATCTAGGGAACATGAACCTGAAGGGTGTGGATTCAGTTCAACCTTCAGGGTCACCTTCCAAACAAGAAAGCACTGTACTATGTATTGCTGGTTTCATTAATAACCTCTGCGTTAAATTATGTGCCATATAAAGAAATACACTTAAATACACTCAAATAGCTTCATCTGATAGCTTTTGTGTGTGTAAAACACGAAAATAACGTTTCCGTGAAATTTTGCAAAAAGTGAATTTTTTCGTGTTTTTTAGTCAAAATCTGCTTGTTTTCACTCTTACAGAACTAATACGCTGATACTCGCTGGAAAATGATTCCAGCGATATCAAACTTTTTATATAGGCATAGGGCATTGATATGTATCAAACTATGCTAATAACAACTTAATCAGATGATATGGAAATTTAAAAAAAAATCAAAATTAGTTTAGTAACAGCACCCTGTATTCAATTTTCATACTTGTACATAGTCATGTTTGTGTTACTCATTTATTAAATATTTTCTGAAGGTAGATGGCCCTAAATGTACAAAAATAGCGACTTTCATTTAGAGGGAGGGTGATGCTCAAGGTAAATCGGCTGGCGACTTCGTTCTACCTTGAGCATCATCATCCCTAACTAGGGAACATGAACCCAAAGGGTGTGAAGTCAGTTTAACCTTCAGGTTCATCCTCCCTAACGAAGGATCATGAACCTGAAGGGTGTGGATTCAGTTCAACCTTCAGGGTCACCTTCCAATCAAGAAAGCACTGTACTATGTATTGCTGGTTTCATTAATAACCTCTCCGTTAAATTATGTGCCATATAACGAAATACACTTAAATACACTCAAATAGCTTCATTTGATAGCGTTTGTGTGTGTAAAACACGAAAATAACGTTTCCGTGAAATTTTGCAAAAAGTGAATTTTTTCGTGTTTATTAGTCAAAATCTGCTTGTTTTTCACTCTTACGGCAACAATACGCTGATACTCGCTGGAAAATGATTCCAGTGATACCAAACTTTTTATATAGTCATAGGGCATTGATATGTATGAAACTATGCTAATAAGAACTTAATCGGATGATATGGAAATTTAAAAAAAAATCAACATTAGTTCGATAACGGCGCCCTGTATTCAATTTTCTTCCTTGTACATAGTCATGTTTGTGTTACTTATTTCCTGAAGGTAGATGACACTTAAGGTACAAAAATAGCGACTTTCATTTAGAGGGAGGTTGATGCTCAAGGTTGATCGGCTGGCGAATTCGTTCTACCTTGAGCATCATCGTCCCTATCTAGAGAACATTAACCTGAAGGGTGTGAGTCAGTTCAACCTTCAGGTTCATCCTCCATAACGATGGAACATGAACATGAAGGGTGTGGATTCAGTTCAACCTTCAGGGTCACCTTCCAACAAGAAAGCCCTGTACTATGTATTGTTAGTTTCATTAATACACTCTGCGTTAAATTATGTGCCATATAACGAAATACACTTAAATACACTAAAATAGCTTCATCTGATAGCGTTTGTGTGTGTAAAACCCGAAAATAACGTTTCCGTGAAATTTTGCAAAAAGTGAATTTTTTCGTGTTTTTTAGTCAAAATCTGAGTTTTCAATCTTACAGCACCAATACGCTGATACTCGCTGGAAAATGATTCCAGCGATATCAAACATTTTATATAGGCATAGGCCATTGATATGTATCAAACTCTGCTAATAAGAACTTAATCGGTTGATATGGAAATTTAAAAAAAAATCAACATTAGTTCGATAACAGCGCCCTGTATTCAATTTTCATACTTGTACATAGTCTTCTTTGTGTTACTCATTTATTAAATATTTCCTGAAGGAAGATGACCCTCAAGGTACAAAAATAGCGACTTTCATTTAGAGGGAGGGTGATGCTCAAGGTAGATTTGCTGACGATTTCGTTCTACCTTGAGCATCATCATCCCTAACTAGGGAATATGAACCTGAAGGGTGTGAAGTCAGTTCAACCTACAGGTTCATCCTCCCTAACGAGGGAACATGAACCTGAAGGGTGTGGATTAAGTTCAACCTTCAGGGTCACCTTCCAAACAAGAAAGCACTGTACTATGTATTGGTGGTTTCATTAATAACCTCTGCGTTAAATTATGTGCCATATAACGAAATACACTCAAATAGCTTCATCTGATAGCGTTTGTGTGTGTAAAACACGAAAATAACGTTTCCGAGAAATTATGCAAAAAGTGAATTTTTTCGTGTTTTTTAGTCAAAACCTGGTTGTTTTCACTCTTACAGCACGAATACGCTGATACTCGCTGAAAAATGAATCTACCGATATGTAACTTTTTATATAGGCATAGGGCAGTGATATCTATCAAACTGCGCTAATAAGAATTTAATCGGGTGATATGCAAATTTTTAAAAAATTCAACATTAGTTCGATTACAGCGCCCTCTAACGGCCTAATGTCCAAACAAGACAGAAAGCACTGTACTATGTGTTGCAGGTTTCTTTAACAACCTCTGCGTTAAATTATGTGCCATATAACGAAATACACTTAAATACACTCAAATAGCTTCATCTGATAGCGTTTGTGTGTGTAAAACACGAAAATAACGTTTCAGTGAAATTTTGCAAAAAGTGAATTTTTTCGTGTTTTTTAGTCAAAACCTGCTTGTTTTCACTCTTACAGCACGAATACGCTGATACTCGCTGGAAAATGATTCGAGCGATGTGTAACTTTTTATATAGTCATAGGGCATTGATATGTATCAAATTTTGCTAATAAGAACTTAATCGGATGATATGGAAATTTTAAAAAAATCAACATTTGTTCGATCACAGCGCCCTGTATTCCATTTTTATACTTGTACATAGTCATGTTTGTGTTACTCATTTATTAAATATTTCCTGAAGGTAGATGACCCTCAAGGTACAAATATAGCGACTTTCATTTAGAGGGAGGGTGATGCTCAAGGTAGATCGGCTGGCGACTTCGTTGTAACTTGAGCATCATCATCCCTAACTAGGGAACATGAACCTGAAGGGTGTGGATTCAGTTCAACCTTCAGGGTCACTTTCCAAACAAGAAAGCACTGTACTATGTATTGCTGGTTTCATTAATAACCTCTGCGTTAAATTATGCCATATAAAGAAATACACTTAAATACACTCAGATAGCTTCATCTGATAGCTTTTGTGTGTGTAAAACACGAAAATAACGTTTCCGTGAAATTTTACAAAAAGTGAATTTTTTCGTGTTTTTTAGTCAAAATCTGCTTGTTTTCACTCTTACAGAACCAATACGCTGATACTCGCTGGAAAATGATTCCAGCTATATCAAACTTTTATATAGGCATAGGGCTTTGATATGTATCAAACTATGCTAATAAGAACTTAATCAGATCATATGGAAATTTAAAAAAAAATCAACATTAGTTCGATAACAGCGCCCTGTATTCAATTTCCATACTTGTACATAGTCATGTTTGTGTTACTCATTTATTAAATATTTCCTGAAGGTAGATGCCCTCAAGGTACAAAAATAACGACTTTCATTTAGAGGGAGGGTGATGCTCAAGGTAGATCGGCTGGCGACTTCGTTCTACCTTGAGCATCATCATCCCTAACTAGGGAACATGAAACTGAAGAAAGTGAAGTGACTTCTACCTTCAGGTTCATCCTCCCTAACGAGGGAACATGAACCTGAAGGGTGTGGATTCAGTTCAACCTTCAGGGTCACCTTCCAAACAAGAAAGCACTGTACTATGTATTGGTGGTTTCATTAATAACCTCTGCGTTAAGTTATGTGCCATATAACGAAATACACTTAAATTCACTCAAATAGCTTCATCTGATAGCGTTTGTGTGTGTAAAACACGAAAATAACGTTTCCATGAAATTTTGCAAAAAGTGAATTTTTTCGTGTTTTTTAGTCAAAACCTGCTTGTTTTCACTCTTACTGCACGAATACGCTGATACTCGCTGGAAAATGATTCCAGCGATATGTAACTTTTTATATAGTCATAGGGCATTGATATCTATCAAACTGCGCTAATAAGAACTTAATTGGGTGATATGCAAATTTTTAAAAAATTCAACATTAGTTCGATAACAGCGCCCTCTAACGACATAATGTCCAAACAAGGCAGAAAGCACTGTACTATGTATTGCTGGTTGCTTTAACAACATCTGCGTTAAATTATGTGCCATACAACGAAATACACTTAAATACACTCAAATAGCTTCATCTGATAGCGTTTGTGTGTGTAAAACACGAAAATAACGTTTCCGTGAAATTTTGCAAAAAGTGAATTTTTTCGTGATTTTTAGTCAAAATCTGCTTGTTTTCACTCTTACAGCAACAATACGCTGATACTCGCTGGAAAATGATTCCAGTGATATCAAACTTTTTATATAGGCATAGAGCATTGATATGTATCAAACTATGCTAATAAGAACTTAATCAGATGATATGGAAATTTTAAAAAAAATCAACATTAGTTCGATAACAGCGCCCTGTATTCAATTTTCATACTTTTACGTAGTCTTGTGTGTGTTACTCATTTATTAAATATTTCCTGAAGGTAGATGACCCTCAAGGTACAAAAATAGCGACTTTCATTTAGAGGGAGGGTGATGCTCAAGGTAGATCGGCTGGCGACTTCGTTCTACCTTGAGCATCATCATCCCTAACTAGGGAACATGAACCTGAAGGGTGTGAAGTCAGTTCAACCTTCAGGTTCATCCACCCTAACGAGGGAACATGAACCTGAAGGGTGTGGATTCAGTTCAACCTTCAGGGTCACCTTCCTAACAAGAAAGCACTGTACTATGTATTGCTGGTTTCATTAATAACCTCTGCGTTAAATTATGTGCCATATAACGAAATACACTTAAATACACTCAAATAGCTTCATCTGATAACGTTTGTGTGTGTAAAACACGAAAATAACGTTTCCGTGAAATTTTGCAAAAATGAATTTTTTCGTGTTTTTTAGTCAAAATCTGATTGTTTTCAATCTTTCAGCACCAATACGCTGATGCTCGCTGGAAAATGATTCCAGCGATATCAAACTTTTTATATAGGCATAGGGCATTGATATGTATCAAACTGCTAATAAGAACTTAATCGGTTGATATGGAAATTTTTAAAAAAATCAACATTAGTTCGATAACAGCGCCCTGTAATCAATTTTCATCCTTGTACATAGTCATGTTTGTGTTACTATTTATTATTTCCTGAAGGTAGATGACCCTCAAAGTACAAAAATAGCGACTTTCATTTAGAGGGAGGTTGATGCTCAAGGTTGATCGGCTGGCGAATTCGTTCTACCTTGAGCATCATCGTTCCTAACTAGGGAACATGAACCTGAAGGGTGTGGAGTCAGTTCAACCTTCAGGTTCATCCTCCCTAACGAGGGAAGAGGAACCTGAAGGGTGTGGATTCAGTTCAACATTCAGGGTCACCTTCCTAACAAGAGAGCACTGTACTATGTGTTGCTAGTTTCATTAATAAACTCTGCGTTAAATTATGTGCCATATAACGAAATACACTTAAATACACTCAAATAGCTTCATCTGATAGCGTTTGTGTGTGTAAAACACGAAAATAACGTTTCCGTGAAATTTTGCAAAAAGTGAATTTTTTCGTGTTTTTTAGTCAAAAGCTGCTTGTTTCCACTCTTACAGCACCAATTCGCTGGTACTCGCTGGCAAATGATTCCAGCGATATGTAACTTTTTATATAGGCATAGGGCAATGATATCTATCAAACTGCACTAATAACAATTTAATCGGGTGATATGCAAATTTTAAAAAAATTCAACATTAGTTCGATAACAACGCCCTATAATTACATAATGTCCAAACAAGGCAGAAATCACTATACTATTTATTGCTGGTTTCTTTAACAACCTCTGCGTTAAATTATGTGCCATACAACTAAATACACTTAAATACACTCAAATAGCTTCATCTGATTGCGTTTGTGTGTGTAAAACAGGAAAATAACGTTTCCGTGAAATTTTGCAAAAAGTGAATTTTTTCGTGTTTTTTAGTCAAAATCTGCTTGTTTTCACTATTACAGCAACAATACGCTGATACTCGCTGGAAAATAATTCCAGTGATATCAAACTTTTTATATGGGCATAGGGCATTCATATGTATCAATCTATGCTAATAAGAACTTAATCGGATGATATGGAAATTTAAAAAAAAATAAATTAGTTTAGCAACAGCACCCTGTATTTAATTTTCATACTTGTACATAGTCATGTTTGTGTTACTCATTAAATATTTCCTGAAGGTAGGTGACCCTCAAGGTACAAAAATAGCGACATTCATTTAGAGGGAGGGTGATGCTCAAGGTAGATCGGCTGGCGACTTCGTTCTACCTTGAGCATCATCATACCTAACTAGGGAACATGAACCTGAAGGGTGTGGATTCAGTTCAACCTTCAGGGTCACCTTCCAACAAGAAAGCACTGTACTATATATTGCTGGTTTCATTAACAACCTCTGCGTTAAATTATGTGCCATATTACGAAATACACTTAAATACACTCAAATAGCTTCATCTTGTAGCGTTTGTGTGTGTAAAACACGAAAATAACGTTTCCGTGAAATTTTGCAAAGTGAATTTTTTCGTGTTTTTTAGTCAAAATCTGCTTGTTTTCACTCTTACAGCACCAATACGCTGATACTCGCTGGAAAATGATTCCATCGATATCAAACTTTTTATATAGGCATTGATATGTATCAAACTGTGCTAATAAGAACTTAATCGGTTGATATGGAAATTTTAAAAAAAATCCACATTAGTTCGATAACAGCGCCCTGTATTCAATTTTCATCCTTGTACATAGTCATGTTTGTGTTACTTATTATTTCCTGAAGGTAGATGACCCGCAAGGCACAAAAATACCGACTTTCATTTAGAGGGAGGTTGATGCTCAAGGTTGATCGGCTGGCGAATTCGTTCTACCTTGAGCATCATCGTCCCTAACTAGGGAACATGAACCTGAAGGGTGTGGAGTCAGTTCAACCTTCAGTTTCATCCTCCCTAACGGGGGAACATGAACCTGAAGGGTGTGGATTCAGTTCAACCTTCAGGGTCACCTTCCTAACAAGAAAGCATTGTACTATGTATTGCTAGTTTCATTAATAAACTCTGCGTTAAATTATGTGCCATATAACGAAATACACTTAAATACACTCAAATAGCTTCATCTGGTAGCGTTTGTGTGTGTAAAACACGAAAATAACGTTTCCCTGAAATTTTGCAAAAAGTGAATTTTTTCGTGTTTTTTAGTCAAAATCTGTTTGTTTTCACTCATTCTGCAACAATACGCTGATACCCGCTAGAAAATAATTCCAGTGATATCAAACTTTTTATATGGGCATAGGGCATTGATATGTATCAATCTATGCTAATAAGAACTTGATCGGATGATATGGAAATTTTAAAATTCAACATTAGTTCGATAACAGCGCCCTGTATTCAATTTTCATACTTGTACATAGTCATGTTTGTGTTACTCATTTATTAAATATTTCCTGAAGGTAGATGACCATTAAGGTACAAAAATAGCGACTTTCATTTAGAGGGAGGGTGATGCTCAAGGTAGATCGGCTGGCGACTTCGTTCTACTTTGAGCATCATCATCCCTAACTAGGGAACATGAACCTGAAGGGTGTGAAGTCAGTTCAACCTTCAGGTTCATCCTCCTTAACGAGGGAAAATGAACCTGAAAGGTGTGGATTCAGTTCAACCTTCAGGGTCACCTTCCAAACAAGAAAGCACTGTACTATGTATTGCTGGTTTCATTAAGCTCTGCGTTAAATTATGTGCCATATAACGAAATACACTTAAATACACTCAAATAGCTTTATCTCATAGCGTTTGTGTGTGTAAAACACGAAAATAACGTTTCCGTGAAATTTTGCAAAAAGTGAATTTTTTCGTGTTTTTTAGTCAAAACTTGCTTGTTTTCACTCTTACAGCACGAATACGCTGAGACTCGCTGGAAAATGATTCGAGCGATATGTAACTTTTTATATAGGCATAGGGCATTGATATCTAACAAACTGCGCTAATAAGAACTTAATCGGGTGATATGGAAATTTTCAAAAAATTCAACATTAGTTCGACAACAGCGCCATCTAACGACATAATGCCCAAACAAGGCAGAAATCACTGTACTATGTATTGCTGGTTTCTTTAACAACATCTGCGTTAAATTATGTGCCATACAACGAAATACACATAAATACACTCAAATAGCTTCATCTGATTGCGTTTGTGTGTGTAAAACACGAAAATAACGTTTACGTGAAATTTTGCAAAAAGTGAATTTTTTCGTGTTTTTTAGTCAAAATCTGCTTGTTTTCACTCTTACAGCAACAATACGCTGATACTCGCTGGAAATTGATTCGAGTGATACCAAACTTTTTATATAGTCATAGGGCATTGATATGAAACAAACTATGCTAATAAGAACTTAATCTGATGATATGGAAATTTTTAAAAAAATCAACATTAGTTCGATAACAGCGCCCTGTATTCAATTTTCATACTTGTACATAGTCATGTTTGTGTTACTCATTTATTAAATATTTCCTGAAGGTAGATGCCCTCAAGGTACAAAAATAGCGACTTTCATTTAGAGGGAGGGTAATGCTCAAGGTAGATCGGCTGGCGACTTCGTTCTAACTTGAGCATCATCATCCCTAACTAGGGAACATGAACCTGAAGGGAGTGAAGTGAGCTCAACCTTCAGGTTCATCCTCCCTAACGAGGGAACATGAACCTGAAGGGTGTGGATTCAGTTCAACCTTCAGGGTCACCTTCCAAACAAGAAAGCACTGTACTATGTATTGCTGGTTTCAATAATAACCTCTGCGTTAAATTATGTGCCATATAACGAAATACACTTAAATACACTCAAATAGCTTCATCTGGTAGCGGTTGTGTGTTTAAAACACGAAAATAACGTTTCCGTGAAATTTTGCAAAAAGTGAATTTTTTCGTGTTTTTTAGTCAAAACTTGCTTGTTTTCACTCTTACAGAACGAATACGCTGATACACGCTGGAAAATGATTCGAGCGATATGTAACTTTTTATGTAGGCATAGGGCATTGATATCTATCAAACTGCGCTAATAAGAACTTAATCGGGTGATATGCAAATTTTTAAAGAATTCAACATTAGTTCGATAACAGCGCCCTCTAACGACATAATGTCCAAACAAGGCAGAAAGCACTGTACTATGTATTGCTGGTTTCTTTAACAACATCTGCGTTAAATTATGTGCCATAGAACGAAATACACTTAAATACACTCAAATAGCTTCATCTGATAGCGTTTGTGTGTGTAAAACACGAAAATAACGTTTCCGTGATATTTTGCAAAAAGTGAATTTTTTCGTGTTTTTTACTCAAAATCTGCTTGTTTTCACTCTTACAGCAACAATACGCTGATACTCGCTGGAAAATGATTCCAGTGATATCAAACTTTTTATATAGGCATAGGGCATTGATATGTATCAAACTGTGCTAATAAGAACTTAATCGGATGATATGGAAATTTAAAAAAAAATCAACATTAGTTCGATAACAGCGCCCTGTATTCAATTTTCATCCTTGTACATAGTCATGTTTGTGTTACTTATTTATTATTTCCTGAAGGTAGATGACCCTCAAGGTACAAAAATAGCGACTTTCATTTAGAGGGAGGTTGATGCTCAAGGTTGATCGGCTGGCGAATTCGTTCTACCTTGAGCATCATCCTCCCTAACGAGGGAACATGAACCTGAAGGGTGTGGATTCAGTTCAACCTTCAGGGTCACCTTCCTAACAAGAAAGCACTGTACTATGTATTGCTAGTTTCATTAATAAACTCTGCGTTAAATTATGTGCCATATAACGAAATACACTTAAATACACTCAAATAGCTTCATCTGATAGCGTTTGTGTGTGTAAAACACGAAAATAACGTTTCCGTGAAATTTTGCAAAAAGTGAATTTTTTCGTGTTTTTTAGTCAAAACCTGCTTGTTTTCACTCTTACAGCACGAATACGCTGATACTCGCTGGAAAATGATTCGAGCGATATGTAACTTTTTATATAGGCATAGGGCATTGATATCTATCAAACTGCGCTAATAAGAACTTAATCGGGTGATATGGAAATTTTCAAAAAATTCAACATTAGTTCGACAACAGCGCCCTCTAACGACATAATGCCCAAACAAGGCAGAAATCACTGTACTATGTATTGCTGGTTTCTTTAACAACATCTGCGTTAAATTATGTGCCATACAACGAAATACACATAAATACACTCAAATAGCTTCATCTGATTGCGTTTGTGTGTGTAAAACACGAAAATAACGTTTACGTGAAATTTTGCAAAAAGTGAATTTTTTCGTGTTTTTTAGTCAAAATCTGCTTGTTTTCACTCTTACAGCAACAATACGCTGATACTCGCTGGAAATTGATTCGAGTGATACCAAACTTTTTATATAGTCATAGGGCATTGATATATAACAAACTATGCTAATAAGAACTTAATCTGATGATATGGAAATTTAAAAAAAATCAACATTAGTTCGATAACAGCGCCCTGTATTCAATTTTCATACTTGTACATAGTCATGTTTGTGTTACTCATTTATTAAATATTTCCTGAAGGTAGATGCCCTCAAGGTACAAAAATAGCGACTTTCATTTAGAGGGAGGGTAATGCTCAAGGTAGATCGGCTGGCGACTTCGTTCTAACTTGAGCATCATCATCCCTAACTAGGGAACATGAACCTGAAGGGAGTGAAGTGAGTTCAACCTTCAGGTTCATCCTCCCTAACGAGGGAACATGAACCTGAAGGGTGTGGATTCAGTTCAACCTTCAGGGTCACCTTCCAAACAAGAAAGCACTGAACTATGTATTGCTGGTTTCATTAATAACCTCTGCGTTAAATTATGTGCCATATAACGAAATACACTTAAATACACTCAAATAGCTTCATCTGGTAGCGTTTGTGTGTGTAAAACACGAAAATAACGTTTCCGTGAAATTTTGCAAAAAGTGAATTTTTTCGTGTTTTTTAGTCAAAACTTGCTTGTTTTCACTCTTACAGAACGATTACGCTGATACTCGCTGGAAAATGATTCGAGCGATATGTAACTTCTTATGTAGGCATAGGGCATTGATATCTATCAAACTGCGCTAATAAGAACTTAATCGGGTGATATCCAAATTTTTAAAAAATTCAACATTGGTTCGATAACAGCGCCCTCTAACGACATAATGTCCAAACAAGGCAGAAAGCACTGTACTATGTATTGCTGGTTTCTATAACAACATCTGCGTTAAATTATGTGCCATAGAACGAAATACACTTAAATACACTCAAATAGCTTCATCTGATAGCGTCTGTGTGTGTAAAACACGAAAATAACGTTTCCGTGATATTTTGCAAAAAGTGAATTTTTTCGTGTTTTTTAGTCAAAATCTGCTTGTTTTCACTCTTACAGCACCAATACGCTGATACTCGCTGGAAAATGATTCCAGCGATATCAAACTTTTTATATAGGCATAGGCATTGATATGTATCAAACTGTGCTAATACGAACTTAATCGGTTGATATGGAAATTTAAAAAAAAATCAACATTAGTTCGATAACATCTCCCTGTATTCAATTTTCATCTTTATACATAGTCATGTTTGTGTTACTTATTTATTATTTCCTGAAGTTAGATGACCCTCAAGGTACAAAAATAGCGATTTTCATTTAGAGGGAGTTTATTGCTCAAGGTTGATCGGCTGGCGAATTCGTTCTCCCTTGAGCATCATCCTCCCTAACGAGGGAACATGAACCTGAAGGGTGTGGATTCAGTTCAACCTTCAGGGTCACCTTCCTAACAAGAAAGCGCTGTACTATGTATTGCTAGTTTCATTAATAAACTCTGCGTTAAATTATGTGCCATATAACGAAATACACTTAAATACACTCAAATAGCTTCATCTGATAGCGTTTGTGTGTGTAAAACACGAAAATAACGTCTCCGTGAAATTTTGCAAAAAGTGAATTTTTTCGTGTTTTTAATCAAAATATGATTGTTTTCACTCTTACAGAACCAATACGCTGATATTTGCTGGAAAATAATCCAGCGATATCAAACTTTTTCTGTAGGCATAGGGCATTGAAATGTATCATACTGTGCTAATAAGAACTTAATCGGTAGATATGGAAATTTTTAAAAAATTCAACATTAGTTCGATAACAGCGCCTTGTATTCAATTTTCATCCTTGTACATAGTCATGTTTGTGTTACTCAATCATTAAATATTTTCTGAAGGTAGATGACCCTCAAAATACAAAAATAGCGACTGTCATTTAGAGGGAGGGTGATTCTCAAGGTAGATCGGCTGGCGACTGCGTTCTACCTTGAGCATCATCGTCCCTGACTAGGTAACATGAACCTGAAGGGTGTGGATTCAGTTCAACAGTCAGGGTCACCTTCCAATCAAGAAAGCACTGTACTACGTATTGCTGGTTTCATTAACAACCTCTGCGTTAAATTATGTGCCATATAACGAAATATACTTAAATACACTCAAATAGCTTCAACTGATAGCGTTTGTGTGTGTAAAACACGAAAATAACTTTTTAGTGAAATTTTGCAAAAAGTGAATTTTTTCGTGTTTTTTAGTCAAAATCTGCTTGTTTTCACTCTTACAGCACCAATACGCTGATACTCGCTGGAAAATGATTCCAGCGATATGCAACTTTTTATGTAGGCATTGGGCATTGATATTTATTAAACTGTGCTAATAAGAACTTAATATATATATTACACAAAGGATAATATATATATATATATATATACACCGCCACCAAGACACACTCGCACAAACCAGTACACACTCACACAATCACAAACACACCGCCACAAACAGGCTGAGAAACAAAACGCAACCACAAAACCACACACATAATCCACCACACACACCATCACAAACACACGCACCTAAACCACAACACACACATACAATGGCACACACACTGAGTGACAAAACCACAGACAAACACAACCACAAATACACACACACTTAGACAAAACCACACACATAATCCAACACACACACAATGCCACACACACACCGCCACAAACACAAGCACCTAAACCACAAACACACACTCAGACAAAACCACAAACACACACTCAGACAAAACCACACACATAATCCACCACACACACACAATGCCACACACACCGCCACAAACGCAAGCACCTAAACCACAAATATACACTCAGACAAAACACACACATAATCTACAACACACACAGAATGCCACACACACCGCCACCAGCAAACGCATATAAACCACAACACACACATACAATGCCACACACACACTGAGAGACAAAATCACACACAAACACCAACACAAAACCACACACACTCAGATAAAACCACACATATAATCCATCACACACAATGCCACACACACCGACACCAGCACACGCATATAAACCACAACACACACATTCAATGCCACACACACCGCCACAAGCAAACACTCAGAAACCAATACACATTCACACAATGACAAACAAAACACCACAAACACACATATAATCCGCCACACACTCACATAGAAAAAACCACAAACAAACACCACCAATAATACACACACACTCAAAAAATCACACACATAATCCACCACACACACACACACACACACACACACACACACACAACCCACCACACTCAGACACCACGATCCCATACACACAGATATAGCAACTGCACAGAGACAATGCAAAAAACACTGCCATAACCACACACACATAATGCCACAGACAAAAACTCAGAGAAAACCACACAAAAACACCACCACAAATACAAACACACAGAAAAAACCACACATAATCCACCACATACAGACACCACGACCGCACACACACAACCCACCACACACAGACACCACGACCGCACACACACAGATATAGCAAACACACAGAGACAATTCAACAAACACTGCCACAAACACACACACATAATGCCACACACACTCAGAATAAACCACACAAAAACACCACCACAAATACAAACACACAGACAAAACCACACATAATCCACCACAAACACACACAACCCACGACACTCAGACACCACGATCGCACACACACACACAGATATAGCAACCACACAGAGACAATGCAACAAACACTGCCACAAACAAACACAGATAATGCCACACACACTCAGGAAAAACCAAAAAAAAACACCACCACAAATACAAACACACAGACAAAACCACACATAATCCACCACAGACACACACAACCCGCCACACACAGACACCACGACAGCACACACACACAGATATAGCAACCACACAGAGACAATGCAAAAAACACTGCCACAAACACACACACATAATGCCACACACACACTCAGAGAAAACCACACAAAAACCACACCACAAATACAAACACAGACAAAACCACTCATAATCAACCACACACACACACACACACACAACCCACCACACACAGAGACACCATGATCGCACACACACACAGATATAGCAACCACACAGAGACAATACAACAAACACTGTCACAAACACTCGAATGAGACCACCACACACACAATGCCACAAACCCTGCCACTAACACACACACATAATGCCACACAAACACTCAGAAAAAAACCACACAAAATCCCTATCACAAACACACACACAGATAAAGCACACACAATCCACCACACACACAATCCACCACACACACACAATGCCACACACCACCACCTCCGCACAAACACTCAGACAAAACCACACACACCACCACCCAAAATATGTACACATATTCAGACAAAACGACGCGCACATAAACCAACACACACAATGCCACACACTCAGGAAAAGCAAAAACAAAAACACTACCAGAAATACACATACACCCACACAAATCTTAATCCACCACATAGATATTACGATACACAAAAATATATACAAAGAGTCTCACGTAATATAAACGCAAAGCACGCACCCCCCCCCCCACAAAGTTGAAAGCCAGGCAAGGATAACCAGAATATAGAACAGCCGAAGTACTTTGTGATTGATCTCTCATCGATAGAGATGGTGAAGCAGAAAGTAATACGATGTCGTCATCAAAAGTCACTTCAGCTAAAACCTCCCATCCGATTGCGCTCGCTATTTTTGTACCCAGAGAGCCACATATCTACATTAAATACACGACTGAGCGGAACACAATCTCAACATCGTCCAAGGTCCGTTTATCGAAACTGACTATAATTATCAGACAGATTGGTAATTATTCGTGATGTATGAGAAAAATTAAAGATTGATACATATTTCCCGCTCGACAATCTGAAAAAATTAAGAAATATAAGACGAACACATTGAAAAGCTGAGTTGTTGCTTATCCGTACAGAATATATTTTTCAGACACGGTTTGAAATCTAGGGAAGGTGACCCACAAGGTTGAACTGTCGCACTGACTCCAAAACCTTCAGGGTCATGTTCCCTTGGTAGGGACGATGATGCTCAAGGTAGAACGCAGTTGTCAGCCAACCTACCTTGAGCATCACCCTCCCTCTATATGAAAGTCGGTAATTTTGAACATTGAGGGTCATCTACCTTCAGGAAATATATAATAGATGAGTAAAATAAGCATGACAATGTACAAGGATGAAAATTGTATACAAAAAATAGATTACAAATAGTCCGTCGATCGAAAGTGACTGTATTTCTCGGACAGATTACTTCGTATGCATGAAATATCCGAAATGTAGGGATTGGTATATATTCTCCGAACGACAAGACTATTATTAGAAAACAATGGAAAGATGAATGGGTTCTTATCTGTAGAGAATATAATTATCAGACACGGATTGAAATGTAGGTAAGGTGACCCTCAAGGTTCAACTGACTCCACACCCTTCAGGTTCATGTTCCCTCTTTAGGGACGATGATGCTCAAGGTAGAACGCAGTCGCCAGCCGATGTATCTTGAGCATCACCCTCCCTCTATAAGAAAGTCGCTATTTTTCTACCTTGAGCGTCATCTACCTCCAGAAAATATATAATAGATGAGTACCACAACCATGGCAATGGTTAACGACGAATATTATACACGGAAAATAGATTACAAATAGCCCGTCCATCGAAAGTGAATAAAATTATCGGGCAGATAGATAAATATGCATGAAATATCCGAAACATAGGGATTGGTACATATCCTCCGCACAAGGCTCTTATTAGAAAACATTGGAAAGTTGAATGGGTGCATATCTGTCGAGAATATAATTATCAGACACGGATTGAAATCAAGGAAAGTTGAACCTCAAGGTTGATCTGAATCCACTACCTTCTGGATCATGTGCCCTCTTTATGGACGATGATGCTCAAGGTAGATCTCGTTTGCCAGCCAATGTACCTTGAGCATCACCCTCTCTCTATATGAAAGTCGCTATTTTTGTACCTTGAGGGTCATCTACCTTCAGGAAATATTTAATAGATGAGTACCATAAGCATGGCAATGGTTAACGGTTAATATTATACACGGAAAATAGATTACAAATAGTCCGTCCATCGAAAGTGAATAAAATTATCTGACAGATTGATAAATATTCATGAAATATCCGAAATTTAAGGATTGGTACATATCCTCCGCACGACAAGACTCTTATTAGAAAACATTGGAAAGTTGAATGGGTGCATATCTGTACAGAATATAATTATTAGACACGGATAGAAATCTAGGGAAGGTGACCCTCAAGGTTGAACTGACTCCACTACCTTCAGGGTCAAGTTCCCTCGGTAGGGATGATGATGTTCAAGGTAGAACGTAGTCGCTAACCGAACTACCTTCAACATCACCCTCCCTTATAGTAAAGTTGCTTTTTTCGTGTCCTTGAAAGTCATCTGCCTATAGGAAGTGTATAATAGACGAATAACATAGCATGACAATGGTAAAGGATGAAAACTATATATTGAAAATACATAAAATCACATTAACATTGATTTATCAGTCTGGAATCATGAATAATTATTAAACATTTAGGGCTTTCAATGCTCATCGGGACTTGGAAATGCTGCATGAATAACTTTCCATGGTGATCAATGCACCGAACTGCTGCATGTGTAAGTTTCCACACTCTGCGACAGAGAAGTGCTGCATGTATAACTTTCCACACTGGTCAGGAAACGGAAATGCTCCATGTATAACTTTCAACGCTCATCAGTACACGAAAATGCTCCATGTATAACTTTCAACGCTCATCAGTACACAGAAATGCTGCATGAAAACTTTCAACCCTCATCAGGACATAGAAATGCTGCATGGAAAACTTTCAACACTCATCAGGGCACAGAAATGCTGCAGGTATAACTTTCCACACTGATCAGGACATGGAAAATCCCCATGTATAACTTTCCAAATTCACAGTGACATGGAAATGCTGCATATATAACTTTCCATACTCAAGATACGGAAATGCTGGATGTATAACTTCCATCGCTCATCAGTACACGGAAATGCTCCATGAATAATTTTCAATGCTCATCTGGACATAGAAATGCTGCAGGTATAACATTGCACACTGATCAGGACACGGAGATGCTCCATGTATAACTTTCCAAACTCACCGGAAACAGAAACGTTGCATGTATAACTTTCCCCACTCACCAGGACACGGAAATGCTGGATGTTTAACTTTCAATGCTGAACATTACACGGCAATGCTCCAGGTATAAATTTCAACGCTTAACAGTACACGGAAATGTTCCATGTATAACTTTCCAATCTTGCAGGGCACGGAAATGCTGCATGTGTAACTTTCCAATCTCGTCAGGACACGGAAATGCTCCACGTAGAACTTTACAATCTCGTCAGGACACGGAAATGCTCCATGTGTAACTTTCCAATCTCGTCAGGACACGGAAATGCTCCACGAATAATTTTCCAATCTCGTCAGGGCACGGAAATGCTCTGGATACAATTTATTCGTTCCCGTCCTAGTTTTTCATCAGTTTTCCGGAGCGGGAAGGACACGGAAATGCTCCGAACATGCGTTGCCAGGGAAAGTGTCTCTCAGAGGAGACAAATCTCCCAGTCAGAATACGAACCACCGCGTTCGCTTCTCAGAGTTTCGACTGCATCGCAGTCGGTGTGCTCCGTCTCGCGAAGCACCGCGGTACTCGCTTATCGATTCGTACAGACCTCGTTCTGAGGAGCGGTTCGCCACGACCCCATCCCGTGCATCGCACGGACGTCGGCTTCGACTTCGTTAGAAATCTTGGCGCTCGGTCGCAGAGGCAGCAAATTCGTTGGTTAGAAATGCATCTCCAGAAGCCGCTTGCTCAGACGAATTCACGTGCAGAGCGCTGCGACGGGAGTTGGGCGTTGTAGATCAACGGACCATACCTGGGAAACGATACGGAGAGGCTGGAGGAAACCAGGTGTCCACGTGACCGTCACGACACCGCAACTCTCCATTATCGGCATTCATTCTCTTATTACTACCACCACCATCGCCACTACTACAACCACCATCACCTCCACTTTTCAATTTGAATTCGTATTAGATTTCTTTTTCATTTGTTTTTCTCGTTACCATTTCACTATTTATTTATTAGGGCGGAATACTTACTGCACTTACTGGCGGCTCGCCTTATGGCTCATCACTGCCTGTGCTTGCTTGCCGGGTGCGTGCTCCTGCCGTGGGTCACTCCGTCGACGAGACATTCATTAGTCTTTAATCTCCTCCGTCCTGCAAGAGGACTTCTCCTCTTAGTATAGAACTGCGAAAGGCTTTAGCCTCATTGGTCCTTTACAGGAGAAAACAGTCCAATGGTAACAGTATATGAAGAGGCGGATCTGTAGCACATCGCAAATAACCATTCGTTAAAGTCAACCACTAGTACGGCAATGAAAATGCCAATGTCGTGTTGGTGTTTTCCTCCTATGCCATATACTTCTCTGTCAATCAACTAAACATTGCCAAATTTTTAAGTGATATTGCTGCGATACGCAGCAATAGCACTTCGAAACGGCACTGAGTACATGCACCTATGCCGAAGCACGCCAGCAGTCAGACTGCATCGGCAAGTGCACCGAGAAGGAGGGATCATGAGCCTCAAGGAAGTCGGAAAGTTAAAGACAAAACTCCCTCGCCCAGGACGCGAACATATACACGTATGTTTGCGACACCCTTCAGGGTCATCATCCCGACCGTCTATATCTTACTCTTCTTATGTTAACATTATTATGATTGCTCTCTGCATAATATTATTTAAGTTTCTTATTATCATCATATTTTCTGCTTTTTATATTATATATATATACATATTTATTTATTTATTTATTTGTTTCATTACTAAAGATAGCAAGATTTATATATATATTTATATAGGCATAGGTCATTGATATGTATCAAACTGTGCTAATAAGAATTTAATCGGTTGATATGGAAATTTTAAAAAAAATCAACATTAGTTCGATAACAGCGCCCTGTATTCAATTTTCTTCCTTGTACATAGTCATGTTTGTGTTACTTATTTATTTCCTGAAGGTAGATGAACCTCAAGGTACAAAAATAGCGACTTTCATTTAGAGGGAGGTTGATGCTCAAGGTTGATCGGCTGGCGAATTCGTTCTACCTTGAGCATCATCGTCCCTATCTAGGGAATATGAAACTGAAGGGTGTGGAGTCAGTTCAACCTTCAGGTTCATCCTCCCTAACGAGGGAACATGAACCTGAAGGGTGTGGATTCCGTTCAACCTTCAGGGTCACCTTCCTAACAAGAAAGCACTGTACTATGTATTGCTAGTTTCATTAATAAACTCTGCGTTAAATTATGTGCCATATAACGAAATACACTTAAATACACTCAAATAGCTTCATCTGATAGCGTTAATGTGAGAAAAACACGAAAATAACGTTTCCGTGAAATTTTGCAAAAAGTGAATTTTTTCGTGTTTTTTAGTCAAAATCTGCTTGTTTTCACTCTTACAGCACCAATACGCTGATACTCGCTGGACAATGATTCCAGCGATATCAAACTTTTTATATAGGCATAGGGCATTGATATGTATCAAACAGTGCTAATAAGAACTTAATCGGTTGATATGGAAATTTAAAAAAATCAACATTAGTTCGATAACAGCACCCTGTATTCAATTTTCATCCTTATACATAGTCATGTTTTTGTTACTTATTTATTATTTTCTGAAAGTAAATGACCCTCAAGGTACAAAAATAGCGACTTTCATTTAGAGGGAGGTTGATGCTCAAGGTTGATCGGCTGGCGAATTCGTTCTACCTTGAGCATCATCGTCCATAACTAGGGTACATGAACCTGAAGGGTGTGGAGTCAGTTCAACCTTCAGGTTCATCCTCCCTAACGAGGGAACATGAACCTGAAGGGTGTGGATTCAGTTCAACCTTCAGGGTCACCTTCCTAACTAGAAAGCACTGTACTGTGTATTGCTAGTTTCATTAATAAACTCTGCGTTAAATTATGTGCCATATAACGAAATACACTTAAATACACTCAAATAGCTTCATCTGATAGCGTTTGTGTGTGTAAAACACGAAAATAACGTTTCCGTGAAATTATGCAAAAAGTGAATTTTTTCGTGTTTTTTAGTCAAAACCTGCTTGTTTTCACTCTTACAGTACGAACACGCTGATACTCGCTGGAAAATGATTCCAGCGATATGTAACTTTTTATATAGGCATAGGGCAGTGATATCTATCACCCGATTAAGTTCTAATAAGAACTTAATCGGATGATATGCAAATTTTTAAAAAATTCAACATTAGCTCGATAACAGCGCCCTCTAACTACATAATGTCCAAACAAGGCAGAAAGCACTGTACTATGTGTTGCAGGTTTCTTTAACAACCTCTGCGTTATATTATGTGCCATATAACGAAATACACTTAAATACACTCAAATAGCTTCATCTGATAGCGTTTGTGTGTGTACAACACGAAAATAACGTTTCCGAGAAATTTTGCAAAAATTGAATTTTTTCGTGTTTTTTAGTCAAAACCTGCTTGTTTTCACTCTTACAGCAGGTATACGCTGATACTCGCTGAAAAATGATTCTACCGATATGTAACGTTTTATATAGGCATAGGGCAGTGATATCTATCAAACTGCGCTAATAAGAATTTAATCGGGTGATATGCAAATTTTTAAAAAAATTCAACATTAGTTCGATTACAGCGCCCTCTAACGACATAATGTCCAAACAAGGCAGAAAGCACTGTACTATGTGTTGCAGGTTTCTTTAACAACCTCTGCGTTAAATTATGTGCCATATAACGAAATACACTTAAATACACTCAATTAGCTTCATCTGATAGCGTTTGTGTGTGTAAAACACGAAAAAAACGTTTCTGTGAAATTTTGCAAAAAGTGAATTTTTTCTTGTTTTTTAGTCAAAACCTGCTTGTTTTCACTCTTACAGCACGAATACGCTGATACTCGCTGGAAAATGATTCCAGCGATATGTAACTTTTTATATAGGCATAGGGCAGTGATATCTATCACCCGATTAAGTTCTACTAAGAACTTAATCGGGTGATATGCAAATTTTTAAAAAATTCAACATTAGTTCGATAACAGCGCCCTGTATTCAATTTTCATACTTGTACATAGTCATGTTTGTGTTACTCATTTATTGAATATATCCTGAAGGTAGATGACCCTCAAAGTACAAAAATAGCGACTTTCCTTTAGAGGGAGGGTGATGCTCAAGGTAGATCGGCTGGCGACTTCGTTGTACCTTGAGCATCATCATCCCCAACTAGGGAACATGAACCTGAAGGGTGTGGATTCAGTTCACCCTTCAGGGTCACCTTCCTAACAAGAAAGCACTGTACTATGTATTGCTAGTTTCATTAATAAACTCTGCGTTAAATTATGTGCCATATAACGAAATACACTTAAATACACTCAAATAGCTTCATCTGGTAGCGTTTTTGTGTGTAAAACACGAAAATAACGTTTTTGTGAAATTTTTCAAAAAGTGAATTTTTTCGTGTTTTTTAGTAAAAACTTGCTTGTTTTCACCCTTACAGCACGAATACGCTGATACTCGCTGGAAAATGATTCGAGCGATATGTAACTTTTTATATAGGCATAGGGCATTGATATCTATCAAACTGCGCTAATAAGAACTTAATCGGGTGAAATGCAAATTTTTAAAAAATTGAACATTAGTTCGATAACAGCGCCCTCTAACGACATATTGTCCAAACAAGGCAGAAATGACTGTACTATGTATTGCTGGTTTCTTTAACAACATCTGCGTTAAATTATGTGCCATACAACGAAATACACTTAAATTCACTCAAATAGCTTCATCTGATTGCGTTTGTGTGGGAAAAACACGAAAATAACGTTTCCGTGAAATTTTGCAAAAAGTGAATTTTTTCGTGTTTTTTTAGTCAAAATCTGCTTGTTTTCACTCTTCCAGCAACAATACGCTGAAACTCGCTGGAAAATGATTCCAGTGATATCGAACTTTTTATATAGGCATAGGGCATTGATATGTATCAAACTGTGCTAATAAGAACTTAATCGGTTGATATGGAAATTTAAAAAAAAATCAACATTAGTTCGATAACAGCGCCCTGTATTCAATTTTCATCCTTGTACATAGTCATGTTTGTGTTACTATTTATTATTTCCTGAAGGTAGATGACCACATGGTACAAAAATAGCGACTTTCCTTTTGAGGGAGGGTGATGCTGAAGGTTGATCGGCTGGCGAATTCTTTCTACCTTGAGCATCATCGTCCCTAACTAGGGAACATGAACCTGAATGGTGTGGAGTCAGTTCAACCTTCAGCGTCACCTTCCAAACAAGTAAGCACTGTACTATGTATTGCTTGTTTCATTAATAACCTCTGCGTTAAATTATATGCCATATAACGAAATACACTTAAATACACTTAAATAGCTTCATCTGATAGCGTTTGTGTGTGAAAAACGAAAATAACGTTTCCGTGAAATTTTGCAAAAAGTGAATTTTTTCGTGATTTTTAGTCAAAATCTGCTTGTTTTCACTCTTACAGCACCAATACGCTGATAATCGCTGGAAAATGATTCCAGCGATATCAAACGTTTTATATAGGCAAAGGGCATTGATATGTATCAAACTGTGCTAATAAGAACTTAATCGGTTGATATGGAAATTTAAAAAAAAATCAACATTAGTTCTATAACAGCGCCCTGTATTCAATTTTCATCCTTGTACATAGTCATGTTTGTGTTACTTATTTATTTTTTGAAGGTAGATGAACCTCAAGGTACAAAAATAGCGACTTTCATTTAGAGGGAGGTTGATGCTCAAGGTTGATCGGCTGGCGAATTCTTTCTACCTTGAGCATCATCGTCCCTAACTAGGGAACATGAACCTGAATGGTGTGGAGTCAGTTCAACCTTCAGGTTCATCCTCCCTAACGAGGGAACATGAAACTGAAGGGTGTGGATTCAGTTCAACCTTCAGGGTCACCTTCCTAACAAGAAAGCACTGTACTATGTATTGCTAGTTTCATTAATAAACTCTGAGTTAAATTATGTGCCATATAACGAAATACACTTAAATTCACTCAAAGAGCTTCATCTGGTAGCGTTTATGTCTGTAAAACATTTTCAGTTCAACCTTCAGGGTTACGTTCCAAACAAGAAAGAACTGTACTATGTATTGCTGGTTTCATTAATAACCTCTGCGTTAAATTATGTGCCATATAACGAAATACACTTGAATACACTCAAATAGCTTCATCTGATAGCGTTAATGTGAGTAAAACACGAAAATAACGTTTGCGTGAAATTTTGCAAAAAGTGAATTTTTTCGTCTTTTTTAGTCAAAATCTGCTTGTTTTCACTCTTACAGCACCAATACGCTGATACTCGCTGGACTGATTCCAGCGATATCAAACTTTTTATATAGGCATAGGGCATTGATATGTATCAAACAGTGCTAATAAGAACTTAATCGGTTGATATGGAAATTTAAAAAAAAATCAAAATTAGTTCGATAACAGCGCCCTGTATTCAATTTTCATTCTTATACATAGTCATGTTTGTGTTACTCATTTATTAAATATTTCCTGAAGGTAGATGACCCTTAAGGTACAAAAATTTTGACTTTCATTTAGAGGGAGGGTGATGCTAAAGTTAAATCGGCTGTGGATTTCGTTCTACCTTGAGCATCATCATCCCTAACTAGGGAAAATAAACCTAAAGGGTGTGAAGTCAGTTCAACCTTCAGGTTCATCCTCCCTAACGAGGGAACATGAATCTGAACGGTGTGGATTCAGTTCAACCTTCAGGGTTACCTTCCAAACAAGAAAGCACTGTACTATGTATTGCTGGTTTCATTAATAACCTCTGCGTTAAATTATGTGCCATATAACGAAATACAGTTAAATACACTCAAATAGCTTCATCTGATAGCGTTTGTGTATGTAACTCACGAAAATAACGTTTCCGTGAAATTTTGCAAAAAGTGAATTTTTTCGTGTTTTTTAATAAAAATCTGCTTGTTTTCACTCGTACAGCAACAATACGCTGAAACTCGCTGGAAAATGATTCCAGTGATATCAAGCTTTTTATATAGGCATAGAGCATTGATATGTATCAAACTATGCTAATAAGAACTTAATCGGATGACACTGAAATTTAAAAAAAAATCAACATTAGTTCGATAACAGCGCCGCGTATTCAATTTTCTTACTTGTACATAGTCATGTTTGTGTTACTCATTTATTATTTCCTGAAGTTAGATGACCCTCAAGGTACAAAAATAGCGACTTTCATATAGAGGGAGGTTGATGTTCAAGGTTGATCGGCTGGCGAATTCGTTCTACCTTGAGCATCATCGTCCCTAACTAGGGAACATGAACCTGAAGGGTGTGGAGTCGGTTAAAACTTCAGGTTCATCCTCCCTAACGAGGGAACATGAACCTGAAGGGTGTGGATTCAGTTCAACCTTCAGGGTCACCTTCCTAACAAGAAAGCACTGTACTATGTATTGCTAGTTTCATTAATAAACTCTGCGTTAAATTATGTGACATGTAACGAAATACACTTAAATACACTCAAATAGCTTCATCTGATAGCGTTTGTGTGTGTAAAGCACGAAAATAACGTTTCCGTGAAATTTTGCAAAAAGTGAATTTTTTCGTGTTTTTTAGTCAAAACCTGCTTGTTTTCACACTTACAGCACGAATACGCTGATACTCGCTGGAAAAAGATTCCAGCGATATGTAACTTTTTATATAGTCATAGGGCATTGATATCTATTAAACTGTGCTTATAAGAACTTAATCGGGTGATATGCAAATTTTTAAAAAAATCAACATTAGTTCGATAACAGCGCCCTCTAACGACATAATGTCCAAACAAGGCAGAAAGCACTGTACTATGTATTGCTGGTTTCTTTAACAACATCTGCGTTAACTTATGTGCCATACAACGAAATGCACTTAAATACACTCAAATAGCTTCATCTGATAGCGTTTGTGTGTGTAAAACACGAAAATAACGTATCCGTGAAATTTTGCAAAAAGTGAATTTTTTCGTGTTTTTTAATCAAAATCTGCTTGTTTTCACTCTTACAGCAACAATACGCTGATACTGGCTGGAAAATGAATCCAGTGATATCAATCTTTTTATATGGGCATAGGGCATTGATATTTATCAAACTATGCTAATAAGAACTTAATCGGATGATATGGCAATTTTAAAAAAATCAACATTTGTTCGATAACAGCGCCCTGTATTCAATTTTCATACTTGTACATAGTCATGTTTGTGTTAATCATTTATTAAATATTTCCTGAAGGTAGATGACCCTCAACGTACAAAAATAGCGACTTTCATTTAGAGGGAGGGTGATGCTCAAGATAGATCGGCTGGCGACTTCGTTGTACCTTGATCATCATCATCCCTAACTAGGGAACATGATGCTTAAGTGTGTGGATTCATTTCAACCTTCAGGGTCACCTTCCAAACAAGAAAGCACTGTACTATGTATTGCTGGTTTCATTAATAACCTCTGCGTTAAATTATGTGCCATATAACGAAATACACTTAAATACACTCAAATAGCTTCATCTGATAGCGTTTGTGTGTGTAAAACACGAAAATAACGTTTCCGCGAAATTATGCAAAAAGTGAATTTTTTCGTGTTTTTTAGTCAAAACCTGCTTGTTTTCATTCTTACAGCACCAATACGGTGATACTTGCTGGAAAATGATTCCAGCGATATGCAACTTTTTATGTAGGCATTGGGCATTGATATTTATTAAACTGTGCTAATAAGAACTTAATATATATATTACACAAAGGATAATATATATATATATATATATATATACTTTGCATAATGATACACACACAAAATTTATTTGTATATATTATTGTTCTTGTTGTTCTAAAATGTTGCGTAGAAAATAATATTCTTCTTTAGTACATGATAACACACACAACCAACCATATTATACATATATACATTCCCTCACATATATTATATGACACACACACACACACTCACACTCCAACACCACACACAATGCCACAAACAAAGGCACATAATCCACCACATACACACACACACACACCACAAGCACACACTCATAAACCACCAGACATTCATACAATGCCACACACACCGCCACAAACACACACACACACACACTCACACACACAAAAACCATACACACTCACACATTCACACACACAAAAACCATACACACTCACACATTCACACACACACCGCCACAAACACTCTGAGAGACAAAACGCCACCACAAAACCACAAAAAGTTACATAGAAAATAATATTCTTCTGTAGTACATGATAACACACACAACCACACATATTATACACATATACATTCCCCAACATATATTATATGACAAAGACACACCAACGCCACACACAATGAAACAATCAATGGCACATAATCCACCACACACACAATCCGCCACAAGCACACACACATAAACCACCAGTCATTAATACAACGCCAAACACACCGCCACCAAGACACACTCGCATAAACCAGTACACACTCACACAATCACAAACACACCGCCACAAACACGCTGAGAAACAAAACGCAACCACAAAACCACACACATAATCCACCATACACCACCACAAACACACGCACCTAACCACAACACACACATACAATGGCACACACACTGAGAGACAAAACCACACACAAACACACGCACCTAACCACAACACACACATACACTGGCACACACACTGAGAGACAAAACCACACACAAACACAACCACAAATACACACACACTCAGACAAAACCACACACATAATCCACCACACACACACAATGCCACACACACCGCCACAAACGCAAGCACCTAAACCACAAATATACACTCAGACAAAACCACACATAATCTACAACACACACAGAATGCCACACACACCGCCACCAGCAAACGCATATAAACCACAACACACACATTCAATGCCACACACACCGCCACAAGCAAACACTCAGAAACCACTACACATTCACACAATGACAAACAAACCACCACAAACACACATATAATCCGCCACACACTCACATAGAAAAAACCACAAACAAACACCACCAATAATACACACACACTCAAAAAATCACACACATAATCCACACACACACACACACACACACACACACACACACAACCCACCACACTCAGACACCACGATCCCATACACACAGATATAGCAACTGCACAGAGACAATGCAAAAAACACTGCCACAACCACACACACATAATGCCACAGACAATACCTCAGAGAAAACCACACAAAAACACCACCAAATATACAAACACACAGAAAAAACCACACATAATCCACCACATACAGACACCACGGCCGCACACACACAACCCACCACACACAGACACCACGACCGCACACACACAGATATAGCAAACACACAGAGACAATGCAACAAACACTGCCACAAACACACACACATAATGCCACACACACTCAGAATAAACCACACAAAAACACCACCACAAATACAAACACACAGACAAAACCACACATAATCCACCACAAACACACACAACCCACGACACTCAGACACTACGATCGCACACACACAGATATAGCAACCACACAGAGACAATGCAAAAAACACTGCCACAAACACACACACATAATGCCACACACACACACACACATAATGCTACACACACACTCAGAGAAAACCACACAAAAACCACACCACAAATACAAACACAGACAAAACCACTCATAATCCACCACACACACACACACACACAACCCACCACACACACACAACCCACCACACACACAGACACCATGATCGCACACACACACAGATATAGCAACCACACAGAGACAATACAACAAACACTGCCACAAACACTCGAATGAGACCACCACACACACAATGCCACAAACCCTGCCACACAAACACTCAGAAAAAAACCACACAAAATCCCTATCACAAACACACACACAGATAAAGCTCACACAATCCACCACACACACACAATGCCACACACCACCACCTCCGCAAAAACACTCAGACAAAACCACACACACCACCACCCAAAATACGTACACATATTCAGACAAAACGACGCGCACATAAACCAACACACACAATGCCTCACACTCAGGAAAAGCATAAACAAAAACACTACCAGAAATACACATACACCCACACAAATCTTAATCCACCACATAGATATTACGATACACAAAAATATATACAATGAGTCTCACGTAATATAAACGCAAAGCACGCACCCCCCCCCACAAAGTTGAAAGCCAGGCAAGGATAACCAGAATATAGAACAGCCGAAGTACTTTGTGATTGATCTCTCATCGATAGAGATGGTGAAGCAGAAAGTAATACGATGTCGTCATCAAAAGTCACTTCAGCTTAAACCTCCCATCCGATTGCGCTCGCTATTTTTGTACCCAGAGAGCCACATATCTACATTAAATACACGACTGAGCGGAACACAATCTCAACATCGTCCAAGGCCCGTTTATCGAAACTGACTATAATTATCAGACAGATTGGTAATTATTCGTGATGTATGAGAAAAATTAAAGATTGATACGTATTTCCCGCTCGACAATGTGAAAAAATTAAGAAATATAAGACGAACACATTGAAAAGCTGAGTTGTTGCTTATCCGTACAGAATATATTTTTCAGACACAGATTGAAATCTAGGGAAGGTGACCCACAAGGTTTTACGTACTCCACAACCTTCAGGATCATGTTCCCTCTTTAGGGACGATGATGCTCAAGTTAGAACGCATTTGACAGCCGATGTACCTTGAGCATCACCCTCCCTCTATAAGAAAGTTGCTATTTTTGTACCTTGAGGGTCATCTACCTTTAGGAAATATTAGTAGATGAGTACCATAAGGATGGCAATGGTTAACGGTGAATATTATACACGGTAGATAGATTACAAATAGTCCGTCCATCGAAAGTGAATAAAATTATCGGACAGATTGATAAATATTCATGAAATATCCAAAATATAAGGATTGGTACATATCCTCTGCACGACAAGACTCTTATTAGAATACATTGGAAAGTTGAATGGGTGTATATCTGTAAAGAATATAATTATCAGACATGGATTGAAATCTTGGGAAGGTGACCCTCAAGGTTTATCTGACTCCACAACCTTCAGGGTCATGTTCCCTCTTTAGGGACGATGATGCTCAAGGTTGAATGCGGTTACCAGTCGATGTACCTTGAGCCTCACACTCCCTCTATATGAAAGTCGCTATTTTTGTACCTTGAGGGTCATCTACCTTAAGGTAATATTTAATAGATGAGTACCACAAGAATGGCAATGGTTAACAATGAAAATTATACATGGAAAATATATTACAAATAGTTCGTCGATCGAAAGTGAATAAAATTATCGGACGGATTGATAAATATACATGAAATATCCGAAATATAAGGATTGATACATATCCTCCGCACAAGACTCTTATTAGAAAACATTGGAAAGTTGAATGGGTGCATATCTGTAGAGAATATAATTATCAGACACGGATTGAAATCAAGGAAAGTTGAACCTCAAGGTTGATCTGAATCCACTACCTTCTGGATCATGTGCCCTCTTTAGGGACGATGATGCTCAAGGTAGATCTCGTTTGCCAGCCAATGTACCTTGAGCATCACCCTCCCTCTATATGAAAGTCGCTATTTTTGTACCTTGAGGGTCATCTACCTTCAGGAAATATTTAATAGATGAGTACCATAAGCATGGCAATGGTTAACGGTTAATATTATACACGGAAAATAGATTACAAATAGTCCGTCCATCGAAAGTGAATAAAATTATCTGACAGATTGATAAATATTCATGAAATATCCGAAATGTAAGGATTGGTACATATCCTCCGCACGACAAGACTCTTATTAGAAAACATTGGAAAGTTGAATGGGTGCATATCTGTACAGAATATAATTATCAGACACGGATTGAAATCTAGGGAAGGTGACCCTCAAGGTTGAACTGACTCCACTACCTTCAGGGTCAAGTTCCCTCGGTAGGGATGATGATGTTCAAGGTAGAACGTAGTCGCTAACCGAACTACCTTCAACATCACCCTCCCTTATAGTAAAGTTGCTTTTTTCGTGTCCTTGAAAGTCATCTGCCTATAGGAAGTGTATAATAGACGAATAACATAGCATGACAATGGTAAAGGATGAAAACTATATATTGAAAATACATAAAATCACATTAACATTTATTTATCAGTCTGGAATCATGAATAATTATTAATCATTTAGGGCTTTCAATGCTCATCGGGACTTGGAAATGCTGCATGAATAACTTTCCATGGTGATCAATGCACCGAACTGCTGCATGTGTAAGTTTCCACACTCACTGCGACAGAGAAGTGCTGCATGTATAACTTTCCACACTGATCAGGAAACGGAAATGCTCCATGTATAACTTTCAACGCTCATCAGTACACGAAAATGCTCCATGTATAACTTTCAACGCTCATCAGTACACAGAAATGCTGCATGAAAACTTTCAACCCTCATCAGGACATAGAAATGCTGCATGGAAAACTTTCAACACTCATCAGGACACAAAAATGCTGCATGGAAAACTTTCAACACTCATCAGGGCACAGAAATGCTGCAGGTATAACTTTCCACACTGATCAGGACATGGAAAATCCCCATGTATAACTTTCCAAATTCACAGGGACATGGAAATGCTGCATATATAACTTTCCATACTCAAGATACGGAAATGCTGGATGTTTAACTTCCATCGCTCATCAGTACACGGAAATGCTCCATGAATAATTTTCAATGCTCATCTGGACATAGAAATGCTGCAGGTATAACATTGCACACTGATCAGGACACGGATATGCTCCATGTATAACTTTCCAAACTCACCGGAAACAGAAACGTTGCATGTATAACTTTCCCCACTCACCAGGACACGGAAATGCTGGATGTTTAACTTTCAATGCTGAACATTACACGGCAATGCTCCAGGTATAAATTTCAACGCTTAACAGTACACGGAAATGTTCCATGTATAACTTTCCAATCTTGCAGGGCACGGAAATGCTGCATGTGTAACTTTCCAATCTCGTCAGGACACGGAAATGCTCCACGTAGAACTTTACAATCTCGTCAGGACACGGAAATGCTCCATGTGTAACTTTCCAATCTCGTCAGAACAAGGAAATGCTCCATGTTTAACTTTCCAATCTCGTCAGGACACGGAAATGCTCCACGAATAATTTTCCAATCTCGTCAGGGCACGGAAATGCTCTGGATACAATTTATTCGTTCCCGTCCTAGTTTTTCATCAGTTTTCCGGAGCGGGAAGGACACGGAAATGCTCCGAACATGCGTTGCCAGGGAAAGTGTCTCTCAGAGGAGACAAATCTCCCAGTCAGAATACGAACCACCGCGTTCGCTTCTCAGAGTTTCGACTGCATCGCAGTCGGTGTGCTCCGTCTCGCGAAGCACCGCGGTACTCGCTTACCGATTCGTACAGACCTCGTTCTGAGGAGCGGTTCGCCACGACCCCATCCCGTGCATCGCACGGACGTCGGCTTCGACTTCGTTAGAAATCTTGGCGCTCGGTCGCAGAGGCAGCAAATTCGTTGGTTAGAAATGCATCTCCAGAAGCCGCTTGCTCAGACGAATTCACGTGCAGAGCGCTGCGACGGGAGTTGGGCGTTGTAGATCAACGGACCATACCTGGGAAACGTTACGGAGAGGCTGGAGGAAACCAGGTGTCCACGTGACCGTCACGACACCGCAACTCACCATTATCGGCATTCATTCTCTTATTACTACCACCACCATCGCCACTACTACAACCACCATCACCAACATTACCACCACCACCATCACCTCCACTTTTCAATTTGAATTCGTATTAGAATTCTTTTTCATTTGTTTTTCTCGTTACCATTTCACTATTTATTTATTAGGGCGGAATACTTACTGCACTTACTGGCGGCTCGCCTTATGGCTCATCACTGCCTGTGCTTGCTTGCCGGGTGCGTGCTCCTGCCGTGGGTCACTCCGTCGACGAGACATTCATTAGTCTTTAATCTCCTCCGTCCTGCAAGAGGACCTCTCCTCCTAGTATAGAACTGCGAAAGGCTTTAGCCTCATTGGTCCATTTCAGGAGAAAACAGTCCAATGGTAACAGTATATGAAGAGGCGGATCTGTCGCACATCGCAAATAACCATTCGTTAAAGTCAACCACTAGTACGGCAATGAAAATGCCAATGTCGTGTTGGTGTTTTCCTCCATTGCCATATACTTATCTGTCAATCAACTAAACATTGCCAAATTTTTAAGTGCTATTGCTGCGATACGCAGCAATAGCACTTCGAAACGGCACTGAGTACGTGCACCTATGCCGAAGCACGCCAGCAGTCAGACGGCATCGGCAAGTGCACCGAGAAGGAGGGATCATGAGCCTCAAGGAAGTCGGAAAGTTAAAGACAAAACTCCGTCGCCCAGGACGCGAACATATACACGTATGTTTGCGACACCCTTCAGGGTCATCATCCCGACCGTCTATATCTTACTCTTCTTATGTTAACATTATTATGATTGCTCTCTGCATAATATTATTTAAGTTTCTTATTATCATCATATTTTCTGCTTTTTATATTATATATATATACATATTTATTTATTTATTTATTTGTTTCATTACTAAAGATAGCAAGATTTATATATATATTTATATAGGCATAGGGCATTGATATGTATCAAACTGTGCTAATAAGAATTTAATCGGTTGATATGGAAATTTTAAAAAAAATCAACATTAGTTCGATAACAGCGCCCTGTATTCAATTTTCATCCTTGTACATAGTCATGTTTGTGTTACTTATTGATTATTTCCTGAAGGTAGATGACCCTCAAGGTACAAAAATAGCGACTTTCATTTAGAGGGAGGTTGATGCTCAAGGTTGATCGGCTGGCGAATTCGTTCTACCTTGAGCATCATCGTCCCTATCTAGGGAACATGAAACTGAAGGGTGTGGAGTCAGTTCAACCTTCAGGTTCATCCTCCCTAACGAGGGAACATGAACCTGAAGGGTGTGGATTCAGTTCAACCTTCAGGGTCACCTTCCTAACAAGAAAGCACTGTACTATGTATTGCTAGTTTCATTAATAAACTCTGCGTTAAATTATGTGCCATATAACGAAATACACTTAAATACACTCAAATAGCTTCATCTGATAGCGTTTGTGTGTGTAAAACACGAAAATAACGTTTCCGTGAAATTTTGCAAAAAGTGAATTTTTTCGTGTTTTTTAGTCAAAATCTGCTTGTTTTCACTCTTACAGCACGAATACGCTGATACTCGCTGGAAAATGATGCGAGCGATATGTAACTTTTTACATAGGCATAGGGCATTGATATCTATCAAAATGCGCTAATAAGAACTTAATCGGGTGATATGCAAATTTTTAAAAATTGAACATTAGTTCGATAACAGCGCCCTCTAACGACATAATGTCCAAACAAGGCAGAAATCACTGTACTATGTATTGCTGGTTTCTTTAACAACATCTGCGTTAAATTATGTGCCATACAACGAAATACACTTAAATTCACTCAAATAGCTTCATCTGATTGCGTTTGTGTGGGAAAAACACGAAAATAACGTTTCCGTAAAATTTTGCAAAAAGTGAATTTTTTCGTGTTTTTTATGCAAAATCTGCTTGTTTTCACTCTTACAGCAACAATACGCTGATAGTCGCTGGAAAATGAGTCCAGTGATACCAAACTTTTTATATAGGCATAGGGCATTGATATGTATCAAACTGTGCTAATAAGAATTTAATCGGATGATATGGAAATTTAAAAAAATCAAAATTAGTTTAGTGACAGCGCCCTGTATTCAATTTTCATACTTGTACATAGTCATGTTTGTGTTACTCATTTATTAAATATTTCCTGAAGGTAGATGACCCTCAAGGTACAAAAATAGCGACTTTCATTTAGAGGGAGGGTGATGCTCAAGGTAGATCGGCTGGCGACTTCGTTCTACCTTGAGCATCATCATCCCTAACTAGGGAACATGAACCTGAAGGGTGTGAAGTCAGTTCAACCTTCAGGTTCATCCTCCCTAACGAGGGAACATGAACCTGAAGGGTGTGGATTCAGTTCAACCTTCAGGGTCACCTTCCAAACAAGAAAGCACTGTACTATGTATTGCTGGTTTCATTAATAACCTCTGCGTTAAATTATGTGCCATATAACGAAATACACTTAAATACACTCAAATAGCTTCATCTGATAGCGTTTGTGTGTGTAAAACACGAAAATAACCGTTTCCGTGAAATTTTGCAAAAAGTGAATTTTTTCGAGTTTTTTTGAGTCAAAATCTGCTTGTTTTCACTCTTACAGCAAACAAAACGCTGATACTCGCTGGAAAATGATTCCAGCGATATCATACTTTTTTATATAGGCATAGGGCATTGTATCTGTATCAAACTTTGCTAATAAGAACTTAATCGGTTGATATGGAAATTTTAAAAAAAATCAACATTAGTTCGATAACAGCGCCCTGTATTCAATTTTCATCCTTGTACATAGTCATGTTTGTGTTAGTTATTATTTCCTGAAGGTAGATGACCCTCAAGGTACAAAAAGTAGCGACTTTCATTTAGAGGGAAGGGTTGATGCTCAAGGTAGATCGGCTGGCGACATCGTTCTACCTTGAGCATCATCATCCCTAACTAGGGAAACATGAACCTGAAGGGTGTGGAGTCAGTTCAACCTTCAGGATTCATCCTCCCATGACGAGGGAACATGAACCTGAAGGGTGTGGGATTCAGTTCAACCTTCAGGGTTACCTTCCAAACAAGAAATGCACTGTACCTGTGTATTGCTAGTTTCATTAATAAACCTCTGCGTTAAATTATGTGCCATATAACGAAATACACTTTAATACACTCAAATAGCTTCATCTGATGGCGTTTGTGTGTGTAAAACACGAAAATAACGTTTCCGTGAAATTTTGCAAAAAGTGAATTTTTTCGTGTTTTTTAGTCAAAACCTGCTTGTTTTCACTCTTACAGCACGAATATGCTGATACTCGCTGGAAAATGATTCGAGCGATATGTAACTTTTTATATAGGCATAGGGCATTGATATCTATCAAACTGCGCTAATAAGAACTTAATCGGGTGATATGCAAATTTTTAAAAAATTCAACATTAGTTCGATAACAGCGCCCTCTAACGACATAATGTCCAAACAAGGCAGAAAGCACTGTACTATATATTGCTGGTTTCTTTAACAACATCTGCGTTAAATTATGTGCCATACAACGAAATACACCTTAAATACACTCAAATAGCTTCATCTGATAGCGTTTGTGTGTGTAAAACACGAAAATAACGTTTCCGTGAAATTTTTGCAAAAAGTGAATTTTTTCGTGTTTTTTAGTCAAAATCTGCTTGTTTTCACTCTTACAGTACCAATACGCTGACACTCGTTGGAAAATGATTCCAGCGATATCAAACTTTTTATATAGGCATAGGGCATTGATATGTATCAAACTGTGCTAATAAGAACTTAATTGGTTGATATGGAAATTATAAAAAAAAATCAACATTAGTTCGATAACAGCGCCCTGTATTCAATTTTCATCCTTGCACATAGACATGTTTGTGTTTCTCAGTTATTAAATATTTCCTTGAAGGTAGATGATACCCTCAAGGTATAAAAATAGCGACTTTCATTTACAAAGAGGAAGTGTTGCTGCTGAAGGTTGATCGGCTGGCGAATTTCGTTCTACCTTGAGCATCATCGTCCCTAACTAGGGAACATGAACCTCAAGGGTGTGGAAGTCAGTTCAAACCTTCAGGTTCATCCTCCCTAACGAGGGGAACATGAACCTGAAGGGTGTGGATTCAGTACAACCTTCAGGGATCACCTTCCAAACAAGAAAGCACTGTACTATGTATTGCTGGTTTCATTAATAACCTCTGCGTTAAATTATGTGCCATATAACGAAATACACTTAAATACACTCAAATAACCTTCAGCTGATAGCGTTTGTGTGTGTAAAACACGAAAATAACCTTTCCGTGAAATTTTGCAAAAAGTGAATTTTTTCGTGTTTTTTAGTCAAAACCTGCTTGTTTTCACTCTCCTACAGCAACGAAAACGCTGATACTCGCTGGAAATTGATTCGAGCGATATGTCACTTTTTATATAGGCATAGGGCATTGATATCTATCAAACTATGCCCTGATAAGAACTTAATCGGGATGAAATGCAAATTTTTAAAAAAAAATTCAAACATTAGTTCGATAACAGCGCCTCTAACGACATAATGTCCAAACAAGAAGAAAGCACTAGTAATGTATTGCTGGTTACTCATTAATAACCTCTGCGTTAAATTATGTGCCATATAACGAAATACACTTAAATACACTCAAATAGCTTCATCTGATAGCGTTTGTGTGTGTAAAACACGAAAATAGCGACGTTTCCATAAAATTTTGCAGAAAAGTGAATTTTTTCGTGTTTTTTTAGTCAAAATCGGCTGGCTTGTTCGTTCTACTCTTACAGCAGGTCATACGCTGATACTCGCTGAAAAATGATTCTACCGATATGTAACCTTTTTATATAGGGCATAGGGCAGTGATAGTCTAGTTAAACTGCGCTAATCAGGTTCATCCTCCCTAATCGAGGTGATATGCAAATTTTAAAAAAAGGGTGTCAACATTCAGTTCGATAACAGCGCCCTATAATTACATAATGTCCAAACAAGGCAGAAATCACTGTACTATGTATTGCTGGTTTCTTTAACAACCTCCGCGTTAAATTATGTGCCATATAACGAAATACACTTAAATACACTCAAATAGCTTCATCTGATAGCGTTTGTGTGTGTAAAACACGAAAATAACGTTTCCATAAATTTTGCAAAAAGTGAATTTTTTCGTGTTTTTTAGTCAAAATCTGTTTGTTTTCACTCTTACAGCAACAATGCGCTGATACTCGCTGGAAAATGATTCCAGTGATACCAAACGTTTTATATAGGCTAGGGCATTGATATGTATCAAACTATGCTGATAAGAACTTAATCGGATGATATGGAAATTTTAAAAAAAATCAAAATTAGTTTCGATTAACAGCGCCCTGTATTCAATTTTCATACTTGTACATAGTCATGTTTGTGTTACTCATTTATTAAATATTTCCTGAAGGTAGATGACCCTTCAAGGTACAAAAATAGCGACTTTCATTTAGAGGGAGGGTGATGCTCAAGGTAAATCGGCTGGCGACTTCGTTCTACCTTGAGCATCATCATCCCTAACTAGGGTAACATAAACCTAAAGGGTGTGATGTCAATTCAACCTTCAGGTTCATCCTCCCTAACGAGGGAACATGAACCTTGAACGGTGTGGATTCAGTTCAACCTTCAGGGTTACCTTCCAAACAAGAAAGCACTGTACTATGTAATTGCTGGTTTCATTAATAACCTCTGCGCATTAAATTATGTGCCATATAACGAAAATACACTTAACTACACTCAAATAGCTTCATCTGATAGCGTTTGTGTATGTAACACACGAAAATAACGTTTCCGTGAAATTTTGCAAAAAGTGTATTTTTTCGTGTTTTTTTAATCAAAATCTGCTTGTTTTCACTATTACAGCAACAATGCGCTGAAACTCGCTGGAAAATGATTCCAGTGATATCTAACTTTTTGTATAGGCATAGGGCATTGATATGTATCAAACTGTGCTAATAAGAACTTAATCAGTTGGATGATATGGAAATTTAAAAAAAAATCAAAATTAGTTTAATAACAGCGCCCTGTATTCAATTTTCATACTTGTACATAGTCATGTTTGTGTTACTCATTTATTTCCTGAAGGTAGATCTGACCCTCAAGGTATAAAAATAGCGACTTTCATTTAGAGGGAGGGTTGATGCTAAAGGTTAAATCGGCTGGCGACTTCGTTCTACCTTGAGCATTATCATCCCTAACTAGGGAACATAAACCTAAAGGGTGTGGAAATCAGTTCAACCTTCAGGTTCATCCTCCCTAACGAGGGGAACATGAACCTGAAGGGGTGTGGATTCAGTTCAACCTTTCAGGGTTACCTTCCAAACAAGAAAGCACTGTACTATGTATTGCAGGTTTCATTAATAAACCTCTGCGTTACATTATGTGCCATATAACGAAATACACTTAAATACACTCAAATAGCTTCATCTGATAGCGTTTGTGTATGTAACACACGAAAATAACGTTTTCCGTGAAATTTTGCAAAAAGTGAATTTTTTCGTGTTTTTTAATCAAAATCTGCTTGTTTTCACTCTTACTGCAACACGAATACGCTGAAACTCGCTGGAAAATGATTCCAGTGATATCAAACTTTTTATATAGGCATAGGGCATTGATATGTATCAAACTGTGCTAATAAGAACTTAATCAGATGATATGGAAATTTTAAAAAAAATTCAACATTAGTTCGATAACAGCGCCCTGTATTCAATTTTCATCCTTGTACATAGTCATGTTTCTGTTACTTATTTATTATTTCCTGAAGGTAGATGACCCTCAAGGTGCAAAAATAGCGACGTTCATTTAGAGGGAGGTGGATGCTCAAGGTTGATCGGCTGGCGAATTCGTTCTACGTTGAGCATCATCGTCCCTAACTAGGGAACATGAACCTGAATTGTGTGGATTCAGTTCAACCTTCAGCGTCACCTTCCAAACAAGTAAGCACTGTACTATGTATTGCTTGTTTCATTAATAATCTCTGCGTTGAATTATATGCCATATAACGAAATACACTTAAATACACTCAAATAGCTTCATCTGATAGCGTTTGTGTGTGTAAAACACGAAAATAACGTTTCCGTGGAAATTTTCGCAAAAAGTGAATTTTTTCGTGTTTTTTAGTCAAAATCTGCTTGTTTTCACTATCTTTACAGCACCAATACGCTGATAATCGCTGGAAAATGATTCCAGCGATATCAAACGTTTTATATAGGCATAGGGACATTGATATGTATCAAACTGTGCTAATAAGAACTTAATCGGTTGATATGGAAATTTTAAAAAAAAATCAACATTAGTTCTATAACAGCGCGCTGTATTCAATTTTCATCCTTGTACATAGTCATGTTTGTGTTACTTATTTATTATTTCCTGAAGGTAGATGGACCCTCAAGGTACAAAAATAGCGACTTTCATTTATAGGGAGGGTTGATGCTCAAGGTTGATCGGCTGGCGAATTCGTTCTACCTTGAGCATCATCGTATCCCTAACTAGGGGAACATGAACCTGAAGTGTGTGGATTCAGTTTCAACCTTCAGGGTCAACCTTCCAAACAAGAAAGCACTGTACTATGTATTGCTGGTTTCATTAATAACCTCTGCGTTAAATTATGTGCCATATAAACGAAATACAATTAAATTACACTCAAATAGCTTCATCTGATAGCGTTTATGTGTGTGTAAAACACGAAAATAACGTTTCCGTGAAATTTTGCAAAAAGTGAATTATTTCGTGTTTTTTAGTCAAAATATGCTTGTTTTCACTCTTACAGCAACCAATACGCTGAAACTCGCTGGAAAATGATGATTCCAGTGATACCAAACGTTTTTATATAGGCATAGGGCATTGATATGTATCAAACTGTGCTAATAAGAACTTAATCGGATGATATGGAAATTTTTAAAAAAAATCAACATTAGTTCGATAACAGCGCCACGTGTATTCAATTTTCATACTTGTACATAGTCATGTTTGTGTTACTCATTTATTAAATATTTCCTGAAGGTAGATGAACCCTCAAGGTACAAAAATAGCGACTTTCATTTAGAGGGAGGGTGATGCTCCAAGGTAGATCGGCTGGCGACTTCGTTCTACCTTGAGCATCATCATCCCTAACTAGGGAACATGAACCTGAAGGTTGTGTGAAGTCAGTTCAACCTTCAGGTTTCATCCTCCCTAACGAGGGAACATGAACCTGAAGGGTGTGGATTCAGTTCAACCTTCAGGGTCACCTTCCAAACAAGAAAGCACTGTACTATGTATTGCTGGTTTCATTAATAACCTCTGCGTTAAATTATGTGCCATATAACGAAATACACTTAAATACACTCAAATAGCTTCATCTGATAGCGTTTGTGTGTGTAAAACACGAAAATAACGTTTCCGTGAAATTTTGCAAAAAGTGAATTTTTTCGTGTTTTTTAGTCAAAATCTGCTTGTTTTCACTCTTACAGCAACAATACGCTGATACTCGCTGGAAAATGATTCCAGTGATACCAAACTTTTTATATAGGCATACGGCATTGATATGTATCAAACTCTGCTAATTAGAACTTAATCGGTTGATATAGAAATTTTAAAAAAAATTCAACATTAGTTCGATAACAGCGCCCTGTTTTCAATTTTCTTCCTTGTACATAGTCATATTTGTGTTACTCATTTATTAAATATTTCCTGAACGTAGATGACCCTAAAGGTACAAAAATAGCGACTTTCATTTAGAGGGAGGGTGATGCGCAAGGTAGATCAGCTGGCGACTGCGTTCTACCTTGAGCATCATCGTCCCTAACTAGGGAACATGAACCGGAAGGGTGTGGAGACAGTTTAACCTTCAGGTTCATCGTCCCTAACGAGGGCAACATGAACCTGAAGCGGGTGGTTTCAGTTCAACCTTCAGGGTCACATTCCAAACAAGAAAGCACTGTAGTATGTATTGCTGGTTTCTTTAACAACCTCTGCGTTAAATTATGTGCCATATAACGAAATACGCTTAAATACTCTCAAATAGCTTCATCTGATAGCGTTTGTTTGTGTAAAATACGAAAATAACGTTTCCGTGAAATTTTGCAAAAAGTGAATTTTTTCGTGTTTTTTAGTCAAAATCTGCTTGTTTTCACTCTTACAGCACCAATACGCTGATACTCGCTGGAAAATGATTCCAGCGATATGCAACTTTTTATGTAGGCATTGGGCATTGATATTTATTAAACTGTGCTAATAAGAACTTAATATATATATTACACAAAGGATATATATATATATATATATATACTTTGCATAATGATACACACACAAAATTTATTTGTATATATTATTGTTCTTGTTGTTCTAAAATGTTGCGTAGAAAATAATATTCTTCTTTAGTACATGATAACACACACAACCACCCATATTATACATATATACATTCCCTCACATATATTATATGACACACACACACACACACACACTCCAACACCACACACAATGCCACAAACAAAGGCACATAATCCACCACACACACACACACACACCACAAGCACACACTCATAAACCACCAGACATTCATACAATGCCACACACACCGCCACCAAGACACACTCGCATAAACCAGTACACACTCACACAATCACAAACACACCGCCACAAACACGCTGAGAAACAAAACGCAACCACAAAACCACACACATAATCCACCACACACACAATCCGCCACAAGCACACACACATAAACCACAACACACACATACAATGGCACACACACTGAGAGACAAAACCACACACAAACACAACCACAAATACACACACACTCAGACAAAACCACACACATAATCCACCACACACACACAATGCCACACACACACCGCCACAAACACACGCACCTAAACCACAACACACACATACAACGGCACACACACTGAGAGACAAAACCACACACAAACACAACCACAAACACACACTCAGACAAAACCACACACATAATCCACCACACACACACAATGCCACACACACCGCCACAAACGCAAGCACCTAAACCACAAATATACACTCAGACAAAACACACACATAATCTACAACACACACAGAATGCCACACACACCGCCACCAGCAAACGCATATAAACCACAACACACACATACAATGCCACACACACACTGAGAGACAAAATCACACACAAACACCAACACAAAACCACACACACTCAGATAAAACCACACATATAATCCATCACACACAATGCCACACACACCGCCACCAGCACACGCATATAAACCACAACACACACATTCAATGCCACACACACACTCACATAGAAAAAACCACAAACAAACACCAACACAAAACCACACGCACTCAGATAAAACCACACATATAATCCATCACACACACACACACACACACAACCCACCACACTCAGACACCACGATCCCATACACACAGATATAGCAACTGCACAGAGACAATGCAAAAAACACTGCCACAACCACACACACATAATGCCACAGACAAAAACTCAGAGAAAACCACACAAAAACACCACCACAAATACAAACACACAGAAAAAACCACACATAATCCACCACATACAGACACCACGACCGCACACACACAACCCACCACACACAGACACCACGACAGCACACACACACAGATATAGCAAACACACAGAGACAATGCAACAAACACTGCCACAAACACACACACATAATGCCTCACACACTCAGAATAAACCACACAAAAACACCACCACAAATACAAACACAGACAAAACCACACATAATCCACTACAAACACACACAACCCACGACACTCACACACCACGATCGCACACACACACAGATATAGCAACCACACAGAGACAATGCAACAAACACTGCCACAAACACTCGAATGAGACCACCACACACACAATGCCACAAACCCTGCCACTAACACACACACATAATGCCACACAAACACTCAGAAAAAAACCACACAAAATCCCTATCACAAACACACACACAGATAAAGCACACACAATCCACCACACACACACAATGCCACACACCACCACCTCCGCACAAACACTCAGACAAAACCACACACACCACCACCCAAAATACGTACACATATTCAGACAAAACGACGCGCACATAAACCAACACACACAATGCCACACACTCAGGAAAAGCATAAACAAAAACACTACCAGAAATACACATACACCCACACAAATCTTAATCCACCACATAGATATTACGATACACAAAAATATATACAAAGAGTCTCACGTAATATAAACGCAAAGCACGCACCCCCCCCCCCACAAAGTTGAAAGCCAGGCAAGGATAACCAGAATATAGAACAGCCGAAGTACTTTGTGATTGATCTCTCATCGATAGAGATGGTGAAGCAGAAAGTAATACGATGTCGTCATCAAAAGTCACTTCAGCTTAAACCTCCCATCCGATTGCGCTCGCTATTTTTGTACCCAGAGAGCCACATATCTACATTAAATACACGACTGAGCGGAACACAATCTCAACATCGTCCAAGGTCCGTTTATCGAAACTGACTATAATTATCAGACAGATTGGTAATTATTCGTGATGTATGAGAAAAATTAAAGATTGATACGTATTTCCCGCTCGACAATGTGAAAAAATTAAGAAATATAAGACGAACACATTGAAAAGCTGAGTTGTCGCTTATCCGTACAGAATATATTTTTCAGACACGGGTTGAAATCTAGGGAAGGTGACCCACAAGGTTGAACTGTCGCACTGACTCCAAAACCTTCAGGGTCATGTTCCCTTGGTAGGGACGATGATGCTCAAGGTAGAACGCAGTTGTCAGCCAATCTACCTTGAGCATCACCCTCCCTCTATATGAAAGTCGGTAATTTTGAATATTGAGGGTCATCTACCTTCAGGAAATATATAATAGATGAGTAAAATAAGCATGACAAAGTACAAGGATGAAAATTGTATACAGAAAATAGATTACAAATAGTCCGTCGATCGAAAGTGACTGTATTTCTCGGACAGATTAATTCGTATGCATGAAATATCCGAAATGTAGGGATTGGTATATATCCTCCGAACGACAAGACTCTTATTAGAAAACAATGGAAAGATGAATGGGTTCTTATCTGTAGAGAATATAATTATCAGACACGGATTGAAATGTAGGGAAGGTGACCCTCAAGGTTCAACTGACTCCACACCCTTCAGGTTCATGTTCCCTCTTTAGGGACGATGATGCTCAAGGTAGAACGCAGTCGCCAGCCGATGTATCTTGAGCATCACCCTCCCTCTATATGAAAGTCGCTATTTTTCTACCTTGAGCGTCATCTACCTTCAGAAAATATATAATAGATGAGTACCACAACCATGGCAATGGTTAACGACGAATATTATACACGGAAAATAGATTACAAATAGCCCGTCCATCGAAAGTGAATAAAATTATCGGGCAGATCGATAAATATGCATGAAATATCCGAAATATAGGGATTGGTACATATCCTCCGCACAAGGCTCTTATTAGAAAACATTGGAAAGTTGAATGGGTGCATATCTGTAGAGAATATAATTATCAGACACGGATTGAAATCAAGGAAAGTTGAACCTCAAGGTTGATCTGAATCCACTACCTTCTGGATCATGTGCCCTCTTTAGGGACGATGATGCTCAAGGTAGATCTCGTTTGCCAGCCAATGTACCTTGAGCATCACCCTCTCTCTATATGAAAGTCGCTATTTTTGTACCTTGAGGGTCATCTACCTTCAGGAAATATTTAATAGATGAGTACCATAAGCATGGCAATGGTTAACGGTTAATATTATACACGGAAAATAGATTACAAATAGTCCGTCCATCGAAAGTGAATAAAATTATCTGACAGATTGATAAATATTCATGAAATATCCGAAATTTAAGGATTGGTACATATCCTCCGCACGACAAGACTCTTATTAGAAAACATTGGAAAGTTGAATGGGTGCATATCTGTACAGAATATAATTATCAGACACGGATTGAAATCTAGGGAAGGTGACCCTCAAGGTTGAACTGACTCCACTACCTTCAGGGTCAAGTTCCCTCGGTAGGGATGATGATGTTCAAGGTAGAACGTAGTCGCTAACCGAACTACCTTCAACATCACCCTCCCTTATAGTAAAGTTGCTTTTTTCGTGTCCTTGAAAGTCATCTGCCTATAGGAAGTGTATAATAGACGAATAACATAGCATGACAATGGTAAAGGATGAAAACTATATATTGAAAATACATAAAATCACATTAACATTGATTTATCAGTCTGGAATCATGAATAATTATTAATCATTTAGGGCTTTCAATGCTCATCGGGACTTGGAAATGCTGCATGAATAACTTTCCATGGTGATCAATGCACCGAACTGCTGCATGTGTAAGTTTCCACACTCACTGCGACAGAGAAGTGCTGCATGTATAACTTTCCACACTGGTCAGGAAACGGAAATGCTCCATGTATAACTTTCAACGCTCATCAGTACACGAAAATGCTCCATGTATAACTTTCAACGCTCATCAGTACACAGAAATGCTGCATGAAAACTTTCAACCCTCATCAGGACATAGAAATGCTGCATGGAAAACTTTCAACACTCATCAGGACACTAAAATGCTGCATGGAAAACTTTCAACACTCATCAGGGCACAGAAATGCTGCAGGTATAACTTTCCAGACTGATCATGACATGGAAAATCCCCATGTATAACTTTCCAAATTCACAGTGACATGGAAATGCTGCATATATAACTTTCCATACTCAAGATACGGAAATGCTGGATGTATAACTTCCATCGCTCATCAGTACACGGAAATGCTCCATGAATAATTTTCAATGCTCATCTGGACATAGAAATGCTGCAGGTATAACATTGCACACTGATCAGGACACGGAGATGCTCCATGTATAACTTTCCAAACTCACCGGAAACAGAAACGTTGCATGTATAACTTTCCCCACTCACCAGGACACGGAAATGCTGGATGTTTAACTTTCAATGCTGAACATTACACGGCAATGCTCCAGGTATAAATTTCAACGCTTAACAGTACACGGAAATGTTCCATGTATAACTTTCCAATCTTGCAGGGCACGGAAATGCTGCATGTGTAACTTTCCAATCTCGTCAGGACACGGAAATGCTCCACGTAGAACTTTACAATCTCGTCAGGACACGGAAATGCTCCATGTGTAACTTTCCAATCTCGTCAGGACACGGAAATGCTCCACGAATAATTTTCCAATCTCGTCAGGGCACGGAAATGCTCTGGATACAATTTATTCGTTCCCGTCCTAGTTTTTCATCAGTTTTCCGGAGCGGGAAGGACACGGAAATGCTCCGAACATGCGTTGCCAGGGAAAGTGTCTCTCAGAGGAGACAAATCTCCCAGTCAGAATACGAACCACCGCGTTCGCTTCTCAGAGTTTCGACTGCATCGCAGTCGGTGTGCTCCGTCTCGCGAAGCACCGCGGTACTCGCGTATCGATTCGTACAGACCTCGTTCTGAGGAGCGGTTCGCCACGACCCCATCCCGTGCATCGCACGGACGTCGGCTTCGACTTCGTTAGAAATCTTGGCGCTCGGTCGCAGAGGCAGCAAATTCGTTGGTTAGAAATGCATCTCCAGAAGCCGCTTGCTCAGACGAATTCACGTGCAGAGCGCTGCGACGGGAGTTGGGCGTTGTAGATCAACGGACCATACCTGGGAAACGTTACGGAGAGGCTGGAGGAAACCAGGTGTCCACGTGACCGTCACGACACCGCAACTCACCATTATCGGCATTCATTCTCTTATTACTACCACCACCATCGCCACTACTACAACCACCATCACCAACATTACCACCACCACCATCACCTCCACTTTTCAATTTGAATTCGTATTAGAATTCTTTTTCATTTGTTTTTCTCGTTACCATTTCACTATTTATTTATTAGGGCGGAATACTTACTGCACTTACTGGCGGCTCGCCTTATGGCTCATCACTGCCTGTGCTTGCTTGCCGGGTGCGTGCTCCTGCCGTGGGTCACTCCGTCGACGAGACATTCATTAGTCTTTAATCTCCTCCGTCCTGCAAGAGGACCTCTCCTCCTAGTATAGAACTGCGAAAGGCTTTAGCCTCATTGGTCCTTTTCAGGAGAAAACAGTCCAATGGTAACAGTATATGAAGAGGCGGATCTGTCGCACATCGCAAATAACCATTCGTTAAAGTCAACCACTAGTACGGCAATGAAAATGCCAATGTCGTGTTGGTGTTTTCCTCCTATGCCATATACTTCTCTGTCAATCAACTAAACATTGCCAAATTTTTAAGTGATATTGCTGCGATACGCAGCAATAGCACTTCGAAACGGCACTGAGTACGTGCACCTATGCCGAAGCACGCCAGCAGTCAGACGGCATCGGCAAGTGCACCGAGAAGGAGGGATCATGAGCCTCAAGGAAGTCGGAAAGTTAAAGACAAAACTCCGTCGCCCAGGACGCGAACATATACACGTATGTTTGCGACACCCTTCAGGGTCATCATTCCGACCGTCTATATCATACTCTTCTTATGTTAACATTATTATGATTGCTCTCTGCATAATATTATTTAAGTTTCTTATTATCATCATATTTTCTGCTTTTTATATTATATATATATACATATTTATTTATTTATTTATTTGTTTCATTACTAAAGATAGCAAGATTTATATATATATTTATATAGGCATAGGGCATTGATATGTATCAAACTGTGCTAATAAGAATTTAATCGGTTGATATGGAAATTTTAAAAAAAATCAACATTAGTTCGATAACAGCGCCCTGTATTCAATTTTCTTCCTTGTACATAGTCATGTTTGTGTTACTTATTTATTTCCTGAAGGTAGATGAACCTCAAGATACAAAAATAGCGACTTTCATTTAGAGGGAGGTTGATGCTCAAGGTTGATCGGCTGGCGAATTCGTTCTACCTTGAGCATCATCGTCCCTATCTAGGGAACATGAAACTGAAGGGTGTGGAGTCAGTTCAACCTTCAGGTTCATCCTCCCTAACGAGGGAACATGAACCTGAAGGGTGTGGATTCAGTTCAACCTTCAGGGTCACCTTCCTAACAAGAAAGCACTGTACTATGTATTGCTAGTTTCATTAATAAACTCTGCGTTAAATTATGTGCCATATAACGAAATACACTTAAATACACTCAAATAGCTTCATCTGATAGCGTTTGTGTGTGTAAAACACGAAAATAACGTTTCCGTGAAATTTTGCAAAAAGTGAATTTTTTCGTGTTTTTTAGTCAAAACCTGCTTGTTTTCACTTTTACAGAATGAATACGCTGATACTCGCTGGAAAATGATTCCAGCGATATGTAACTTTTTATATAGTCATAGGGCATTGATATCTATCAAACTGCTCTAATAAGAACTTAATCGGGTGAAATGCAAATTTTTAAAAAATTCAAAATTAGTTCGATAACAGCGCCCTGTATTCAATTTTCATACTTGTACATAGTCATGTTTGTGTTACTCATTTATTAAATATATCCTGAAGGTAGATGACCTTCAAGGTTCAAAAATAAGACTTTCATTTAGAGGGAGGGTGATGCTCAAGGTAGATCTGCTGGCGACTTCGATCTACCTTGAGCATCATCATCCCTATCTAGGGAACATGAACCTGAAGGGTGTGGATTCAGTTCAACCTTCAGGGTCACCTTCCAAACAAGAAAGCAATGTACTATGTATTGCTAGTTTCATTAATAAACTCTGCGTTAAATTATGTGCCATATAACGAAATACACTTAAATAAACTCAAATAGCTTCATCTGATAGCGTTTGTGTGTGTAAAACACGAAAATAACGTTTCCGTGAAATTTTGCAAAAAGTGAATTTTTTCTTGTTTTTTAGTCAATATCTACTTGTTTTCACTCTTACAGCAACAATACGCTGATACTCGCTGGAAAATGATTCCAGTGATACAAAACTTTTTATATAGGCATAGGGCATTGATATGTATCAAACTATGCTAATAAGAACTTAATCGGATGATATGGAAATTTAAAAAAATCAAAATTAGTTAGTGATAGCGCCCTGTATTCAATTTTCATACTTGTATATAGTCATGTTTGTGTTACTCATTTATTAAATATTTCCTGAAGGTAGATGACCCTCAAGGTACAAAAATAGCGACTTTCATTTAGAGGGAGGGTGATGCTCAAGGTAAATCGGCTGGCGACTTCGTTCTACCTTGAGCATCATCATCCCCAACTAGGGAACATGAACCTAAAGGGTGTGAAGTCAGTTCAACCTTCAGGTTCATCCTCCCTAACGAAAGAACATGAACCTGAAGGGTGGGATTCAGTTCAACCTTCAGGGTTACCTTCCAAACAAGAAAGCACTGTACTATGTATTGCTGGTTTCATTAATAACCTCTGCGTTAAATTATGTGCCATATAACGAAATACACTTAAATTCACTCAAACAGCTTCATCTGATAGCGTTTGTGTGTGTAAAACACGAAAATAACGTTTCCGTGAAATTTTCAAAAAGTGAATTTTTTCGTGTTTTTTAATCAAAAGCTGCTTGTTTTCACTCTTACAGAAGGTATACGCTGATACTCGCTGAAAAATGATTCTACCGATATGATACTTTTTATATAGGCAATGGGCAGTGATATCTATCAAACTGCGTTAATAAGGATTTAATCGGGTGATATGCAAATTTTAAAAAAATTCAAAATTAGTTCGATAACAGCGCCCTATAATTACATAATGTCCAAACAAGGCAGAAATCACTGTACTATGTATTGCTGGTTTCTTTAACAACCTCCGCGTTAAATTATGTGCCATATAACGAAATACACTTAAATACACTCAAATAGCTTCATCTGATTGCGTTTGTGTGTGTAAAACACGAAAATAACGTTTCCGTGAAATTTTGCAAAAAGTGAATTTTTTCTTGTTTTTTAGTCAATATCTGCTTGTTTTCACTCTTATAGCAACAATACGCTGATACTCGCTGGAAAATAATTCCAGTGATATCAAACTTTTTATATGGGCATAGGGCATTGATATGTATCAACTATGCTAATAAGAACTTAATCGGATGATATGGAAATTTTAAAAAAAAATCAACATTAGTTCGATCACAGCGCCCTGTATTCAATTTTCATACTTGTACATAGTCATGTTTGTGTTACTCATTTATTAAATATTTCCTGAAGGTAGATGAACCTCAAGCTACAAAATTAGCGACTTTCATTTAGAGGGAGGGAGATGCTCAATGTAAATCGGCTGGCGACTTCGTTCTACCTTGAGCATCCTCATCCCTAACTAGGGAACATGAACCTGAAGGGTGTGGATTCAGTTCAACCTTCAGGGTCACCTTCCAAACAAGAAAGCACTGTACTATGTATTGCTGGTTTCATTAATAAGCTCTGCGTTAAATTATGTGCCATGTAACGAAATACACTTAAATACGCTCAAATAGCTTCATCTGATAGCGTTTGTGTGTGTAAAACACGAAAATAACGTTTCCGTGATATTTTGCAAAAAGTGAATTTTTTCGTGTTTTTTAGTCAAAACCTGCTTGTTTTCACTCTTACAGTACGAATACGCTGATACTCGTTGAAAATGATTCGAGCGATATGTAACTTTTTATATAGGCATAGGGCATTGATATCTATCAAACTGCGCTAATAAGAACTTAATCGGGTGATATGCAAATTTTTAAAAAATTCAACATTAGTTCGATAACAGCGCCCTCTAACGACATAATGTCCAAACAAGGCAGAAAGCATTGTACTATATATTGCTGGTTTCTTTAACAACATCTGCGTTAAATTATGTGCCATACAACGAAATACACTTAAATACACTCAAATAGCTTCATCTGATAGCGTTTGTGTGTGTAAAACACGAAAATAACGTTTCCGTGAAATTTTGCAAAAATGAATTTTTTCGTGTTTTTTAGTCAAAATCTGCTTGTTTTCACTCTTACAGCAACAATACGCTGATACTCGCTGGAAAATGATACCAGTGATATCAAACTTTTTATATAGGCATAGAGCAGTGATATCTATCAAACTGCTCTAATAAGAACTTAATCGGGTGATATGCAAATTTTTAAAAAATTCAACATTAGTTCGATAACAGCGCCCTCTAACGACATAATGTCCAAACAAGGCAGAAATCACTGTACTATGTATTCCTGGTTTCTTTAACAACATCTGCGTTAAATTATGTGCCATACAACGAAATACACTTAAATTCACTCAAATAGCTTCATCTCATTGCGTTTGTGTGGGAAAAACACGAAAATAACGTTTCCGTGAAATTTTGCAAAAAGTGAATTTTTTCGTGTTTTTTAGTCAAAATCTGCTTGTTTTCACTCTTACAGCAACAATACGCTGAAACTCGCTGGAAAATGATTCCAGTGATATCGAACTTTTTATATAGGCTTAGGGCATTGATATGTATCAAACTGTGCTAATAAGAACTTAATCGGTTGATATGGCAATTTAAAAAAAAATCAACATTAGTTCGATAACAGCGCCCTGTATTCAATTTTCATCCTTGTACATAGTCATGTTTGTGTTACTATTTATTATTTCCTGAAGGTAGATGATCTCAAGGTACAAAAATAGCGACTTTCCTTTAGAGGGAGGGTGATGCTCAAGGTATATCGTCTGGCGAATTCGTTCTACCTTGAGCATCATCATCCCTAACTAGGGAACATGAACCTGAAGGGTGTGGATTCAGTTCAACCTTCAGCGTCACCTTCCAAACAAGTAAGCACTGTACTATGTATTGCTTGTTTCATTAATAACCTCTGCGTTAAATTATGTGCCATATAACGAAATACACTTAAATACACTCAAACAGCTTCATCTGATAACGTTTGTGTGTGTAAAACACGAAAATAACGTTTCCGTGATATTTTGCAAAAATGAATTTTTTCGTGTTTTTTAGTCAAAATCTGCTTGTTTTCACTCTTACAGAACCAATACGCTGATAATCGCTGAAAAATGATTCCAGCGATATCAAACGTTTTATATAGGCATAGGGCATTGATATGTATCAAACTGTGCTAATAAGAACTTAATCGGTTGATATGGAAATTTAAAAAAAAATCAACATTAGTTCTATAACAGCGCCCTGTATTCAATTTTCATCCTTGTACATAGTCATGTTTGTGTTACTTATTTATTATTTCCTGAAGGTAGATGACCCTCAAGGTATAAAAATAGCGACTTTCATTTAGAGGGAGGTTGATGCTCAAGGTTGATCGGCTGGCGAATTCGTTCTACCTTGAGCATCATCGTCCCTAACTAGGGAACATGAACCTGAAGGGTGTGTAGTCAGTTCAACCTTCAGGTTCATCCTCCCTAACGAGGGAACATGAACCTGAAGGGTGTGGATTCAGTTCAACCTTCAGGGTCACCTTCCTAACAAGAAAGCACTGTACTATGTATTGCTAGTTTCACTAATAAACTCTGCGTTAAATTATGTGCCATATAACGAAATACACTTAAATACACTCAAATAGCTTCATCTGATAGCGTTTGTGTGTGTAAAACACGAAAATAACGTTTCCGTGAAATTTTGCAAAAAGTGAATTTTTTCGTGTTTTTTAGTCAAAATCTGCTTGTTTTCACTCTTACAGCACCAATACGCTGATACTCGCTGGACAATGATTCCAGCGATATCAAACTTTTTATATAGGCATAGGGCATTGATATGTATCAAACAGTGCTAATAAGAACAATCGGTTGATATGGAAATTTTAAAAAAAATCAACATTAGTTCGATAACAGCGCCCTGTATTCAATTTTCATTCTTATACATAGTCATGTTTTTGTTACTCATTTATTAAATATTTCCTGAAGGTAGATGACCCTTAAGGTACAAAAATAGCGACTTTCATTTAGAGGGAGGGTGATGCTCAAGTTAAATCGGCTGGCGATTTCGTTCTACCTTGAGCATCATCATCCCTAACTAGGGAACATAAACCTAAAGGGTGTGAAGTCAGTTCAACCTAAGGTTCATCCTCCCTAACGAGGGAACATGAACCTGAACGGTGTGGATTCAGTTCAACCTTCAGGGTTACCTTCCAACAAGAAAGCACTGTACTATGTACTGCTGGTTTCATTAATAACCTCTGCGTTAAATTATGTGCCATATAACGAAATACACTTAAATACACTCAAATAGCTTCATCTGGTAGCGTTAATGTGGGTAAAACACGAAAATAACGTTTCCGTGAAATTTTGCAAAAAGTGAATTTTTTCGTGTTTTTTAGTCAAAATCTGCTTGTTTTCACTCTTACAGCACCAATACGCTGATACTCGCTGGACAATGATTCCAGCGATATCAAACTTTTTATATAGGCATAGGGCATTGATATGTATCAAACAGTGCTAATAAGAACAATCGGTTGATATGGAAATTTTAAAAAAAATCAACATTAGTTTGATAACAGCGCCCTGTATTCAATTTTCATTACTTATACATAGTCATGTTTTGTTACTCATTTATTAAATATTTCCTGAAGGTAGATGACCCTTAACGTACAAAAATAGCGACTTTCATTTAGAGGGAGGGTGATGCTCAAGTTAAATCGGCTGGCGATTTCGTTCTACCTTGAGCATCATCATCCCTAACTAGGGAACATAAACCTAAAGGGTGTGAAGTCAGTTCAACCTAAGGTTTATCCTCCCTAACGAGGGAACATGAACCTGAACGGTGTGGATTCAGTTCAACCTTCAGGGTTATCTTCCAAACAAGAAAGCACTGTACTATGTATTGCTGGTTTCATTAATATCCTCTGCGTTAAATTATGTGCCATGTAACGAAATACACTTAAATACGCTCAAATAGCTTCATCTGATTGCGTTTGTGTGTGTAAAACACGAAAATAACGTTTCCGTGAAATTTTGCAAAAAGTGAATTTTTTCTTGTTTTTTAGTCAATATCTGCTTGTTTTCACTCTTACAGCAGCAATACGCTGATACTCGCTGGAAAATAATTCCAGTGATATCAAACTTTTTATATGGGCATAGGGCATTGATATGTATCAACTATGCTAATAAGAACTTAATCGGATGATATGGAAATTTAAAAAAAAATCAACATTAGTTCGATCACAGCGCTTTGTATTCAATTTTCATACTTGTACATAGTCATGTTTTCGTTACTCATTTATTAAATATTTCCTGAAGGTAGATGACCCTCAAGCTACAAAAATAGCGACTTTCATTTAGAGGGAGGGTGATGCTCAATGTAGATCGGCTGGCGACTTCGTTCTACCTTGAGCATCCTCATCCCTAACTAGGGAACATGAACCTGAAGGGTGTGAAGTCAGTTCAACCTTCAGGTTCATCCTCCCTAACGAGGGAACATGAACCTGAAGGGTGTGGATTCAGTTCAACCTTCAGGGTCACCTTCCAAACAAGAAAGCACTGTACTATGTATTGCTGGTTTCATTAATAAGCTCTGCGTTAAATTATGTGCCATGTAACGAAATACACTTAAATACGCTCAAATAGCTTCATCTGATAGCGTTTGTGTGTGTAAAACACGAAAATAACGTTTCCGTGATATTTTGCAAAAAGTGAATTTTTTCGTGTTTTTTAGTCAAAATCTGCTTGTTTTCACTCTTACAGCAACAATACGCTGATACTCGCTGGAAAATGATTCCAGTGATACCAAACTTTTTATATAGGCATAGGGCATTGATATGTATCAAACTATGCTAATAAGAACTTAATCGGATGATATGGAAATTTAAAAAAATCAAAATTAGTTTAGTGACAGCGCCCTGTATTCAATTTTCATACTTGTACATAGTCATGTTTGTGTTACTCATTTATTAAATATTTCCTGAAGGTAGATGACCCTCAAGGTACAAAAATAGCGACTTTCATTTAGAGGGAGGGTGATGCTCAAGGTAAATCGGCTGGCGACTTCGTTCTACCTTGAGCATCATTATCCCTAACTAGGGAACATGAACGTAAAGGGTGTGGATTCAGTTCAACCTTCAGGGTTACCTTCCAAACAAGAATGCACTGTACTATGTACTGCTGGTTTCATTAATAACCTCTGCGTTAAATTATGTGCCTTATAACGAAATACACTTAAATACACTCAAATAGCTTCATCTGATAGCGTTTGTGTATGTAACACACGAAAATAACGTTTCCGTGAAATTTTGCAAAAAGTGAATTTTTTCGTGTTTTTTAATCAACATCTGCTTGTTTTCACTCTTACAGTACGAATACGCTGATACTCGTTGGAAAATGATTCGAGCGATATGTAACTTTTTATATAGGCATAAGGCATTGATATCTATCAAACTGCGATAATAAGAACTTAATCGGGTGATATGCAAATTTTTAAAAAATTCAACATTAGTTCGATAACAGCGCCCTCTAACGACATAATGTCCAAACAAGGCAGAAAGCACTGTACTATATATTCTTGGTTTCTTTAACAACATCTGCGTTAAATTATGTGCCATACAACGAAATACACTTAAATACACTCAAATAGCTTCATCTGATAGCGTTTGTGTGTGTAAAACACGAAAATAACGTTTCCGTGAAATTTTGCAAAAAGTGAATTTTTTCGTGTTTTTTAGTCAAAATCTGCTTGTTTTCACTCTTACAGCAACAATACGCTGATACTCGCTGGAAAATGATACCAGTGATATCAAACTTTTTATATAGGCATGTATCAAACTGTGCTGATAAGAACTTAATCGGATGATATGGAAATTTAAAAAAAAATCAATATTAGTTCGATAACAGCGCCCTGTATTCAATTTTCATACTTGTACATAGTCATGTTTGTGTTACTCATTTATTAAATATTTCCTGAAGGTAGATGACTCTCAAGGTACAGAAATAGCGACTTTCATTTAGAGGGAGGGTGATGCTCAAGGTAGATCGGCTGGCGACTTCGTTCTACCTAGAGCATCCTCATACATAACCAGGGAACATGAACCTGAAGGGTGTGAAGTCAGTTCAACTTTCAGGTTCATCCTCCCTAACGATGGAACATGACCCTGAAGGGTGTGGATTCAGTTCAACCTTCAGGGTCACCTTCCAAACAAGAAAGCACTGTACTATGTATTGCTGGTTTCATTAATAAGCTCTGCGCTAAATTATGTGCCATATAACGAAATACACTTAAATACACTCAAATAGCTTCATCTGATAGCGTTTGTGCGTGTAAAACACGAAAATAACGTTTCCGTGAAATTTTGCAAAAAGTGAATTTTTTCGTGTTTTTTAGTCAAAATCTGCTTGTTTTCACTCTTACAGCAACATTACGCTGATACTCGCTGGAAAATGATTCCAGCGATATCAAACCTTTTATATAGGCATAGGGCATTGATATGTATCAAACTATGCTAATAAGAACTTAATCGGATGATATGGAAATTTAAAAAAAAATCAACATTAGATCGATAACAGCGCCCTGTATTCAATTTGCATACTTGAACATAGTCATGTTTGTGTTACTCCTTTATTAAATATTTCCTGAAGGTAGATGACCCTCAAGGTACAAAAATAGCGACTTTCATTTAGAGGGAGGGGGGGTGCTCAAGGTAGATCTGCTGGCGACTTCGATCTACCTTGAGCATCATCATCCCTATCTAGGGAACATGAACCTGAAGGGTGTGAAGTCAGTTCAACCTTCAGGTTCATCCTCCCTAACAAGGGAACATGAACCTTAAGGGTGTAGATTCAGTTCAACCTTCAGGGTTACCTTCCAAACAAGAAAGAACTGTACTATGTATTGCTGGTTTCATTAATAACCTCTGCGTTAAATTATGTGCCATATAACGAAATACACTTAAATACACTCAAATAGCTTCATCTGATAGCGTTTGTGTGTGTAAAAGACGAAAATAACGTTTCCGTGAAATTATGCAAAAAGTGAATTTTTTTGTGTTCTTTATTAAAAACCTGCTTGTTTTCACTCTTGCAGCACGAATACGCTGATACTCGCTGGAAAATGATTCCAGCGATATGTAACTTTTTATATAGGCATAGGGCAGTGATATCTATCACCCGATTAAGTTCTAATAAGAACTTAATCGGGTGATATGCAAATTTTAAAAAAATTCAACATTAGTTCGATAACAGTGCCCTGTATTCAATTTTCATACTTGTACATAGTCATGTTTGTGTTACTCATTTATTAAATATATCCTGAAGGTAGATGACCCTCAAGGTACAAAAATAGCGACTTTCATTTAGAGGGAGGGTGATGCTCAAGGTAGATCGGCTGGCGACATCGTTGTACCTTGAGCATCATCATCCCTAACTAGGGAACATGAAACTGAAGGGTGTGGATTCAGTTCATCCTTCAGGGTCACCTTCCTAACAAGAAAGCACTGTACTATGTATTGCTTGTTTCATTAATAAACTCTTCGTTAAATGTGCCATATAACGAAATACACTTAAATACACTCAAATAGCTTCATCTGGTAGCGTTTGTGTGTGTAAAACACGAAAATAACGTTTTCGTGAAATTTTTCAAAAAGTGAATTTTTTCGTGTTTTTTAGTAAAAACTTGCTTGTTTTCACTCTTACAGCACGAATACGCTGATACTCGCTGGAAAATGATTCGAGCGATATGTAACTTTTTATATAGGCATTGGGCATTGATATCTTTCAAACTGCTCTAATAAGAACTTAATCGGGTGATATGCAAATTTTTAAAAAATTCAACATTAGTTCGATAACAGCGCCCTCTAACGACATAATGTCCAAACAAGGCAGAAAGCACTGTACTATGTATTGCTGGTTTCTTTAACAACATCTGCGTTAAATTATGTGCCATACAACGAAATACACTTAAATACACTCAAATAGCTTCATCTGTTAGCGTTTGTGTGTGTAAAACACGAAAATAACGTTTCCGTGAAATTTGCAAAAAGTGAATTTTTTCGTGTTTTTTAGTCAAAATCTGCTTGTTTTCACTCTTACAGCAACAATAGTCTGATACTGGCTGGCAAATGAATCCAGTGATATCAAACTTTTTATATGGGCATAGGGCATTGATATGTATCAAATTATGCTAATAAGAACTTAATCGGATGATATGGAAATTTTAAAAAAATCAACATTTGTTCGATAACAGCGCCCTGTATTCAATTTTCATACTTGTACATAGTCATGTTTGTGTTAATCATTTATTAAATATTTCCTGAAGGTAGATGACCCTCAAGGTACAAAAATAGCGACTTTCATTTATAGGGAGGGTGATGCTCAAGATAGATCGGCTGGCGACTTCGTTGTACCTTGAGCATCATCATCCCTAACTAGGGAACATGAACCTGAAGTGTGTGGATTCATTTCAACCTTCAGGTTCACCTTCCAAACAAGAAAGCACTGTACTATGTATTGCTGGTTTCATTAATAACCTCTGCGTTAAATTATGTGCCTTATAAAAAAAATACAATTAATTACACTCAAATAGCTTCATCTGATAGCTTTTGTGTGTGTAAAACACGAAAATAACGTTTCCGTGAAATTTTGCAAAATGAATTTTTTTGTGTTTTAGTCAAAATCTGCTTGTTTTCACTCTTACAGAAACAATACGCTGATCCTCGCTGGAAAATGATTCCAGTGATACCAAACTTTTTTTATATAGGCATAGGGCATTGATATGTATCAAACTATGCTAATAAGAACTTAATCGGATGATATGGAAATTTAAAAAAAATCAACATTAGTTCGATAACAGCGCCCTGTATTCAATTTTCATCCTTTTACATAGTCATGTTTGTGTTACTCATTTATTAAATATTTCCTGAAGGTAGATGACCTTCAAGGTACAAAAATAGCGACTTTCATTTAGAGGGAGGGTGATGCTCAAGGTAAATCGGCTGGCGACTTCGTTCTACCTTGAGCATCATCATCCCTAACTAGGGAACATGAACCTAAAGGGTGTGAAGTCAGTTCAACCTTCAGGTTCATCCTCCGTAACGAGGGAACGTGAACCTGAAGGGTGTGGATTCAGTTCAACCTTCAGTGTCTCTTTCCAAAGAAGAAAGCACTGTACTATGTATTGCTGGTTTCATTAATAACCTCTGCGTTAAATTATGTGCCATATAACGAAATACAAGGAGAAAACAGTCCAATGGTAACAGTATATGAAGAGGCGGATCTGTCGCACATCGCAAATAACCATTCGTTAAAGTCAACCACTAGTACGGCAATGAAAATGCCAATGTCGTGTTGGTGTTTTCCTCCTATGCCATATACTTCTCTGTCAATCAACTAAACATTGCCAAATTTTTAAGTGATATTGCTGCGATACGCAGCAATAGCACTTCGAAACGGCACTGAGTACGTGCACCTATGCCGAAGCACGCCAGCAGTCAGACGGCATCGGCAAGTGCACCGAGAAGGAGGGATCATGAGCCTCAAGGAAGTCGGAAAGTTAAAGACAAAACTCCGTCGCCCAGGACGCGAACATATACACGTATGTTTGCGACACCCTTCAGGGTCATCATCCCGACCGTCTATATCTTACTCTTCTTATGTTAACATTATTATGATTGCTCTATGCATAATATTATTTAAGTTTCTTATTATCATCATATTTTCTGCTTTTTATATTATATATATATATACATATTTATTTATTTATTTGTTTCATTACTAAAGATAGCAAGATTTATATATATATTTATATAGGCATAGGGCATTGATATGTATCAAACTGTGCTAATAAGAACTTAATCGGGTGATATGCAAATTTTTAAAAAATTCAACATTAGTTCGATAACAGCGCCCTGTATTCAATTTTCATACTTGTACATAGTCATGTTTGTGTTACTCATTTATTAAATATATCCTGAAGGTAGATGACCCTCAAAGTACAAAAATAGCGACTTTCCTTTAGAGGGAGGGTGATGCTCAAGATAGATCGGCTGGCGACTTCGTTGTACCTTGAGCATCATCATCCCTAACTAGGGAACATGAACCTGAAGGGTGTGGATTCAGTTCACCCTTCAGGGTCACCTTCCTAACAAGAAAGCACTGTACTATGTATTGCTAGTTTCATTAATAAACTCTGCGTTAAATTATGTGCCATATAACGAAATACACTTAAATACACTCAAATAGCTTCATCTGGTAGCGTTTTTGTGTGTAAAACACGAAAATAACGTTTTCGTGAAATTTTTCAAAAAGTGAATTTTTTCGTGTTTTTTAGTAAAAACTTGCTTGTTTTCACTCTTACAGCACGAATACGCTGATACTCGCTGGAAAATGATGCGAGCGATATGTAACTTTTTACATAGGCATAGGGCATTGATATCTATCAAAATGCGCTAATAAGAACTTAATCGGGTGATATGCAAATTTTTAAAAAATTGAACATTAGTTCGATAACAGCGCCCTCTAACGACATAATGTCCAAACAAGGCAGAAATCACTGTACTATGTATTGCTGGTTTCTTTAACAACATCTGCGTTAAATTATGTGCCATACAACGAAATACACTTAAATTCACTCAAATAGCTTCATCTGATTGCGTTTGTGTGGGAAAAACACGAAAATAACGTTTCCGTAAAATTTTGCAAAAAGTGAATTTTTTCGTGTTTTTTTAGTCAAAATCTGCTTGTTTTCACTCTTACAGCAACAATACGCTGAAACTCGCTGGAAAATGATTCCAGTGATATCGAACTTTTTATATAGGCATAGAGCATTGATATGTATCAAACAGTGCTAATAAGAACTTAATCGGTTGATATGGAAATTTAAAAAAAAATCAACATTAGTTCGATAACAGCGCCCTGTATTCAATTTTCATTCTTATACATAGTCATGTTTGTGTTACTCATTTATTAAATATTTCCTGAAGGTAGATGACGCTTAAGGTACAAAAATTGCGACTTTCATTTAGAGGGAGGGTGATGCTAAAGTTAAATCGGCTGGGGATTTCGTTCTACCTTGAGCATCATCCTCCCTAACGAGGGAACATGAACCTGAAGGGTGTGGATTCAGTACAACCTTCAGGGACACCTTCCAAACAAGAAAGCACTGTACTATGTATTGCTGGTTTCATTAATAACCTCTGCGTTAAATTATGTGCCATATAAAAATACACTTAAATACACTCAAATAAGAACTTAATCGGGTGAAATGCAAATTTTTAAAAAATTCAACATTAGTTCGATAACAGCGCCCTCTAACGACATAATGTCCAAACAAGGCAGAAAGCACTGTACTATGTATTGCTGGTTTCTTTAACAACCTCCGCGTTAAATTATGTGCCATATAACGAAATACACTTAAATACACTCAAATAGCTTCATCTGATTGCGTTTGTGTGTGTAAAACACGAAAATAACGTTTCCGTGAAATTTTGTAAAAAGTGAAATTTTTCGTGTTTTTTAGTCAATATCTGCTTGTTTTCACTCTTACAGCAACAATACGCTGATACTCGCTGGAAAATAATTCCAGTGATATCAAACGTTTTATATGGGCATAGGGCATTGATATGTATCAACTATGCTAATAAGAACTTAATCGGATGATATGGAAATTTTAAAAAAAAATCAACATTAGTTCGATAACAGCGCCCTGTATTCAATTTTCATACTTGTACATAGTCATGTTTGTGTTACTCATTTATTAAATATTTCCTGAAGGTAGATGAACCTCAAGCTACAAAAATAGCGACTTTCATTTAGAGGAAGGGTGATGCTCAATGTAGATCGGCTGGCGACTTCGTTCTATCTTGAGCATCCTCATCCCTAACTAGGGAACATGAACCTGAAGGGTGTGAAGTCAGTTCAACCTTCAGGTTCATCCTCCCTAACGAGGGAACATGAACCTGAAGGGTGTGGATTCAGTTCAACCTTCAGGGTCACCTTCCAAACAAGAAAGCACAGTACTATGTATTGCTGGTTTCATTAATAAGCTCTGCGTTAAATTATGTGCCATGTAACGAAATACACTGAAATACGCTCAAATAGTTCATCTGATAGCGTTTGTGTGTAAAACACGAAAATAACGTTTCCGTGATATTTTGCAAAAAGTGAATTTTTTCGTGTTTTTTATGCAAAATCTGCTTGTTTTCACTCTTACAGCAACAATACGCTGATAGTCGCTGGAAAATGAGTCCAGTGATACCAAACTTTTTATATAGGCATAGGGCATTGATATGTATCAAACTGTGCTAAAAAGAATTTAATCGGATGATATGGAAATTTAAAAAAATCAAAATTAGTTTAGTGACAGCGCCCTGTATTCAATTTTCATACTTGTACCTAGTCATGTTTGTGTTACTCATTTATTAAATATTTCCTGAAGGTAGATGACCCTCAAGGTACAAAAATAGCGACTTTCATTTAGAGGGAGGGTGATGCTCAAGGTAAATCGGCTGGCGACTTCGTTCTACCTTGAGCATCATCATCCCTAACTAGGGAACATGAACCTAAAGGGTGGGAAGTCAGTTCAACCTTCAGGATCATCCTCCCTAACGAAAGAACATGAACCTGAAGGGTGTGGATTCAGTTCAACCTTCAGGGTTACCTTCCAAACAAGAAAGCACTGTACTATGTATTGCTGGTTTCATTAATAACCTCTGCGTTAAATTATGTGCCATATAACGAAATACACTTAAATTCACTCAAATAGCTTCATCTGATAGCGTTTGTGTGTGTAAAACATGAAAATAACGTTTCCGTGAAATTTTGCAAAAAGTGAATTTTTTCGTGTTTTTTAGTCAAAATCTGCTTGTTTTCACTCTTACAGCACCAATACGCTGATACTCGCTTTACAATGATTCCAGCGATATCAAACTTTTTATATAGGCATAGGGCATTGATATGTATCAAACAATGCTAATAAGAACTTAATCGGTTGATATGGAAATTAAAAAAAAATCAACATTAGTTCGATAACAGCGCCCTGTATTCAATTTTCATCCTTGTACATAGTCATGTTTGTGTTACTTATTTATTTCCTGAAGGTAGATGCCCCTCAAGGTACAAAAATAGCGAATTTCATTTAGAGGGAGGTTGATGCTCAAGGTTGATCGGCTGGCGAATTCGTTCTACCTTGAGCATCATCGTCCATAACTAGGGTACATGAACCTGAAGGGTGTGGAGTCAGTTCAACCTTCAGGTTCATCCTCCCTAACGAGGGACATGAACCTGAAGGGTGTGGATTCAGTTCAACCTTGAGGGTCACCTTCCTAACTAGAAAGCACTGTACTGTGTATTGCTAGATTCATTAATAAACTCTGCGTTAAATTATGTGCCATATAACGAAATACACTTAAATACACTCAAATAGCTTCATCTGATAGCGTTTGTGTGTGTAAAACACGAAAATAACGTTTCTGTGAAATTATGCAAAAAGTGAATTTTTTCGTGTTTTTTAGTCAAAACCTGCTTGTTTTCACTCTTACAGCACGAATACGCTGATATTCGCTGGAAAATGATTCCAGCGATATGTAACTTTTTATATAGGCATAGGGCAGTGATATCTATCACCCGATTAAGTTCTAATAAGAACTTAATCGGGTGATATGCAAATTTTTAAAAAATTCAACATTAGTTCGATAACAGTGCCCTGTATTCAATTTTCATACTTGTACATAGTCATGTTTGTGTTACTCATTTATTAAATATATCCTGAAGGTAGATGACCCTCAAGGTACAAAAATAGCGACTTTCATTTAGAGGGAGGGTGATGCTCAAGGTAGATCGGCTGGCGACATCGTTGTACCTTGAGCATCATCATCCCTAACTAGGGAACATGAACCTGAAGGGTGTGGATTCAGTTCATTTTTCAGGGTCACCTTCCTAACAAGAAAGCACTGTACTATGTATTGCTAGTTTCATTAATAAACTCTGCGTCAAATTATATGCCATATAACGAAATACACTTAAATGCACTCAAATAGCTTCATCTGGTAGCGTTTGTGTGTGTAAAACACGAAAATAACGTTTTCGTGAAATTTTTCAAAAAGTGAATTTTTTCGTGTTTTTTAGTAAAAACTTGCTTGTTTTCACTCTTACAGCACGAATACGCTGATACTCGATGGAAAATGATTCGAGCGATATGTAACTTTTTATATAGGCATTGGGCATTGATATCTATCAAACTGCTCTGATAAGAACTTAATCGGGTGATATGCAAATTTTTAAAAAATTCAACATTAGTTCGATAACAGCGCCCTCTAACGACATAATGTCCAAACAAGGCAGAAAGCACTGTACCATGTATTGCTGGTTTCTTTAACAACATCTGCGTTAAATTATGTGCCATACAACGAAATACACTTAAATTCACTCAAATAGCTTCATCTGATTGCGTTTGTGTGGGAAAAACACGAAAATAACGTTTCCGTGAAATTTTGCAAAAAGTGAATTTTTTCGTGTTTTTTAGTCAAAATCTGCTTGTTTTCACTCTTACAGCAACAATACGCTGAAACTCGCTGGAAAATGATTCCAGTGATATCGAACTTTTTATATAGGCATAGGGCATTGATATGTATCAAACTGTGCTAATAAGAACTTAATCGGTTGATATCGCAATTTAAAAAAAAATCAACATTAGTTCGATAACAGCGCCCTGTATTCAATTTTCATCCTTGTACATAGTCATGTTTGTGTTACTATTTATTATTTCCTGAAGGTAGATGATCTCAAGGTACAAAAATAGCGACTTTCATTTAGAGGGAGGGTGATGCTCAAGGTAGATCGTCTGGCGACTTCGTTCTACCTTGAGCATCATCATCCCTAACTAGGGAACATGAACCTGAAGGGTGTGGATTCAGTTCAACCTTCAGCGTCACCTTCCAAACAAGTAAGCACTGTACTATGTATTGCTTGTTTCATTAATCACCTCTGCGTTAAATTATGTGCCATATAACGAAATACACTTAAATACACTCAAATAGCTTCATCTGATAGCGTTTGTGTGTGAAAAACGAAAATAACGTTTCCGTGAAATTTTGCAAAAAGTGAATTTTTTCGTGTTTTTTAGTCAAAATCTGCTTGTTTTCACTCTTACAGCACCAATACGCTGATAATCGCTGGAAAATGATTCCAGCGATATCAAACGTTTTATATAGGCATAGGGCATTGATATGTATCAAACTGTGCTAATAAGAACTTAATCGGTTGATATGGAAATTTAAAAAAAATCAACATTAGTTCTATAACAGCGCCCTGTATTCAATTTTCATCCTTGTACATAGTCATGTTTGTGTTTCTTATTTATTAAATATTTCCTGATGGTAGATGACCCTCAAGGTACAGATATAGCGACTTTCATTTAAAGGGAGGTTGATGCTCAAGGTTGATCGGCTGGCGAATTCGTTCTACCTTGAGAATCATCGTCCCTAACTAGGGAACATGAACCTGAAGGGTGTGGAGTTAGTTCAACCTTCAGGTTCATCCTCCCTAACGAGGGAACATGAACCTGAAGGGTGTGGATTCAGTTCAACCTTCAGGGTCACCTTCCTAACAAGAAAGCACTGTACTATGTATTGCTAGTTTCATTAATAAACTCTGCGTTAAATTATGTGCCATATAACGAAATACACTTAAATACACTCAAATAGCTTCATCTGGTAGCGTTTATGTGTGTAAAACATTTTCAGTTCAACCTTCAGGATTACCTTCCAAACAAGAAAGAACTGTACTATGTATTGCTGGTTTCACTAATAACCTCTGCGTTAAATTATGTGCCATATAACGAAATACATTTAAATACACTCAAATAGGTTCATCTGATAGCGTTAATGTGGGTAAAACACGAAAATAACGTTTCCGTGAAATTTTGCAAAGTGAATTTTTTCGTGTTTTTTAGTCAAAATCTGCTTGTTTTCACTCTTACAGAACCAATACGCTGATACTCGCTGGACAATGATTCCAGCGATATCAAACTTTTGATATAGGCATAGGGCATTGATATGTATCAAACAGTGCTAATAAGAACTTAATCGGTTGATATGGAAATTTTAAAAAAAATCAACATTAGTTCGATAACAGCGCCCTGTATTCAATTTTCATTCTTATACATAGTCATGTTTTTGTTACTCATTTATTAAATATTTCCTGATGGTAGATGACCCTCAAGGTACAGATATAGCGACTTTCATTTAGAGGGAGGGTGATGCTCAAGGTAGATCGTCTGGCGACTTCGTTCTACCTTGAGCATCATCATCCCTAACTAGGGAACATGAACCTGAAGGGTGTGGATTCAGTTCAACCTTCAGCGTCACCTTCCAAACAAGTAAGCACTGTACTATGTATTGCTTGTTTCATTAATCACCTCTGCGTTAAATTATGTGCCATATAACGAAATACACTTAAATACACTCAAATAGCTTCATCTGATAGCGTTTGTGTGTGAAAAACGAAAATAACGTTTCCGTGAAATTTTGCAAAAAGTGAATTTTTTCGTGTTTTTTAGTCAAAATCTGCTTGTTTTCACTCTTACAGCACCAATACGCTGATAATCGCTGGAAAATGATTCCAGCGATATCAAACGTTTTATATAGGCATAGGGCATTGATATGTATCAAACTGTGCTAATAAGAACTTAATCGGTTGATATGGAAATTTTAAAAAAATCAACATTAGTTCTATAACAGCGCCCTGTATTCAATTTTCATCCTTGTACATAGTCATGTTTGTGTTTCTTATTTATTATTTCCTGAAGGTAGATGACCTTCAAGGTACAATATTAGCGACTTTCATTTAGAGGGAGGGTGATGCTCAAGGTAGATCGGCTGGCGACTTCGTTCTACCTTGAGCATCATCATCCCTAACTAGGGAACATGAACCTGAAGGGTGTGAAGTCAGTTCAACCTTCAGGTTCATCCTCCCTAACGAGGGAACATCAACCTGAAGGGTGTGGATTCAGTACAACCTTGAGGTTCACCTTCCAAACAAGAAAGCACTGTACTATGTATTGCTGGTTTCATTAATAACCTCTGCGTTAAATTATGTGCCATATAACGAAATGCACTTAAATACACTCAAATAGCTTCAGCTGATAGCGTTTCTGTGTGTAAAACACGAAAATAACGTTTCCGTGAAATTTTCAAAAAGTGAATTTTTTCGAGTTTTTTAGACAAAATCTGCTTGTTTTCACTCTTACAGTACCAATACGCTGAAACTCGTTGGAAAATGATTCCAGCGATATCAAACTTTTTATATAGGCATAGGGCATTGATATGTATCAAACTGTGCTAATAAGAACTTAATCGGTTGATATGGAAATTTTAAAAAAAATCAACATTAGTTCGTTAACAGCGCCCTGTATTCAATTTTCATCCTTGTACATAGTCATGTTTGTGTTACTTATTTCCTGAAGGTAGATGACCCTCAAGGTACAGAAGTAGCGACTTTCATTTAGAGGGAGGGTGATGCTCAAGGTAGATCGGCTGGCGACATCGTTCTACCTTGAGCATCATCCCTAACTAGGGAACATGAACCTGAGGGGTGTGAAGTCAGTTTAAACTTCAGGTTCATCCTCCCTAACGAGGGAACATGAACCTGAAGGGTGTGGTTCAGTACAACCTTCAGGGTCACCTTCCAAACAAGAAAGCACTGTACTGTGTATTGCTGGTTTCATTAATAAACTCTGCGTTAATTTATGTGCCATATAAAAATACACTTAAATACACTCAAATAGCTTCAGCTGATAGCGATTGTGTGTGTAAAACACGAAAATAACGTTTCCGTGAAATTTTGCAAAAAGTGAATTTTTTCTTGTTTTTTAGTCAATATCTGCTTGTTTTCACTCTTACAGCACGAAAACGCTGATACTCGCTGGAAAATGATTCGAGCGATATGTCACTTTTTATATAGGCATAGGGAATTGATATCTATCAAACTGCGCTGATAAGAACTTAATCGGGTGAAATGCAAATTTTTAAAAAATTCAACATTAGTTCGATAACAGCGCCCTCTAACGACATAATGTCCAAACAAGGCAGAAAGCACTGTACTATGTATTGCTGGTTTCTTTAACAACCTCCGCGTTAAATTATGTGCCATATAACGAAATACACTTAAATACACTCAAATAGCTTCATCTGATTGCGTTTGTGTGTGTAAAACACGAAAATAACGTTTCCGTGAAATTTTCAAAAAGTGAATTTTTTCTTGTTTTTTAGTCAATATCTGCTTGTTTTCACTCTTACAGCAACAATACGCTGATACTCGCTGGAAAATAATTCCAGTGATATCAAACTTTTTATATGGGCATGGGGCATTGATATGTATCAACTATGTTAATAAGAACTTAATCGGATGATATGGAAATTTTAAAAAAAATCAACATTAGTTCGATAACAGCGCCCTGTATTCAATTTTCATCCTTGCACATAGACATGTTTGTGTTAGTTATTTATTTCATGAAGGTAGATGACACTCAAGGTATAAAAATAGCGACTTTCATTTAGAGGAAGGTTGCTGCTCAAGGTTGATCGGCTGGCGAATTCGTTCTACCTTGAGCATCATCGTCCCTATCTAGGGAACATGAACCTCAAGGGTGTGGAGTCAGTTCAAACTTCAGGTTCATCCTCCCTAACGAGGGAACATGAACCTGAAGGGTGTGGATTCAGTACAACCTTCAGGGTCACCTTCCAAACGAGAAAGCACTGTACTATGTATTGCTGGTTTCATTAATAACCTCTGCGTTAAATTATGTGCCATATAACGAAATACACTTAAATACTCAAATAGTATGCTAATAAGAACTTAATCGGATGATATGGAAATTTAAAAAAAATCAACATTAGTTCGATAACAGCGCCCTGTATTCAATTTTCATACTTGTACATAGTCATGTTTGTGTTACTCATTTATTAAATATTTCCTGAAGGTAGATGACCCTCAACGTAGAAAAATAGCGACTTTCATTTAGAGGGAGGGTGATGCTCAAGGTAGATCGGCTGGCGGCTTCGTTCTACCTTGAGCATCATCGTCCCTATCTAGGGAACATGAACCTCAAGGGTGTGGAGTCAGTTCAAACTTCAGGTTCATCCTCCCTAACGAGGGAACATGAACCTGAAGGGTGTGGATTCAGTACAACCTTCAGGGTCACCTTCCAAACAAGAAAGCACTGTACTATGTATTGCTGGTTTCATTAATAACCTCTGCGTTAAATTATGTGCCATATAAAAATACACTTAAATACACTCAAATAGCTACAGCTGATAGCGTTTGTGTGTGTAAAACACGAAAATAACGTTTCCGTGAAATTTTGCAAAAAGTGAATTTTTTCGTGTTTTTTAGTCAAAACCTGCTTGTTTTCACTCCTACAGCACGAAAACGCTGATACTCGCTGGAAAATGATTCGAGCGATATGTCACTTTTTATATAGGCATAGGGCATTGATATCTATCAAACTGCGCTGATAAGAACTTAATCGGGTGAAATGCAAATTTTTAAAAAATTCAACATTAGTTCGATAACAGCGCCCTCTAACGACATAATGTCCAAACAAGGCAGAAAGCACTGTACTATGTATTGCTGGTTTCATTAATAACCTCTGCGTTAAATTATGTGCCATATAACGAAATACACTTAAATACTCAAATAGCTTCATCTGATAGCGTTTGTGTGTGTAAAACACGAAAATAACGTTTCCGTGATATTTTGCAAAAAGTGAATTTTTTCGTGTTTTTTAGTCAAAATCTGCTTGTTTTCACTCTTACAGCAACAATACGCTGATACTCGCTGGAAAATGATTCCAGTGATACCAAACTTTTTATATAGGCATAGGGCATTGATATGTATCAAACTATGCTAATAAGAACTTAATCGGATGATATGGAAATTTAAAAAAATCAAAATTAGTTTAGTGACAGCGCCCTGTATTCAATTTTCATACTTGTATATAGTCATGTTTGTGTTACTCATTTATTAAATATTTCCTGAAGGTAGATGACCCTCAAGGTACAAAAATAGCGACTTTCATTTAGAGGGAGGGTATTGCTCAAGGTAAATCGGCTGGCGACTTCGTTCTACCTTGAGCATCATCATCCCCAACTAGGGAACATGAACCTAAAGGGTGTGAAGTCAGTTCAACCTTCAGGTTCATCCTCCCTAACGAAAGAACATGAACCTGAAGGGTGTGGATTCAGTTCAACCTTCAGGGTTACCTTCCAAACAAGAATGCACTGTACTATGTATTGCTGGTTTCATTAATAACCTCTGCGTTAAATTATGTGCCTTATAACGAAATACACTTAAATACACTCAAATAGCTTCATCTGATAACGTTTGTGTGTGTAAAACACGAAAATAACGTTTCCGTGAAATTTTGCAAAAAGTGAATTTTTTCGTGTTTTTTAGTCAAAACCTGCTTGTTTTCAATCTTACAGTACGAATACGCTGATACTCGTTGGAAAATGATTCGAACGATATGTAACTTTTTACGTAGGCATAGGGCATTGATATCTATCAAACTGCGCTAATAAGAACTTAATCGGGTGATATGCAAATTTTTAAAAAATTCAACATTAGTTCGATAACAGCGCCCTCTAACGAAAGGTCCAAACAAGGCAGAAAGCACTGTACTATATATTGCTGGTTTCTTTAACAACATCTGCGTTAAATTATGTGCCATACAACGAAATACACTTAAATACACTCAAATAGCTTCATCTGATAACGTTTGTGTGTGTAAAACACGAAAATAACGTTTCCGTGAAATTTTGCAAAAAGTGAATTTTTTCGTGTTTTTTAGTCAAAATCTGCTTGTTTTCACTCTTACAGTACCAATACGCTGAAACTCGTTGGAAAATGATTCCAGCGATATCAAACTTTTTATATAGGCATAGGGCATTGATATGTATCAAACTGTGCTAATAAGAACTTAATTGGTTGATATGGAAATTTAAAAAAAAATCAACATTAGTTCGATAACAGCGCCCTGTATTCAATTTTCATCCTTGCACATAGACATGTTTGTGTTAGTTATTTATTTCATGAAGGTAGATGACACTCAAGGTATAAAAATAGCGACTTTCATTTAGAGGAAGGTTGCTGCTCAAGGTTGATCGGCTGGCGAATTCGTTCTACCTTGAGCATCATCGTCCCTATCTAGGGAACATGAACCTCAAGGGTGTGGAGTCAGTTCAAACTTCAGGTTCATCCTCCCTAACGAGGGAACATGAACCTGAAGGGTGTGGATTCAGTACAACCTTCAGGGTCACCTTCCAAACAAGAAAGCACTGTACTATGTATTGCTGGTTTCATTAATAACCTCTGCGTTAAATTATGTGCCATATAAAAATACACTTAAATACACTCAAATAGCTACAGCTGATAGCGTTTGTGTGTGTAAAACACGAAAATAACGTTTCCGTGAAATTTTGCAAAGTGAATTTTTTCGTGTTTTTTAGTCAAAACCTGCTTGTTTTCACTCCTACAGCACGAAAACGCTGATACTCGCTGGAAAATGATTCGAGCGATATGTCACTTTTTATATAGGCATAGGGCATTGATATCTATCAAACTGCGCTGATAAGAACTTAATCGGGTGAAATGCAAATTTTTAAAAAATTCAACATTAGTTCGATAACAGCGCCCTCTAACGACATAATGTCCAAACAAGGCAGAAAGCACTGTACTATGTATTGCTGGTTTCATTAATAACCTCTGCGTTAAATTATGTGCCATATAACGAAATACAATTAAATACTCAAATAGCTTCATCTGATAGCGTTTGTGTGTGTAAAACACGAAAATAACGTTTCCGTGAAATTTTGCAAGGAGTGAATTTTTTCGTGTTTTTTAATCAAAATCTGCTTGTTTTCACTCTTACAGCAACGATACGCTGAAACTCGCTTGAAAATGATTCCAGTGATATCAAACTTTTTATTTAGGAAGGGCATTGATATGTATCAAACTATGCTAATAAGAACTTAATCGGATGATATGGAAATTTAAAAAAAATCAACATTAGTTCGATAACAGCGCCCTGTATTCAATTTTCATACTTGTACATAGTCATGTTTGTGTTACTCATTTATTAAATATTTCCTGAAGGTAGATGACCCTCAACGTAGAAAAATAGCGACTTTCATTTAGAGGGAGGGTGAGGCTCAAGGTAGATCGGCTGGCGACTTCGTTCTACCTTGAGCATCATCATCTCTAACTAGGGAACATGAACCTGAAGGGAGTGAAGTGAGTTCAACCTTCAGGTTCATCCTCCCTAACGAGGGAACATGAATCTGAAGGGTGTGGATTCAGTTCAACCTTCAGGGTCACCTTCCAAACAAGAAAGCACTGTACTATGTATTGCTGGTTTCATTAATAACCTCTGCGTTAAATTATGTGCCATATAACGAAATACACTTAAATTCACTCAAATAGCTTCATCTGATAGCGTTTGTGTGTGTAAAACATGAAAATAACGTTTCCGTGAAATTTTGCAAAGTGAATTTGTTCGTGTATTTTAGTCAAAACCTGCTTGTGTTCACTCTTACAGTACGAATACGCTGATACTCGTTGGAAAATGATTCGAGCGATATGTAACTTTTTATATAGGCATAGGGCATTGATATCTATCAAACTGCGCTAATAAGAACTTAATCGGGTGATATGCAAATTTTTAAAAAATTCAACATTAGTTCGATAACAGCGCCCTCTAACGACATAATGTCCAAACAAGGCAGAAAGCACTGTACTATATATTGCTGGTTTCTTTTACAACATCTGCGTTAAATTATGTGCCATACAACGAAATACACTTAAATACACTCAAATAGCTTCATCTGATAGCGTTTGTGTGTGTAAAACACGAAAATAACGTTTCCGTGAAATTTTGCAAAAAGTGAATTTTTTCGTGTTTTTTAGTCAAAATCTGCTTGTTTTCACTCTTACAGTACCAATACTCTGAAACTCGTTGGAAAATGATTCCAGCGATATCAAACTTTTTATATAGGCATAGGGCATTGATATGTATCAAACTGTGCTAATAAGAACTTAATTGGTTGATAAGGAAATTAAAAAAAAAATCAACATTAGTTCGATAACAGCGCCCTGTATTCAATTTTCATCCTTGCACATAGACATGTTTGTGTTAGTTATTTATTTCATGAAGGTAGATGACACTCAAGGTATAAAAATAGCTACTTTCATTTAGAGGAAGGTTGCTGCTCAAGGTTGATCGGCTGGCGAATTCGTTCTACCTTGAGCATCATCGTCCCTAACTAGGGAACATGAACCTCAAGGGTGTGGATTCAGTACAACCTTCAGGGTCACCTTCCAATCAAGAAAGCACTGTACTATGTATAGCTGGTTTCATTAATAACCTCTGCGTTAAATTATGTGCCATATAAAAATACACTTAAATACACTCAAATAGCTTCAGCTGATAGCGTTTGTGTGTGTAAAACACGAAAATAACGTTTCCGTGAAATTTTGCAAAAAGTGAATTTTTTCGTGTTTTTTAGTCAAAACCTGCTTGTTTTCACTCCTCCAGCACGAAAAAGCTGATACTCGCTGGAAAATGATTCGAGCGATATGTCACTTTTTATATAGGCATAGGGCATTGATATCTATCAAACTGCGCTGATAAGAACTTAATCGGGTGAAATGCAAATTTTTAAAAAATTCAACATTAGTTCGATAACAGCGCCCTCTAACGACATAATGTCCAAACAAGGCAGAAAGCACTGTACTATGTATTGCTGGTTTCATTAATAACCTCTGCGTTAAATTATGTGCCATATAACGAAATACACTTAAATACACTCAAATAGCTTCATCTGATAGCGTTTGTGTGTGTAAAACACGAAAATAACGTTTCCGTGAAATTTTGCAAAAAGTGAATTTTTTCGTGTTTTTTAGTCAAAAGCTGCTTGTTTTCACTCTTACAGAAGGTATACGCTGATACTCGCTGAATAATGATTCTACCGATATGTAACTTTTTATATAGGCAATGGGCAGTGATATCTATCAAACTGCGTTAATAAGGATTTAATCGGGTGATATGCAAATTTTAAAAAAATTATCAAAATTAGTTCGATAACAGCGCCCTATAATTACATAATGTCCAAACAAGGCAGAAATCAATGTACTATGTATTGCTGGTTTCTTTAACAACCTCCGCGTTAAATTATGTGCCATATAACGAAATACACTTAAATACACTCAAATAGCTTCATCTGATTGCGGTTGTGTGTGTAAAACACGAAAATAACGTTTCCGTGATATTTTGCAAAAAGTGAATTTTTTCGTGTTTTTTAGTCAAAATCTGCTTGTTTTCACTCTTACAGCAACAATACGCTGATACTCGCTGGAAAATGATTCCAGTGATACCAAACTTTTTATATAGGCATAGGGCATTGATATGTATCAAACTATGCTAATAAGAACTTAATCGGATGATATGGAAATTTAAAAAATCAAAATTAGTTTAGTGACAGCGCCCTGTATTCAATTTTCATACTTGTACATAGTCATGTTTGTGTTACTCATTTATTAAATATTTCCTGAAGGTAGATGACCCTCAAGGTACAAAAATAGCGACTTTCATTTAGAGGGAGGGTGATGCTCAAGGTAAATCGGCTGGGGACTTCGTTCTACCTTGAGCATCATCATCCCCAACTAGGGAACATGAACCTAAAGGGTGTGAAGTCAGTTCAACCTTCAGGTTCATCCTCCCTAACGAAAGAACATGAACCTGAAGGGTGTGGATTCAGTACAACCTTCAGGGTCACCTTCCAAACAAGAAAGCACTGTACTATGTATTGCTGGTTTCATTAATAACCTCTGCGTTAAATTATGTGCCATATAAAAATACACTTAAATACACTCAAATAGCTTCAGCTGATAGCGTTTGTGTGTGTAAAACACGAAAATAACGTTTCCGTGAAATTTTGCAAAGTGAATTTTTTCGTGTTTTTTAGTCAAAACCTGCTTGTTTTCACTCCTACAGCACGAAAACGCTGATACTCGCTGGAAAATGATTCGAGCGATATGTCACTTTTTATATAGGCATAGGGCATTGATATCTATCAAACTGCGCTGATAAGAACTTAATCGGGTGAAATGCAAATTTTTAAAAAATTCAACATTAGTTCGATAACAGCGCCCTCTAACGACATAATGTCCAAACAAGGCAGAAAGCACTGTACTATGTATTGCTGGTTTCATTAATAACCTCTGCGTTAAATTATGTGCCATATAACGAAATACACTTAAATACTCAAATAGCTTCATCTGATAGCGTTTGTGTGTGTAAAACACGAAAATAACGTTTCCGTGATATTTTGCAAAAAGTGAATTTTTTCGTGTTTTTTATTCAAAATCTGCTTGTTTTCACTCTTACAGCAACAATACGCTGATACTCGCTGGAAAATGATTCCAGTGATACCAAACTTTTTATATAGGCATAGGGCATTCATATGTATCAAACTATGCTAATAAGAACTTAATCGGATGATATGGAAATTTAAAAAAATCAAAATTAGTTTAGTGACAGCGCCCTGTATTCAATTTTCATACTTGTACATAGTCATGTTTGTGTTACTCATTTATTATTTCCTGAAGGTAGATGACCCTCAAGGTACAAAAATAGCGACTTTCATTTAGAGTGAGGGTGATTCTCAAGGTAAATCGGCTGGCGACTTCGTTCTACCTTGAGCATCATCATCCCTAACTAGGGAACATGAACCTGAAGGGTGTGGATTCAGTTCAACCTTCAGGGTTACCTTCCAAACAAGAATGCACTGTACTGTGTATTGCTGGTTTCATTAATAACCTCTGCGTTAAATTATTTGCCTTATAACGAAATACACTTAAATACACTCAAATAGCTTCATCTGATAGCGTTTGTGTATGTTACACACGAAAATAACGTTTCCGTGAAATTTTGCAAGGAGTGAATTTTTTCGTGTTTTTTAATCAAAATCTGCTTGTTTTCACTCTTACAGCAACGATACGCTGAAACTCGCTTGAAAATGATTCCAGTGATATCAAACTTTTTATATAGGCAGGGCATTGATATGTATCAAACTATGCTAATAAGAACTTAATCGGATGATATGGAAATTTAAAAAAATCAACATTAGTTCGATAACAGCGCCCTGTATTCAATTTTCATACTTGTACATAGTCATGTTTGTGTTACTCATTTATTAAATATTTCCTGAAGGTAGATGACCCTCAACGTAGAAAAATAGCGACTTTCATTTAGAGGGAGGGTGATGCTCAAGGTAGATCGGCTGGCGACTTCGTTCTACCTTGAGCATCATCATCTCTAACTAGGGAACATGAACCTGAAGGGAGTGAAGTGAGTTCAACCTTCAGGTTCATCCTCCCTAACGAGGGAACATGAACCTGAAGGGTGTGGATTCAGTTCAACCTTCAGTGTCACCTTCCAAACAAGAAAGCACTGTACTATGTATTGCTGGTTTCATTAATAACCTCTGCGTTAAATTATGTGCCATATAACGAAATACACTTAAATTCACTCAAATAGCTTCATCTGATAGCGTTTGTGTGTGTAAAACACGAAAATAACGTTTCCGTGAAATTTTGCAAAAAGTGAATTTTTTCGTGTTTTTTAGTCAAAAGCTGCTTGTTTTCACTCTTACAGAAGGTATACGCTGATACTCGCTGAAAAATGATTCTACCGATATGTAACTTTTTATATAGGCAATGGGCAGTGATATCTATCAAACTGCGTTAATAAGGATTTAATCGGGTGATATGCAAATTTTAAAAAAATTCACAATTAGTTCGATAACAGCGCCCTATAATTACATAATGTCCAAACAAGGCAGAAATCAATGTACTATGTATTGCTGGTTTCTTTAACAACCTCCGCGTTAAATTATGTGCCATATAACGAAATACACTTAAATACACTCAAATAGCTTCATCTGATTGCGTTTGTGTGTGTAAAACACGAAAATAACGTTTCCGTGAAATTTTGCAAAAAGTGAATTTTTTCTTGTTTTTTAGTCAATATCTGCTTGTTTTCACTCTTACAGCAACAATACGCTGATATTCGCTGGAAAATAATTCCAGTGATATCAAACTTTTTATATGGGCATAGGGCATTGATATGTATCAACTATGCTAATAAGAACTTAATCGGATATGGAAATTTAAAAAAAAAATCAACATTAGTTCGATCACAGCGCCCTGTATTCAATTTTCATACTTGTACATAGTCATGTTTGTGTTACTCATTTATTAAATATTTCCTGAAGGTAGATGACCCTCAAGCTACAAAAATAGCGACTTTCATTTAGAGGGAGGGTGATGCTCAATGTAGATCGGCTGGCGACTTCGTTCTACCTTGAGCATCCTCATCCCTAACTAGGGAACATGAACCTGAAGGGTGTGAAGTCAGTTCAACCTTCAGTTTCATCCTCCCTAACGAGGGAACATGAACCTGAAGGGTGTGGATTAAGTTCAACCTTCAGGGTCACCTTCCAAACAAGAAAGCACTGTACTATGTATTGCTGGTTTCATTAATAAGCTCTGCTTTAAATTTTGTGCCATGTAACGAAATACACTTAAATACGCTCAAATAGCTTCATCTGATAGCGTTTGTGTGTGTAATACACGAAAATAACGTTTCCGTGATATTTTGCAAAAAGTGAATTTTTTCGTGTTTTTTAGTCAAAATCTGCTTGTTTTCACTCTTACAGCAACAATACGCTGATACTCGCTGGAAAATGATTCCAGCGATATCAAACCTTTTATATAGGCATAGGGCATTGATATGTATCAAACTTTGCTAATAAGAACTTAATCGGATGATATGGAAATTTAAAAAAAAATCAACATTTGTTCGATAACAGCGCCCTGTATTCAATTTGCCTACTTGTACATAGTCATGTTTGTGTTACTCCTTTATTAAATATTTCCTGAAGGTAGATGACCCTCAAGGTACAAAAATAGCGACTTTCCTTTAGAGGGAGGGGGGTGCTCAAGGTAGATCTGCTGGCGAATTCGATTTACCTTGAGCATCATCATCCCTATCTAGGGAACATGAACCTGAAGGGTGTGAAGTCAGTTCAACCTTCAGGTTCACCCTCCCTAACGAGGGAACATGAACCTGAAGGGTGTGGATTCAGTTCAACCTTCAGGGTTACCTTCCAAACAAGAAAGAACTGTACTATGTATTGCTGGTTTCATTAATAATCTCTGCGTTAAATTATGTGCCATATAACGAAATACACTTGAATACACTCAAATAGCTTCATCTGATAGCGTTAATGTGAGTAAAACACGAAAATAACGTTTCCGTGAAATTTTGCAAAAAGTGAATTTTTTCTTGTTTTTTAGTCAAAATCTGCTTGTTTTCACTCTTACAGCACCAATACGCTGATACTCGCTGGACAATGATTCCAGCGATATCAAACTTTTTATATAGGCATAGGGCATTGATATGTATCAAACAGTGCTAATAAGAACTTAATCGGTTGATATGGAAATTTTAAAAAAAATCAACATTAGTTCGATAACAGCGCCCTGTATTCAATTTTCATTCTTATACATAGTCATGTTTGTGTTACTCATTTATTAAATATTTCCTGAAGGTAGATGACCCTTAAGGTACAAAAATAGCGACTTTCATTTAGAGGGAGGGTGATGCTAAAGTTAAATCGGCTGGGGATTTCGTTCTACCTTGAGCATCATCATCCCTAACTAGGGAACATAAACCTAAAGGGTGTGAAGTCAGTTCAACCTTCAGGTTCATCCTCCCTAACGAGGGAACATGAACCTGAACGGTGTGGATTCAGTTCAACCTTCAGGGTTACCTTCCAAACAAGAAAGCACTGTACTATGTATTGCTGGTTTCATTAATAACCTCTGCGTTAAATTATGTGCCATATAACGAAATACACTTAAATACACTCAAATAGCTTCATCTGATAGCGTTTGTGTATGTAACACACGAAAATAACGTTTCCGTGAAATTTTGCAAAAAGTGAATTTTTTCGTGTTTTTTAATTAAAATCTGCTTGTTTTCACTCTTACAGCAACAATACGCTGAAACTCGCTGGAAAATGATTCCAGTGATATCAAGCTTTTTATATAGGCATAGGGCATGGATATGTATCAAACTATGCTAATAAGAACTTAATCGGATGACACTGAAATTTTAAAAAAAATCAACATTAGTTCGATAACAGCGCCGCGTATTCAATTTTCTTACTTGTACATAGTCATGTTTGTGTTACTAATTTATTATTTCCTGAAGGTAGATGACCCTCAAGGTACAAAAATAGCGACTTTCGTTTAGAGGGAGGGTGAGGCTCAAGGTAGATCGGCTGGCGACTTCGTTCTACCTTGAGCATCATCATCCCTAACTAGGGAACATGAACCTGAAGGATGTGAAGTCAGTTCAACCTTCAGGTTCATCCTCCCTAACGAGGGAACATGAACCTGAAGGGTGTGGATTCAGTTCAACCTTCAGGGTCACCTTCCAAACAAGAAAGCACTGTACAATATATTGCTGGTTTCATTAATAACCTCTGCGTTAAATTATGTGCCATAACGAAATACACTTAAATACACTCAAATAGCTTCATCTGATAGAGTTTGTGTGTGTAAAACACGAAAATAACGTTTCCGTGAAATTTTGCAAAAAGTGAATTTTTTCGTGTTTTTTAGTCAAAATCTGCTTGTTTTCACTCTTACAGCAACAATACGCTGATACTCGCTGGAAAATGATTCCAGTGATACCAAACTTTTTATATAGGCATATGGCATTGATATGTATCAAATTATTCTAATAAGAACTTAATCTGATGATATGGAAATTTTAAAAAAATCAACATTAGTTCGATAACAGCGCCCAGTAATCAATTTTCATCCTTGTACATAGTCATGTTTGTGTTACTTATTTATTATTTCCTGAAGGTAGATGACCCTCAAGTTACAAAAATAGCGACTTTCATTTAGAGGGAGGTTGATGCTCAAGGTTGATCGGCTGGCGAATGCGTTCTACCTTGAGCATCATCGTCCCTAACAAGGGAACATGAACCTGAAGGGTGTGGAGTCAGTTAAACCTTCAGGTTCATCCTCCCTAACGAGGGAACATGAACCTGAAGGGTGTGGATTCAGTTCAACCTTCAGGGTCACCTTCCTAACAAGAAAGCACTGTACTATGTATTGCTAGTTTCATTAATAAACTCTGCGTTAAATTATGTGACATGTAACGAAATACACTTAAATACACTCAAATAGCTTCATCTGATAGCGTTTGTGTGTGTAAAGCACGAAAATAACGTTTCCGTGAAATTTTGCAAAAAGTGAATTTTTTCGTGTTTTTTAGTCAAAACCTGCTTGTTTTCACTCTTAGAGCACGAATACGCTGATACTCGCTGGAAAATGATTCGAGCGATATGTAACTTTTTATATAGTCATAGGGCATTGATATCTATTAAACTGTGCTTATAAGAACTTAATCGGGTGATATGCAAATTTTTAAAAAATTCAACATTAGTTCGATAACAGCGCCCTCTAACGACATAATGTCCAAACAAGGCAGAAAGCACTGTACCATGTATTGCTGGTTTCTTTAACAACATCTGCGTTAAATTATGTGCCATACAACGAAATACACTTAAATACACTCAAATAGCTTCATCTGATAGCGTTTGTGTGTGTAAAACACGAAAATAACGTATCCGTGAAATTTTGCAAAAAGTGAATTTTTTCGTGTTTTTTAGTCAAAATCTGCTTGTTTTCACTCTTACAGCAACAATACGCTGATACTGGCTGGAAAATGAATCCAGTGATATCAAACTTTTTATATGGGCATAGGGCATTGATATGTATCAAACTATGCTAATAAGAACTTAATCGGATGATATGGAAATTTTAAAAAAATCAACATTTGTTCGATAACAGCGCCCTGTATTCAATTTTCATACTTGTACATAGTCATGTTTGTGTTAATCATTTATTAAATATTTCCTGAAGGTAGATGACCCTCAAGGTACAAAAATAGCGACTTTCATTTAGAGGGAGGGTGATGCACAAGGTAGATCGGCTGGCGACTTCGTTGTACCTTGATCATCATCATCCCTAACTAGGGAACATGAACCTGAAGTGTGTGGATTCATTTCAACCTTCAGGGTCACCTTCCAAACAAGAAAGCACTGTACTATGTATTGCTTGTTTCATTAATAACCTCTGCGTTAAATTATATGCCATATAACGAAATACACTTAAATACACTCAATTAGCTTCATCTGATAGCGTTTGTGTGTGAAAAACGAAAATAACGTTTCCGTGAAATTTTGCAAAAAGTGAAATTTTTCGTGTTTTTTAGTAAAAATCTGTTTGTTTTCACTCTTACAGCACCAATACGCTGATAATCGCTGGAAAATGATTCCAGCGATATCAAACGTTTTATATAGGCAAAGGGCATTGATATGTATCAAACTGTGCTAATAAGAACTTAATCGGTTGATATGGAAATTTAAAAAAAAATCAACATTAGTTCTATAACAGCGCCCTGTATTCAATTTTCATCCTTGTACATAGTCATGTTTGTGTTACTTATTTATTATTTCCTAAAGGTAGATGACCCTCAAGGTACGAAAATAGCGACTTTCATTTAGAGGGAGGTTGATGCTCAAGGTTGATCGGCTGGCGAATTCGTTCTACCTTGAGCATCATCGTCCCTAACTAGGGAACATAAACCTGAAGGGTGTGAAGTCAGTTCAACCTTCAGGTTCATCCTCCCTAACGAGGGAACATGAAACTGAAGGGTGTGGATTCAGTTCAACCTTCAGGGTCACCTTCCTAACAAGAAAGCACTGTACTATGTATTGCTAGTTTCATTAATAAACTCTGCGTTAAATTATGTGCCATATAACGAAATACACTTAAATACACTCAAATAGCTTCATCTGGTAGCGTTTATGTCTGTAAAACATTTTCAGTTCAACCTTCAGGGTTACCTTCCAAACAAGAAAGAACTGTACTATGTATTGCTGGTTTCATTAATAACCTCTGCGTTAAATTATGTGCCATATAACGAAATACACTTGAATACACTCAAATAGCTTCATCTGATAGCGTTAATGTGAGTAAAACACGAAAATAACGTTTCCGTGAAATTTTGCAAAAGTGAATTTTTTCGTGTTTTTTAGTCAAAATCTGCTTGTTTTCACTCTTACAGCACCAATACGCTGATACTCGCTGGACAATGATTCCAGCGATATCAAACTTTTTATATAGGCATAGGGCATTGATATGTATCAAACAGTGCTAATAAGAACTTAATCGGTTGATATGGAAATTTTAAAAAAAATCAACATTAGTTCGATAACAGCGCCCTGTATTCAATTTTCATTCTTATACATAGTCATGTTTGTGTTACTCATTTATTAAATATTTCCTGAAGGTAGATGACCCTCAAGGTACAGAAGTAGCGACTTTCATTTAGAGGGAGGTTGATGCTCAAGGTTGATCGGCTGGCGAATTCGTTCTACCTTGAGCATCATCGTCCCTAACTAGGGAACATGAACCTGAAGGGTGTGGAGTCAGTTCAACCTTCAGGTTCATCCTCCCTAACGAGGGAACATGAAACTGAAGGGTGTGGATTCAGTTCAACCTTCAGGGTCACCTTCCTAACAAGAAAGCACTGTACTATGTATTGCTAGTTTCATTAATAATCTCTGCGTTAAATTATGTGCCATATAAAAATCCACTTAAATACACTCAAATAAGAACTTAATCGGGTGAAATGCAAATTTTTAAAAAATTCAACATTAGTTCGATAACAGCGCCTTGCTGGTTTCTTTAACAACCTCCGCGTTAAATTATGTGCCATATAACGAAATACACTTAAATACACTCAAGTAGCTTCATCTGATTGCGTTTTTGTGTGTAAAACACGAAAATAACGTTTCCGTGAAATTTTGCAAAAAGTGAATTTTTTCGTGTTTTTTAGTCAATATCTGCTTGTTTTCACTCTTACAGCAACAATACGCTGATACTCGCTGGAAAATAATTCCAGTGATATCAAACTTTTTATATGGGCATAGGGTATTGATATGTATCAACTATGCTAATAAGAACTTAATCGGATGATATGGAAATTTAAAAAAAAAATCAACATTAGTTCGATAACAGCGCCCTGTATTCAATTTTCATACTTGTACATAGTCATGTTTGTGTTACTCATTTATTAAATATTTCCTGAAGGTAGATGGCCCTCAAGCTACAAAAATAGCGACTTTCATTTAGAGGGAGGGTGATGCTCAATGTAGATCGGCTGGCGACTTCGTTCTACCTTGAACATCCTCATCCCTAACTAGGGAACATGAACCTGAAGGGTGTGAAGTCAGTTCAACCTTCAGGGTCACCTTCCAAACAAGAAAGCACTGTACTATGTATTGCTGGTTTCATTAATAACCTCTGCGTTAAATTATGTGCCTTATAACGAAATACACTTAAATACACTCAAATAGCTTCATCTGATAGCGTTTGTGTGTGTAAAACATGAAAATAACGTTTCCGTGAAATTTTGCAAAAAGTTAATTTTTTCGTGTTTTTTAGTCAAAACCTGCTTGGTTTCACTCTTACAGTACGAATACGCTGATACTCGTTGGAAAATGATTCTACCGATATGTAACGTTTTATATAGGCATAGGGCAGTGATATCTATCAAACTGCGCTAATAAGAACTTAATCGGGTGATATGCAAATTTTTAAAAAATTCAACATTAGTTCGATAACAGCGCCCTCTAACGACATAATGTCCAAACAAGGCAGAAAGCATTGTACTATATATAGCTGGTTTCTTTAACAATATCTGCGTTAAATTATGTGCCATACAACGAAATACACTTAAATACACTCAAATAGCTTCATCTGATAGCGTTTGTGTGTGTAAAACACGAAAATAACGTTTCCGTGAAATTTTGCAAAAAGTGAATTTTTTCGTGTTTTTTAGTAAAAATCTGTTTGTTTTCACTCTTACAGCACCAATACGCTGATACTCGCTGGAAAATGATACCAGTGATATCAAACTTTTTATATAGGCATAGGGCATTGATATGTATCAAACTGTGCTAATAAGAACTTAATCAGATGATATGGAAATTTAAAAAAAAATCAACATTAGTTCGATAACAGCGCCCTGTATTCAATTTTCATACTTGTACATAGTCATGTTTGTGTTACTCATTTATTAAATATTTCCTGAAGGTAGATGTCCCTCAAGGTACAGAAATAGCGACTTTCATTTAGAGGGAGGGTGATGCTCAAGGTAGATCGGCTGGCGACTTCGTTCTACCTTGAGCATCATCATCCCTAACTAGGGAACATGAACCTGAAGGGTGTGAAGTCAGTTCAACCTTCAGGTTCATCCTCCCTAACGAGGGAACATGAACCTGAAGGGTTTGGATTCAGTACAACCTTGAGGTTCACCTTCCAAACAAGAAAGCACTGTACTATGTATTGCTGGTTTCATTAATAACCTCTGCGTTAAATTATGTGCCATATAACGAAATACACTTAAATACACTCAAATTGCTTCAGCTGATAGCGTTTGTGTGTGTAAAACACGAAAATAACGTTTCCGTGAAATTTTGCAAAAAGTGAATTTTTTCGAGTTTTTTAGTCAAAATCTGCTTGTTTTCATTCTTACAGTACCAATACGCTGAAACTCGTTGGAAAATGATTCCAGCGATATCAAACTTTTTATATAGGCATAGGGCATTGATATATATGAAACTGTGCTAATAAGAACTTAATCGGTTGATATGGAAATTTAAAAAAAAATCAAAATTAGTTCTATAACAGCTCCCTGTATTCAATTTTCATCCTTGGACGTAGTCATGTTTGTGTTATTTATTATTTCCTGAAGGTAGATGACCCTCAAGGTACAGAAGTAGCGACTTTCATTTAGAGGGAGGGTGATGCTCAAGGTAGATCGGCTGGCGACATCGTTCTACCTTGAGCATCATCATCCCTAACTAGGGAACATGAACCTGAAGGGCGTGAAGTCAGTTCAACCTTCAGGTTCATCCTCCATGACGAGGGAACATGAACCTGAAGGGTGTGGATTCAGTTCAACCTTCAGGGTTACCTTCCAAACAACAATGCACTGTACTGTGTATTGCTGGTTTGATTAATAACCTCTGCGTTAAATTATGTGCCTTATAACGAAATACACTTAAATACACATGAACCTGAAGGGTGTGGATTGAAACAAGAAAGCACTGTACTATGTATTGCCGGTTTCATTAATAACCTCTGCGTTAAATTATGTGCCATATAACGAAATACACTTAAATACACTCAAATAGCTTCAGCTGATAGCGTTTGTGTGTGTAAAATACGAAAATAACGTTTCCGTGAAATTTTGCAAAATGAATTTTTTCGAGTTTTTTAGTCAAAATCTGCTTGTTTTCACTCTTACAGTACCAATACGCTGAAACTCGTTGGAAAATGATTCCAGCGATATCAAACTTTTTATATAGGCATAGGGCATTGATATGTATGAAACTGTGCTAATAAGAACTTAATCGGTTGATATGGAAATTTAAAAAAAAATCAACATTAGTTCTATAACAGCGCCCTGTATTCAATTTTCATCCTTGTACGTAGTCATGTTTGTGTTACTTATTTATTATTTCCTGAAGGTAGATGACCCTCAAGGTACAGAAGTAGCGACTTTCATTTAGAGGGAGGGTGATGCTCAAGGTAGATCGGCTGGCGACATCGTTCTACCTTGAGCATCATCATCCCTAACTAGGGAACATGAACCTGAAGGGTGTGAAGTCAGTTCAACCTTCAGGTTCATCCTCCATGACGAGGGAACATGAACCTGAAGGGTGTGGATTCAGTTCAACCTTCAGGGTTACCTTCCAAACAAGAATGCACTGTACTGTGTATTGCTGGTTTGATTAATAACCTCTGCGTTAAATTATGTGCCTTATAACGAAATACACTTAAATACACTCAAATAGCTTCATCTGATAGCGTTTGTGTATGTTACACACGAAAATAACGTTTCCGTGAAATTTTGCAAAAAGTGAATTTTTTGTGTTTTTTAATCAAAATCTGCTTGTTTTCACTCTTACAGAAACGATACGCTGAAACTCGCTTGAAAATGATTCCAGTGATATCAAACTTTTTATATAGGCATAGGGCATTGATATGTATCAAACTATGCTAATAAGAACTTAATCGGATGATATGGAAATTTAAAAAAAATCAACATTCGTTCGATAACAGCGCCCTGTATTCAATTTTCATACTTGTACATAGTCATGTTTGTGTTACTCATTTATTAAATATTTCCTGAAGGTAGATGACTCTCAAGGTACAGAAATAGCGACTTTCATTTAGAGGGAGGGTGATGCTAAGGTAGATCGGCTGGCGACTTCGTTCTACCTTGAGCATCATCATTTCTAACTAGGGAACATGAACCTGAAGGGTGTGAAGTCAGTTCAACCTTCAGGTTCATCCTCCCTAACGAGGGAACATGAACCTGAAGGGTGTGGATTCAGTACAACCTTGAGGTTCACCTTCCAAACAAGAAAGCACTGTACTATGTATTGCTGGTTTCATTAATAACCTCTGCGTTAAATTATGTTAGATACACTCAAATAGCTTCATCTGATAGCGTTTGTGTGTGTAAAACACGAAAATAACTTTTCCGTGAAATTTTGCAAAAAGTGAATTTTTTCGAGTTTTTTAGTCAAAATCTGATTGTTTTAAATCTTACAAACCAATACGCTGATAGTCGCTGGAAAATGATTCCAGCGATATCAATCTTTTTATATAGGCACAGGGCATTGATATGTATCAAACTTTGCTAATAAGAACTTAATCGGTTGACATGGAAATTTTAAAAAAAATCAACATTACTTCGATAACAGCGCCCTGTATTCAATTTTCATCCTTGTACATAGTCATGTTTGTGTTACTTATTTATTATTTCCTGAAGGTTGATGACCCTCAAGGTACAAAAATAGCGACTTTCATTTAGATGGAGGTTGATGCTCAAGGTTGATCGGCTGGCGAATTCGTTCTACCTTCAGCACCATCGTCCCTAACTAGGGAACATGAACCTGAAGGGTGTGGCTTCAGTTCAACCTTCAGGTTCATCCTCCCTAACGAGGGAACATGAACCTGAAGGGTGTGGATTCAGTTCAACCTTCAGGTTCATCCTCCCTAACGAGGGAACATGAACCTGAAGGGTGTGGATTCAGTTCAATCTTCAGGGTCACCTTCCTAACAAGCAAGCACTGTACTATGTATTGCTAGTTTCATTAATAAACTCTGCGTTAAATTATGTGCCACATAACGAAATACACTCAAATATCTTCATCTGATAGCGTTTGTGTGTGTAAAACACGAAAATAACGTTTCCGTGAAATTTTGCAAAAAGTGAATTTTTTCGTGTTTTTTAGTCAAAACCTGCTTGTTTTCACTCTTACAGCACGAATACGCTGATACTCGCTGGAAAATGATTCCAGCGATATGTAACTTTTTATATAGTCATAGGGCATTGATATCTATCAAACTGCGCTAATAAGAACTTAATAGCGTGATATGCCAATTTTTAAAAAATTCAATATTAGTTCGATAACAGCGCATTCTTACGACATAATGTCCAAACAAGGAACAAAGCACTGTACTATGTATTGCTGGTTTCTTTAACAACATCTGCGTTAAATTATGTGCCATACAACGAAATACACTTAAATACACTCAAATAGCTTCATCTGATAGCGTTTGTGTGTGTAAAACACGAAAATAACGTTTCCGTGAAATTTTGCAAAAAGTGAATTTTTTCGTGTTTTTTAGTCAAAATCTGATTGTTTTCACTCTTACAGCAACAATACGCTGATACTCGCTGGAAAATGAATCCAGTGATATCGAACTTTTTATATGGGCATAGGGCATTGATATGTATCAAACTATGCTAACAAGAACTTAATCGGATGATATGGAAATTTTAAAAAAATCAACATTAGTTCGATAACAGCGCCCTGTATTCAATTTTCATACTTGTACATAGTCATGTTTGTGTTACTCATTTATTAAATATTTCCTGAAGGTAGATGACCCTCAAGGTACAAAAATAGCGACTTTCATTTAGAGGGAGGGTGATGCTCAAGGTAGATCGGCTGGCGACTTCGTTTTACCTTGAGCATCATCATCCCTAACTAGGGAACATGAACCTGAAGGGTGTGGATTCAGTTCAACCTTCAGGGTCACCTTCCAAACAAGAAAGCACTGTACTATATATTTCTGGTTTCATTAATAACCTCTGCGACAAATTATGCGCCATATAAAGAAATACACTTAAATACACTCAATTAGCTTAATCTGATAGCTTTTTTGTGTGTAAAAGAAGAAAATAACGTTTCTGTGAAATTTTGCAAAAAGAGAATTTTTTCGTGTTTTTTAGTCAAAATCTGCTTGTTTTCACTCGTACAGAACCAATACGCTGATACTCGGTGGAAAATGATTCCAGCGATATCAAACTTTTTATATAGGCATAGGGCATTGATATGTATCAAACCATGCTAATAAGAACTTAATCGGATGATATGGAAATTTAAAAAAAAATCAACATTAGTTCGATAACAGCGCCCTGTATTCAATTTTCATACTTGTACATAGTCATGTTTGTGTTACTCATTTATTAAATATTTCCTGAAGGTAGATGCCATCAAGGTACAAAAATAGCGACTTTCATTTAGAGGGAGGGTGATGCTCAAGGTAGATCGGCTGGCGACTTCGTTCTACCTTGAGCATCATCATCCCTAACTAGGGAACATGAACCTGAAGGGAGTGAAGTGAGTTCAACCTTCATGTTCATCCTCCCTAACGAGGGAACATGAACCTGAAGGGTGTGGATTCAGTTCAACCTTCAGGGTCACCTTCCAAACAAGAAAGCACTGTACTATGTATTGCTGGTTTCATTAATAAACTCTGCATTAAATTATATGCCATGTAACGAAATACACTTAAATTAACTAAAATAGCTTCATCTGATAGCGTTTGTGTGTGTAAAACACGAAAATAACGTTTCCGTAAAATTTTTCAAAAAGTGAATTTTTTCGTGGTTTTTAGTCAAAACCTGCTTGTTTTCACTCTTACAGCACGAATACGCTGATACTCGCTGGAAAATGATTCGAGCGATATGTAACTTTTTATATAGGCATAGGGAATTGATATCTATCAAACTGCGCTAATAAGAACTTAATCGGGTGATATGAAAATTTTTAAAAAATTCAACATTAGTTCGATAACAGCGCCCTCTAACGACATAATGTCCAAACAAGGCAGAAAGCACTGTACTATGTATTGCTGGTTTCTTTAACAACATCTGCGTTAAATTATGTGCCATACAACGAAATACACTTAAATACACTCAAATAGCTTCATCTGATAGCGTTTGTGTGTGTAAAACACGAAAATAACGTTTCCGTGAAATTTTGCAAAGTGAATTTTTTCTTGTTTTTTAGACAAAATCTGCTTGTTTTCACTCTTACAGCAACAATACGCTGATACTCGCTGGAAATTGAATCCAGTGATATCAAACTTTTTATATGGGCATAGCGCATTGATGTGTATCAAACTATGCTAATAAGAACTTCATCGGATGATATGGAAATTTTACAAAAATCAACATTAGTTCGATAACAGCGCCCTGTATTCAATTTTCATACTTGTACATAGTCATATTTGAGTTACTCATTTATTAAATATTTCCTGAAGGTAGATGACGCTCAAGGTACAAAAATAGCGACTTTCATTTAGAGGGAGGGTGATGCTCAAGGTAAATCGGCTGGCGACTTCGTTGTACCTTGAGCATCATCATCCCTAACTAGGGAACATGAACCTGAAGGGTGTGGATTCAGTTCAACCTTCAGGGTCACCTTCCAAACAAGAAAGCACTGTACTATGTATTGCTGGTTTCATTAATAACCTCTGCGTTAAATTATGTGCCATATAAAGAAATACACTTAAATACACTCAAATAGCTTCATCTGATAGCTTTTGTAATACAGGAAAATAACGTTTCCGTGAAATTTACAAAAAGTGAATTTTTTCGTGTTTTTTATTCAAAATCTGCTTGTTTTCACTCTTACAGTAACAATATGCTGATACTCGCTGGAAAACGATTCCAGTGATATCAAACTTTTTATATAGGCATAGGGCATTGATATATATCAAACTATGCTAATAAGAACTTAATCAGATGATATGGAAATTTTAAAAAAATCAACATAATTCGATAACAGCGCCCTGTATTCAATTTTCATACTTGTACATAGTCATGTTTGTGTTACTTATTTATTATTTCCTGAAGGTAGATGAACCTCAACGTACAAAAATAGCGACTTTCATTTAGAGGGAGTTTGATGCTCAAGGTTTATCGGCTGGCGAATTCGTTCTATCTTGAGCATCATCATCCCTAACTAGGGAACATGAACCTTAAGGGTGTGAAGTCAGTTCATCCTTCAGGTTCATCCTCCCTAACGAGGGAACATGAAACTGAAGGGTGTGGATTAAGTTCAAGCTTCAGGGTCACCTTCCTAACAAGAAAGCACTGTACTATGTATTGCTAGTTTCATTAATAAACTCTGCGTTAAATTAAGTGCCATATAACGAAATACACTTAAATACACTCAAATAGCTTCATTTGATAGCGTTTGTGTGTGTAAAACACGAAAATAACCTTTCCGTGAAATTTTGCAAAAAGTGAATTTTTTCGTGTTTTTTAGTCAAAATCTGCTTGTTTTCACTCTTACAGCAACAACACGCTGATACTCGCTGGAAAATGATTCCAGTGATATCAAACTTTTTATGTAGGCATAGGGCATTGATATGTATCAAACCATGCTAATAAGAACTTAATCGGATGATATGGAAATTTAAAAAAAAATCAACATTAGTTCGATAACAGCGCCCTGTATTCAATTTTCATACTTGTACATAGTCATGTTTGTGTTACTCATTTATTAAATATTTCCTGAAGGTAGATGACCCTCAAGGTACAAAAATAGCGACTTTCATTTAGAGGGAGGGTGATGCTCAAGGTAGATCGGCTGGCGACTTCGTTCTACCTTGAGCATCATCATCCCTAACTAGGGAACATGAACCTGAAGGGTGTGAAGTCAGTTCAACCTTCAGGTTCATCCTCCCTAACGAGGGAACATGAACCTGAAGGGTGTGGATTCAGTTCAACCTTCAGGGTCACTTTCCAAACAAGAAAGCACTGTACTATGTATTGCTGGTTTCATTAATAAGCTCTGCGTTAAATTATGTGCCCAATAACGAAATACACTTAAATTCACTCAAATAGCTTCATCTGATAGCGTTTGTGTGTGAAAAAAACACGAAAATAACGTTTCCGTGAAATTTTGCAAAAAGTGAATTTTTTCGTGTTTTTTAGTCAAAATCTGCTTGTTTTCACTCTTACAGCAACAATACGCTGATACTCGCTAGAAAATGATTCCAGTGATACCAAACGTTTTATATAGGCTAGGGCATTGATATGTATCAAACTATGCTAATAAGAACTTAATCGGATGATATGGAAATTTAAAAAAAAATCAACATTAATTCGATAACAGCGCCCTGTATTCACTTTTCATACTTGTACATAGTCATGTTTGTGTTACTCATTTATTAAATATTTCCTGAAGGTAGATGACCCTCAAGGTACAAAAATAGGAACTTTCATTTAGAGGGAGGGTGATGCTCAAGGAAAATCGGCTGGCGACTTAGTTCTACCTTGAGCATCATCATTCCTAACTAAGGAACATGAACCTAAAGGGTGTGAAGTCCGTTCAACCTTCAGGTTCATCCTCCCTAACGAGGGAACATGAACCTGAAGGGTGTGGATTCAGTTCAACCTTCAGGGTCACCTTCCAAACAAGAAAGCACTGTACTATGTATTGCTGGTTTCATTAATAACCTCTGCGTTCAATTATGTGCCATATAACGAAATACACTTAAATACACTCAAATAGCTTCATCTGATAGCGTTTGTGTATGTATCACACGAAAATAACGTTTCCGTGAAATTTTGCAAAAAGTTAATTTTTTCGTGTTTTTTAGCCAAAATCTGCTTGTTATCACTCTTACAGCAACAATACGCTGATACTCGCTAGAAAATGTTTCCAGTGATACCAAACGTTTTATATAGGCATTGATATGTATCAAACTATGCTAAGAAGAACTTATTCGGATGATATGGAAATTTTAAAAAAATCAACATTAGTTCGAAAACAGCGCCCTGTATTCAATTTTCATACTTTTACATAGTCATGTTCGAGTTACTCATTTATTAAATATTTCCTGAAGGTATATGACCCTCAAGGTACAAATATAGCGACTTTCATTTAGAGAGAGGGTGATGCTCAAGGTAGATCGGCTGGCGACTTCGTTCTACCTTGAGCATCATCGTCCCTAACTAGGGAACATGATCCTGAAGGGTGTGGAGTCAGTTCAACCTTCAGGTTCATCCTCCCTAACGAGGGAACATGAACCTGAAGGGTGTGGATTCAGTTCAACCTTCAGGGTCACCTTCCAAACAAGAAAGCACTGTACTATGTATTGCTGGTTTCATTAATAAGCTATGCGTTAGATTATGTGCCCAATAACGAAATACACTTAAATTCACTCAAATAGCTTCATCTGATAGCGTTAATGTGAGTAAAACACGAAAATAACGTTTCCGTGATATTTGGAAAAAAGTGAATTTTTTCGTGTTTTTTAGTCAAAATCTGCTTGTTTTCACTCTTACAGCACCAATACGCTCATACTCGCTGGACAATGATTCCAGCGATATTAAACTTTTTATATAGGCATAGGGCATTGATATGTATCAAACAGTGCTAATAAGAATTTAATCGGTTGATATGGAAATTTAAAAAAAAAACCAACATTAGTTCGATAACAGCGCCTTGAGCATCATTCGTTCTACCTTGAGCATCATCGTCCATAACTAGGGTACATGAACCTGAAGGGTGTGGAGTCAGTTCAACCTTCAGGTTCATCCTCCCTAACGAGGGAACATGAACCTGAACGGTGTGGATTCAGTTCAACCTTCAGGGTCACCTTCCTAACTAGAAAGCACTGTACTATGTATTGCTAGTTTCATTAATAAACTCTCCGTTAAATTATGTGCCATATAACGAAATACACTTAAATACACCCAAATAGCTCCATCTGATAGCGTTTGTGTGTGTAAAACACGAAAATAACGTTTCCGTGAAAATATGCAAAAAGTGAATTTTTTCGTGTTTTTTAGTCAAAACCTGCATGTTTTCACTCTTACAGCACGAACACGCTGATACTCGCTGGAAAATGATTCCAGCGATATGTAACTTTTTATATAGGCATAGGGCAGTGATATCTATCACCCGATTAAGTTCTAATAAGAACTTAATCGGGTGATATGCAAATTTTTAAAAAATTCAACATTAGTTCGATAACAGCGCCCTCTAACTACATAATGTCCAAACAAGGCAGAAAGCACTGTACTATGTATTGCTGGTTTCTTTAACAACCTCTGCATTAAATTATGTGCCATGTAACGAAATACACTTAAATACACTCAAATAGCTTCATCTGATAACGTTTGTGTGTGTAAAACACGAAAATAACGTTTCCGAGAAATTTTGCAAAAAGTGAATTTTTTCGTGTTTTTTAGTTAAAACCTGTTTGTTTTCACTCCTACAGCAGGTATACGCTGATACTCGCTGAAAAATGATTCTACCGATATGTAACTTTTTATATAGGCATAGGTCAGTAATATCTATCAAACTGCGCTAATAAGAATTTAATCGGGTGATATGCAAATTTTTAAAAAATTCAACATTAGTTCGATTACAGCGCCCTCTAACGACATAATGTCCAAACAAGGCAGAAAGCACTGTACTATGTGTTGCAGTTTTCTTTAACAACCTCTGCGTTAAATTATGTGCCATACAACGAAATACACTTAAATTCACTCAAATAGCTTCATCTGATTGCGTTTGTGTGTTTAAAACAAGAAAATAACGTTTCCGTGAAATTTTGCAAAAAGTGAATTTTTTCGTGTTTTTTTCAAAACCTGCTTGTTTTCACTTACAGCACGAATACGCTGATACTCGCTGGAAAATGATTCCAGCGATATCAATCTTTTTATATAGGAATAGGGAATTGATATGTATCAAACTCTGCTAATTAGAACTTAATCGGTTGATATGGAAATTTTAAAAAAAATTCAACATTAGTTCGATAACAGCGCCCTGTTTTCAATTTTCTTCCTTGTACATAGTCATATTTGTGTTACTCAATTATTAAATATTTCCTGAAAGTAGAAGGTACAAAAATACGGACTTTCCTTTAGAGGGAGGGTGATGCTCAAGGTAGATCATCTGGCGACTGCGTTCTACCTTGAGCATCATCATCACTAACTAGGGAACATGAACCTGAAGGGTGTGAAGTCAGTTCAACCTTCAGGTTCATCCTTCCTAACGAGGGAACATGAACCTGAAGGGTGTGGATTCAGTTCAACCTTCAGGGTCACATTCCACACAAGAAAGCACTGTTGTATGTATTGCTGGTTTCTTTAACAACCTCTGCGTTAAATTATGTGCCATATAACGAAATACGCTTAAATACTCTCAAATAGCTTCATCTGATAGCGTTTGTTTGTGTAATATACGAAAATAACGTTTCCGTGAAATTTTGCAAAATCCCCCCCCCACCCCCCCCCCCCCCCACCCCCCCCCCCCCCCACCCCCCCCCCCCCCCACCCCCCCCCCCCCCCACCCCCCCCCCCCCCCACCCCCCCCCCCCCCCACCCCCCCCCCCCCCCACCCCCCCCCCCCCCCACCCCCCCCCCCCCCCACCCCCCCCCCCCCCCACCCCCCCCCCCCCCCACCCCCCCCCCCCCCCACCCCCCCCCCCCCCCACCCCCCCCCCCCCCCACCCCCCCCCCCCCCCACCCCCCCCCCCCCCCACCCCCCCCCCCCCCCACCCCCCCCCCCCCCCACCCCCCCCCCCCCCCACCCCCCCCCCCCCCCACCCCCCCCCCCCCCCACCCCCCCCCCCCCCCACCCCCCCCCCCCCCCACCCCCCCCCCCCCCCACCCCCCCCCCCCCCCACCCCCCCCCCCCCCCACCCCCCCCCCCCCCCACCCCCCCCCCCCCCCACCCCCCCCCCCCCCCACCCCCCCCCCCCCCCACCCCCCCCCAACTTTTTCCAAAATTTCACGGAAACGTTATTTTCGTGTTTTACACACACAAACGCTATCAGATGAAGCTATTTGAGTGTATTTAAGGGTACTTCGTTATATGGCACATAATTTAAAGCAGAGGTTGTTGAAGAAACCAGCAATACATAGTACAGTGCTTTCTGCCTTGTTTGGACATTATGTCGTTAGATGGCGCTGTTATCGAACTAATGTTGAATTTTTTAAAAATTTGCATATCACCCGATTAAGTTCTTATTAGCGAAGTTTGATAGATATCAGTGCCCTCTACCTATATAAAAAGTTACATATCGCTCGAATCATTTTCCAGCGAGTATCAGCTTATTCGTGCTGTAAGAGTGAAAACAAGCAGGTTTTGACTAAAAAACACGAAAAAATTCACTTTTTGCAAAATTTCACGGAAACGTTATTTTCGTGGTTCACACACACAAACGCTATCAGATGAAGCTATTTGAGTGTATTTAAGTGTATTTCGTTCTATGGCACATAATTTAACGCAGAGTTTGTTAAAGAAACCAGCAATACATAGTACAGTGCTTTCTGCCTTGTTTGGACATTATGTCGTTAGAGGGCGCTGTTATAGAACTAATGTTGAATTTTTTAAAAATTTGCATATCACCCGATTAAGTTCTTATTAGCGCAGTTTGATAGATATCACTGCGCTATGCCTATATAAAAAGTTACATATCGCTCGAATCATTTTCCCGCGAGTATCAGCTTATTCGTGCTGTAAGAGTGAAAAGAAGCAGGTTTTGACTAAAAAACACGAAAAAAATCACTTTTTTGCAAAATTTCACGGAAACGTTATTTTCGTGTTTTCCACACACAAACGCTATCAGATGAAGCTATTTCAGTGTATTTAAGTGTATTTCGTTATATGGCACATAATTTAACACAGAGGTTGTTAAAGAAACCAGCAATACATAGTACAGTGCTTTCTGCCTTGTTTGGATATTATGTCGTTAGAGGGCGCTGTTATCGAACTAATGTTGAATTTTTTTAAAATTTGCATATCACCAGATTAAGTTCTTATTAGCGCAGTTTGATAGATATCAGTGCCCTATGCCTATATAAAAAGTTACATATCGCTCGAATCATTTTCCAGCGAGTATCAGCTTATTCGTGCTGTAAGAGTGAAAACAAGCAGGTTTTGACTAAAAAACACGAAAAAATTCACTTTTTGCAAAATTTCACGGAAACGTTATTTTCGTGTTTTCCACACACAAACGCTATCAGATGAAGCTATTTGAGTGTATTTAAGTGTATTTCGTTATATGGCACATAATTTAACACAGAGGTTGTTAAAGAAACCAGCAATACATAGCACAATGCTTTCTGCCTTGTTTGGATATTATGTCGTTAGAGGGCGATGTTATCGAACTAATTTTGAATTTTTTAAAAATTTGCATATCACCCGATTAAGTTCTAATTAGCGCAGTTTGATAGATATCACTGCCCTCTTCCTATATAAAAAGTTACATATCGCTCGAATCATTTTCCAGCGAGTATCAGCTTATTCGTGCTGTAAGAGTGAAAACAAGCAGGTTTTGACTAAAAAACACGAAAAAATTCATTTTTCCAAAATTTCACGGAAACGTTATTTTCGTGGTTCACACACACAAACGCTATCAGATGAAGCTATTTGAGTGTATTTAAGTGTATTTCGTTATATGGCACATAATTTAACGCAGAGTTTGTTAAAGAAACCAGCAATACATAGTACAGTGCTTTCTGCCTTGTTTGGACATTATGTTGTTAGAGGGCGCTGTTATCGAACTAATGTGGATTTTTTTTAAAATTTCCATATCATCCGATTAAGTTCCTATTAGCGCAGTTTGATAGATATCAATGCCCTATGCCTATATAAAAAGTTACTTATCGCTCGAATCGATACAAACGCTATCAGATGAAGCTATTTGAGTGTATTTAAGTGTACTTCGTTATATGGCACATAATTTAACGCAGAGTTTATTAAAGAAACTAGCAATACATAGTACAGTGCTTTCTTGTTAGGAAGGTGACATTGAAGGTTGAACTGAATCCACACCCTTCAGGTTCATGTTCCCTCGTTAGGGAGGATGATCCTGAAGGTTGAACTGAATCCACACCCTTCAGGTTCATGTTCCCTAGTTAGGGACGATGATTCTCAAGGTAGAACGAATTCGCCAGCCGATCAACCTTGAGAATCAACCTCCCTCTAAATGAAAGTCGCTATTTTTGTACCTTAAGGGTCATCTACCTTCAGGAAATAATAAATAACACAAACATGACTATGTACAAGGATGAAAATTGAATACAGGGCGCTGTTATCGAACTAATGTTGATTTTTTTTAAAATTTCCATATCATCCGATTAAGTTCTTATTAGCATAGTTTGATACATATCAATGCCCTATGCCTACATAAAAAGTTTGATATCACTGGAATCATTTTCCAGCGAGTATCAGCGTATTGTTGCTGTAAGAGTGAAAACAAGCAGATTTTGACTAAAAAACACGAAAAAATTCACTTTTTGCAAAATTTCACGGAAACGTTATTTTCGTGTTTTACACACACAAACGCTATCAGAAGAAGCTATTTGAGTGTATTTCAGTGTATTTCGTTATATGGCACATAATTTAACGCAGAGGTTATTAATGAAACCAGCAATACATAGTACAGTGTTTTCTTGTTTGGAAGGTGACCCTGAAGGTTGAACTGAATCCACACCCTTCAGGTTCATGTTCCCTCGTTAGGGAGGATGAACCTGAAGGTTCAACTGACTTCACACCCTTCAGGTTCATGTTCCATAGTTAGGGATGATGATGCTCAAGGTAGAACGAAGTCGCCAGCCGATCTACCTTGAGCATCACCCTCCCTCTATACGAAAGTCGCTATTTTTGTACCTTTAGAGTCATCTACCTTCAGGAAATATTTAATAAATGAGTAACACAAACATGACTATGTACAATTTTGAAAATTGAATACAGGGCGCTGTTATCGAACTAATGTTGATTTTTTTAAAAATTTCCATATCATCAGTTTAAGTTCTTATTAGCATAGTTTGATATATATCAATGCCCTATGACTATATAAAAAGTTTGTTATCACTGGAATCATTTTCCAGCGAGTATCAGCGTATTGTTGCTGTAAGAGTGAAAACAAGCAGATTTTGACTAAAAAACACGAAAAAATTCACTTTTTGCAAAATTTCACGGAAACGTTATTTTCGTGTTTACACACACAAACGCTATCAGATGAAGCTATTTGAGTGTATTTAAGTGTATTTCGTTATATGGCACACAATTCAACGCAGAGGTTACTAATGAAACCAGCAATACATAGTACAGTGCTTTCATGTTTGGAAGGTGAACCTGAAGGTTGAACTGAATCCACACCCTTCATGTTCATGTTCCCTCGTTAGGGAGGATGAACCTGAAGGTTGAACTGACCACACCGTTTAGGTTCATGTTCCATAGTTAGGGATGATGATGCTCAAGGTAGAACGAAGTCGCCAGCCGATTTACCTTGATCATCACCCTCCCTCTAAATGAAAGTCGCTATTTTTGTACCTTGAGGGTCATCTACCTTCAGGAAATATTTAATAAATGAGTAACACAAACATGACTATGTACAAGTATGAAAATTGAATACAGGGCGCTGTTACTAAACTAATTTTGATTTTTTTTAAAATTTCCATATCATCCGATTAAGTTCTTATTAGCATAGTTTGATACATATCAATGCCCTATGCCTAGATAAAAAGTTTGATATCACTGGAATCATTTTAAAGCGAGTATCAGCGTATTGTTGCTGTAAGAGTGAAAACAAGCAGATTTTGACTAAAAAACACGAAAAAATTCACTTTTGGCAAAATTTCACGGAAACGTTATTTTCCTGTTTTACACACACAAACGCTATCAGATGAAGCTATATGAGTGTATTTAAGTGTATTTCGTTATATGGCACATAATTTAACGCAGAGGTTATTAATGAAACCAGCAATACATAGTACAGTGCTTTCTTGTTTGGAAGGTGACCCTGAAGGTTGAACTGATTACACACCCTTCAGGTTCATGTTCCCTCGTTAGGGAGGATGAACCTGAAGGTTGAACTGACTTCACACCCTTCAGTTTCATGTTCCATAGTTAGGGATGAAGATGCTCAAGGTAGAACGAAGTCGCCAGCCGATCTACCTTGAGCATCACCCTCCCTCTAAATGAAAGTCGCTATTTTTGTACCTTGAGGGTCATCTACCTTCAGGAAATATTTAATAAATGAATAATACAAACATGACTATGTAAAAGTATGAAAATTGAATACAGGGCGCTGTTATCGAATTAATGTTGATTTTTTTTTAAATTTCCATATCATCCGATTAAGTTCTTATTAGCATTGTTTGATACATATCAATGCCCTATGCCTATATAGAAAGTTTGATATAACTGGAATCATTTTCCAGCGAGTATCCGCGTATTGTTGCGGTAAGAGTGAAAAGAAGCAGATTTTGACTAAAAAACACGAAAAAATTCACTTTTTGCAAAATTTCACAGAAACGTTATTTTCGTGTTTTACACACACAAACGCTATCAGATGAAGCTATTTGAGTGTATTTAAGTGTATTTCGATGTATGACACATAATTTAACGCAGATGTTGTTAAAGAAACCAGCAATACATAGTACAGTGCTTTCTGCCTTGTTTGGACATTATGTCGTTAGTGGGCGCTGTTATCGAACTAATGTTGAATTTTTTAAAAATTTGCATATCACCCGATTAAGTTCTTATTAGCGCAGTTTGATAGATATCAATGCCCTATGCCTATATAAAAAGTTACATATCGCTCGAATCATTTTCCAGCGAGTATCAGCGTATTCGTTCTGTAAGAGTGAAAACAAGCAGGTTTTGACTAAAAAACACGAAAAAATTCACTTTTTGCAAAATTTCACGGAAACGTTATTTTCGTGTTTTACACACACAAACGCTATCAGATGAAGCTATTTGAGTGAATTTAAGTGTATTTCGTTATATGGCACATAATTTAACGCAGAGTTTATTAAAGAAACTAGCAATACATAGTACAGTGCTTTCTTGTTAGGAAGGTGACCCTGAAGGTTGAACTGAATCCACACCCTTCAGGTTCATGTTCCCTCGTTAGGGAGGATGAACCTGAAGGTTGAACTGACAGCACACCCTTCAGGTTCATGTTCCTTAGTTAGGGATGATGATGCTCAAGGTAGAACGAAGTCGCCAGCCGATCTACTTTGAGCATCACCCTCCCTCTATACGAAAGTCGCTATTTTTGTACCTTTAGAGTCATCTACCTTCAGGAAATATTTAATAAATGAGTAACACAAACAAGACTATGTACAAGTATGAAAATTGAATACAGGGCGCTGTTATCGAATTAATGTTGATTTTTTTTTAAATTTCCATATCATCCGATTAAGTTCTTATTAGCATTGTTTGATACATATCAATGCCCTATGCCTATATAGAAAGTTTGATATAACTGGATTCATTTTCCAGCGAGTATCCGCGTATTGTTGCGGTAAGAGTGAAAAGAAGCAGATTTTGACTAAAAAACACGAAAAAATTCACTTTTTGCAAAATTTCACAGAAACGTTATTTTCGTGTTTTACACACAGAAACGCTATCAGATGAAGCTATTGGAGTGTATTTAAGTGTATTTCGTTGTATGACACATAATTTAACGCAGATGTTGTTAAAGAAACCAGCAATACATAGTACAGTGCTTTCTGCCTTGTTTGGACATTATGTCGTTAGAGGGCGCTGTTATCGAACTAATGTTGAATTTTTTAAAAATTTGCATATCACCCGATTAAGTTCTTATTAGAGCAGTTTGATAGATATCAATGCCCTATGCCCATATAAAAAGTTACATATCGCTCGAATCATTTTCCAGCGAGTATCAGCGTATTCGTGCTGTAAGAGTGAAAACAAGCAGGTTTTGACTAAAAAACACGAAAAAATTCACTTTTTGCAAAATTTCACAGAAAGGTTATTTTCGTGTTTTACACACACAAACGCTATCAGATGAAGCTATTTGAGTGTATTTAAGTGTATTTCGTTATATGGCACATAATTCAACGCAGAGGTTACTAATGAAACCAGCAATACATAGTACAGTGCTTTCATGTTTGGAAGGTGACCCTGAAGGTTGAACTGAATCCACACCCTTCAGGTTCATGTTCCCTCGTTAGGGAGGATGAACCTGAAGGTTGAACTGACCACACCCTTCAGGTTCATGTTCCATAGTTAGGGATGATAATGCTCAAGGTAGAACGAAGTCGCCAGCCGATCTACTTTGAGCATCACCCTCCCTCTAAATGAAAGTTCTTATTTTTGTACCTTGAGGGTCATCTACCTTCAGGAAATAATAAATGAGTAACAAAAACATGACTATGTACAAGTATGAAAAGTGAATACAGGCCGCTGTTATCGAATTAATGTTGATTTTTTTTTAAATTTCCATATCATCCGATTAAGTTCTTATTAGCATAGTTTGATACATATCAATGCCCTAGCCTATATAAAACGTTTGGTATCACTGGAATCATTTTCTAGCGAGTATCAGCGTATTGTTGCTGTAAGAGTGAAAACAAGCAGATTTTGACTAAAAAACACGAAAAAATTCACTTTTTGCAAAATTTCACGGAAACGTTATTTTCGTGTTTTTTTCACACACAAACGCTATCAGATGAAGCTATTTGAGTGAATTTAAGTGTATTTCGTTATTGGGCACATAATTTAACGCAGAGCTTATTAATGAAACCAGCAATACATAGTACAGTGCTTTCTTGTTTGGAAGGTGACCCTGAAGGTTGAACTGAATCCACACCCTTCAGGTACATGTTCCCTCGTTAGGGAGGATGAACCTGAAGGTTGAACTGACTTCACACCCTTCAGGTTCATGCTCCCTAGTTAGGGATGATGATGCTCAAGGTAGAACGAAGTCGCCAGCCGATCTACCTTGAGCATCACCCTCCCTCTAAATGAAAGTCGCTATTTTTGTACCTTGAGGGTCATCTACCTTCAGGAAATATTTAATAAATGAGTAACACAAACATGACTATGTACAAGTATGAAAATTGAATACAGGGCGCTGTTATCGAAATAATGTTGATTTTTTTTAAATTTCCATATCATCCGATTAAGTTCTTATTAGCATAGTTTGATACATATCAATGCCCTGTGCCTACATAAAAAGTTTGATATCACTGGAATCATTTTCCAGCGAGTATCAGCGTATTGTTGCTGTAAGAGTGAAAACAAGCAGATTTTGGCTAAAAAACACGAAAAAATTCACTTTTTGCAAAATTTCACCGAAACGTTATTTTCGTGTTTTACACACACAAACGCTATCAGATGAAGCTATTTGAGTGTATTTAAGTGTATTTCGTTATATGGCACATAATTTAACGCAGAGGTTATTAATGAAAGCAGCAATACATAGTACAGTGTTTTCTTGTTTGGAAGGTGACCCTGAAGGTTGAACTGAATCCACACCCTTCAGGTTCATGTTCCCTCGTTAGGGAGTATGAACCTGAATGTTGAACTGACTTCACACCCTTCAGGTTCATGTTCCCTAGTTAGGGATGATGATGCTCAAGTTAGAACGAAGTCGCTAGCCGATCTACCTTGAGCATCACCCTCCCTCTAAACAAAAGACGCTATTTTTGTACCTTGAGGGTCATCTACCTTCAGGAAATATTTAATAAATGAGTAACACAAACATGACTATTTACAAGTATGAAAATTGAATACAGGGCGCTGTTATCGAACATGTTGATTTTTTTTTAAATTTCCATATCATCCGAATAAGTTCTTCTTAGCATAGTTTGATACATATCAATGCCCTAGCCTATATAAAACGTTTGATATCACTGGAATCATTTTCCAGCGAGTACCAGCGTATTGTTGCTGTAAGAGTGAAAACAAGCAGATTTTGACTAAAAAACACGAAAAAATTCACTTTTTGCAAAATTTCACAGAAAGGTTATTTTCGTGTTTTACACACACAAACGCTATCAAATGAAGCTATTTGAGTGTATTTAATTGTATTTCGTTATATGGCACTTAATTTAACGCAGAGTTTATTAATGAAACTAGCAATACATAGTACAGTGCTTTCTTGTTAGGAAGGTGACCCTGAAGCTTGAACTGAATCCACACCCTTCAGGTTCATGTTCCCTAGTTAGGGATGATGATGCTCAAGGTACAACGAAGTCGCCAGCCGATCTACCTTGAGCATCACCCTCCCTCTAAATGAAAGTCGCTATTTTTGTACCTTGAGGGTCATCTACCTTCAGGAAATATTTAATAAATGAGTAACTCAAACATGACTATGTACATGTATGAGAATTGAATACAAGGCGCTGTTATCGAACTAATGTTGATTTTTTTTAAAATTTCCATATCATCCGAATAAGTTCTTCTTAGCATAGTTTGATACATATCAATGCCCTAGCCTATATAAAACGTTTGATATCACTGGAATCATTTTCCAGCGAGTATCAGCGTATTGTTGCTGTAAGAGTGAAAACAAGCAGATTGACTAAAAAACACGAAAAAATTCACTTTTTCAAAATTTCACAGAAAGGTTATTTTCGTGTTTTACACACACAAACGCTATCAGATGAAGCTATTTGAGTGTATTTAAGTATTTCGTTATGGCACATAATTTAACGCAGAGGTTATTAATGAAAGCAGCAATGCATAGTACAGTGTTTTCTTGTTTGGAAGGTGACCCTGAAGGTTGAACTGAATCCACACCCTTCAGTTTCATGTTCCCTCGTTAGGGAGGATGAACCTGAAGGATGAACTGACTTCACACCCTGAAGGTTCATGTTCCCTAGTTAGGGACGATGATGCTCAAGGTAGAACGAATTCGCCAGCCGATCAACCTTGAGCATCAAACTCCCTCTAAATGAAAGTCGCTATTTTTGTACGTTGAGGATCATCTACCTTCAGGAAATAATAAATAAGTAACACAAACATGACTATGTACAAGTATGAAAATTGAATACAGGGCGCTGTTATCGAACTAATGTTGATTTTTTTTTAAATTTCCATATCATCTGATTAAGTTCTTATTAGCATAGTTTGATACACATCAATGCGCTATGCCCATATAAAAAGATTGATATCACTGGATTCAATTTCCAGCGATTATCAGCGTATTGTTGCTGTAAGAGTGAAAACAAGCAGATTTTGACTAAAAAACACGAAAAAATTCACTTTTTGCAAAATTTCACGGAAACGTTATTTTCGTGTTTTACACACACAAACGCTATCAGATGAAGCTATTTGAGTGTATTTAAGTGTATTTCGTTGTATGGCACATAATTTAACGCAGAGGTTATTAATGAAACCCGCAATACATAGTACAGTACTTTCTTGTTTGGAAGGTGACCCTGAAGGTTGAACTGAATCCACACCCTTCAGGTTCATGTTCCCTCGTTAGGGAGGATGAACCTGAAGGTTGAACTCATTTCACTCCCTTCAGGTTCATGTTCCCTAGTTAGGGATGATGATGCTCAAGGTAGAACGAAGTCGCCAGCCGATCTACCTTGAGCATCACCCTCCCTCTAAATGAAAGTCACTATTTTTGTACCTTGAGGGTCATCTACCTTCAGGAAATATTTAATAAATGAGTAACACAAACATGACTATGTACAAGTATGAAAATTGAATACAGGGCGCTGTTATCGAACTAATGTTGATTTTTTTTTTAAATTTCCATATCATCAGATTAAGTTCTTATTAGCATAGTTTGATACACATCAATGCCCTATGCCTATGTAAAAAGTTTGGTATCACTAGAATCATTTTCCAGCGAGTATCAGCGTATTGTTGCTGTAACAGTGAAAACAAGCAGATTTTGACTAAAAAACACGAAAAATTCACTTTTTGCAAAATTTCACGGAAACGTTATTTTCGTGTTTTACACACACAAACGCAATCAGATGAAGCTATTTGAGTGCATTTAAGTGTATTTCGTTGTATGGCACATAATTTAACGCAGAGGTTGTTAAAAAACCAGCAATACATAGTACAGTGCTTTCTGCCTTGTTTGGACATTATGTCGTTAGAGGGCGCTGTTATAGAACTAATGTTGAATTTTTTAAAAATTTGCATATCACCCGATTAAGTTCTTATTAGCGCAGTTTGATAGATATCACTGCCCTATGCCTATATAAAAAGTTACATATCGCTCGAATCATTTTCCAGAGAGTATCAGCTTATTCGTGCTGTAAGAATGAAAATAAGCACGTTTTGACAAAAAAACACGAAAAAATTCACTTTTTGCAAAATATCACGGAAACGTTATTTTCGTGTTTTAAACACACAAACGCTATCAGATGAAGGTATTTGAGTGTATTTAAGTGTATTTCGTTATATGGCACATAATTTAACGCAGAGGTTATTAATGAAACCAGCAATACATAGTACAGTGCTTTCTTGTTTGGAAGGTGACCCTGAAGGTTGAACTGAATCCACACCCTTCAGGTTCATGTTCCCTCTTTAGGGAGGATGAACCTGAAGGTTGAACTGACTCCACTCCCTTCAGGTTCATGTTCCCTAGTTAGGGACGATGATGCTCAAGGTAGAACGAAGTCGCCTGCCGAACTACCTTGAGCATCACCCTCCTTCTAAATGAAATTCGCTATTTTTGTACCTAGAGGGTCATCTACCTTCAGGAAATAAATGAGTAACCCAAACATGACTATGTACAAGGATGAAAATTGAATACAGGGCGCTGTTATCGGACTAATGTTGATTTTTTTTAAATTTCCATATCATCCGATTAAGTTCTTATTAACATAGTTTGATACATATCGATGTCCTATGCCTATATAAAAAGTTTGATATCGCTGGAATCATTTTCCAGCGAGTATCAGCGTATTGGTGCTGTAAGAGTGAAAACAAGCAGATTTTGACTAAAAAACACGAAAAAATTCACTTTTTGCAAAATTTCACGGAAACGTTATTTTCGTGTTTTACACACACAAACGCTATCAGATGAAGCTATTTGAGTGTATTTAAGTTTATTTCGTTATATGGCACACAATTTAACGCAGAGGTTGTTAAAGAAACCAGCAATACATAGTACAGTGCTTTCTGCCTTGTTTGGACATTATGTCGTTAGAGGGCGCTGTTATAGAACTAATGTTGAATTTTTTAAAAATTTGCATATCACCCGATTAAGTTCTTATTAGCACAGTTTGTTAGATATCACTGCCCTATGCGTATATAAAAAGTTACATATCGCTCGAATCATTTTCCAGCGAGTATCAGCTTATTCGTGCTGTAAGAATTAATAGAAGCAGGTTTGACTAAAAAACACGAAAAAATTCAATTTTTGCAAAATTTCACGGAAACGTTATTTTCGTGTTTTACACACACAAACGCTATCAGATGAAGATATTTGAGTGTATTTAAGTGAATTTCGTTATATGGCACATAATTTAACGCAGCGGTTGTTAAAAAACCAGCAATACATAGTACAGTGCTTTCTGCCTTGTTTGGACATTATGTCGTTAGAGGGCGCTGTTATAGAACTAATGTTGAATTTTTTAAAAATTTGCATATCACCCGATTAAGTTCTTATTAGCGCAGTTTGATAGATATCACTGCGGTATGCCTATATAAAAAGTTACATATCGCTCGAATCATTTTCCAGCGAGTATCAGCTTATTCGTGCTGTAAGAGTGAAAACAAGCAGGTTTTGACTAAAAAACACGAAAAAATTCACTTTTTCCAAAATTTCACGGAAACGTTATTTTCGTGTTTTACACACACAAACGCTATCAGATGAAGCTATTTGAGTGTATTTAAGTGTACTTCGTTATATGGCACATAATTTAACGCAGAGGTTGTTGAAGAAAACCAGCAATACATAGTACAGTGCTTTCTGCCTTGTTTGGACATTATGTCGTTAGAGGGCGCTGTTATCGAACTAATGTTGAATTTTTTAAAAATTTGCATATCACCCGATTAAGTTCTTATTAGCGCAGTTTGATAGATATCAGTGCCCTATGCCTATATAAAAAGTTACATATCGCTCGAATCATTTTCCAGCGAGTATCAGCTTATTCGTGCTGTAAGAGTGAAAACAAGCAGGTTTTGACTAAAAAACACGAAAAAATTCACTTTTTGCAAAATTTCACGGAAACGTTATTTTCGTGGTTCACACACACAAACTCTATCAGATGAAGCTATTTGAGTGTATTTAAGTGTATTTCGTTATATGGCACATAATTTAACGCAGAGTTTGTTAAAGAAACCAGCAATACCTAGAACAGTGCTTTCTGCCTTGTTTGGACATTATGTCGTTAGAGGGCGCTGTTATAGAACTAATGTTGAATTTTTTAAAAATTTGCATATCACCCGATTAAGTTCTTATTAGCGCAGTTTGATAGATATCACTGCGCTATGCCTATATAAAAAGTTACATATCGCTCGAATCATTTTCCAGCGAGTATCAGCTTATTCGTGCTGTAAGAGTGAAAAGAAGCAGGTTTTGACTAAAAAACACGAAAAAATTCAATTTTTGCAAAATTTCACGGAAACGTTATTTTCGTGTTTTACACACACAAACGCTATCAGATGAAGCTATTTGAGTGAATTTAAGTGTATTTCGTTATATGGCACATAATTTAACGCAGCGGTTGTTAAAAAACCAGCAATACATAGTACAGTGCTTTCTGCCTTGTTTGGACATTATGTCGTTAGAGGGCGCTGTTATAGAACTAATGTTGAATTTTTTAAAAATTTGCATATCACCCGATTAAGTTCTTATTAGCGCAGTTTGATAGATATTACTGCGGTATGCCTATATAAAAAGTTACATATCGCTCGAATCATTTTCCAGCGAGTATCAGCTTATTCGTGCTGTAAGAGTGAAAACAAGCAGGTTTTGACTAAAAAACACGAAAAAATTCACTTTTTCCAAAATTTCACGGAAACGTTATTTTCGTGTTTTATACACACAAACGCTATCAGATGAAGCTATTTGAGTGTATTTAAGTGTACTTCGTTATATGGCACATAATTTAACGCAGAGGTTGTTGAAGAAACCAGCAATACATAGTACAGTGCTTTCTGCCTTGTTTGGACATTATGTCGTTAGAGGGCGCTGTTATCGAACTAATGTTGAATTTTTTAAAAATTTGCAGATCACCCGATTAAGTTCTTATTAGCGCAGTTTGATAGATATCAGTGCCCTATGCCTATATAAAAAGTTACATATCGCTCGAATCATTTTCCAGCGAGTTTCAGCTTATTCGTGCTGTAAGAGTGAAAACAAGAAGGTTTTGACTAAAGAACACGAAAAAATTCACTTTTTGCAAAATTTCACGGAAACGTTATTTTCGTGGTTCACACACACAAACGCTATCAGATGAAGCTATTTGAGTGTATTTAAGTGTATTTCGTTATATGGCACATAATTTAACGCAGAGTTTGTTAAAGAAACCAGCAATACCTAGAACAGTGCTTTCTGCCTTGTTTGGACATTATGTCGTTAGAGGGCGCTGTTATAGAACTAATGTTGAATTTTTTAAAAATTTGCATATCACCCGATTAAGTTCTTATTAGCGCAGTTTGATAGATATCACTGCGCTATGCCTATATAAAAAGTTACATATCGCTCGAATCATTTTCCAGCGCGTATCAGCTTATTCGTGCTGTAAGAGTGAAAAGAAGCAGGTTTTGACTAAAAAACACGAAAAAATTCAATTTTTGCAAAATTTCACGGAAACGTTATTTTCGTGTTTTACACACACAAACGCTATCAGATGAAGCTATTTGAGTGAATTTAAGTGTATTTCGTTATATGGCACATAATTTAACGCAGCGGTTGTTAAAAAACCAGCAATACATAGTACAGTGCTTTCTGCCTTGTTTGGACATTATGTCGTTACAGGGCGCTGTTATAGAACTAATGTTGAATTTTTTAAAAATTTGCATATCACCCGATTAAGTTCTTATTAACGCAGTTTGATAGATATCACTGCGGTATGCCTATATAAAAAGTTACATATCGCTCGAATCATTTTCCAGCGAGTATCAGCTTATTCGTGCTGTAAGAGTGAAAACAAGCAGGTTTTGACTAAAAAACACGAAAAAATTCACTTTTTCCAAAATTTCACGGAAACGTTATTTTCGTGGTTCACACACACAAACGCTATCAGATGAAGCTATTTGAGTGTATTTAAGTGTACTTCGTTATATGGAACATAATTTAACGCAGAGTTTGTTAAAGAAACCAGCAATACCTAGAACAGTGCTTTCTGCCTTGTTTGGACATTATGTCGTTAGAGGGCGCTGTTATAGAACTAATGTTGAATTTTTTAAAAATTTGCATATCACCCGATTAAGTTCTTATTAGCGCAGTTTGATAGATATCACTGCGCTATGCCTATATAAAAAGTGACATATCGCTCGAATCATTTTCCAGCGAGTATCAGCTTATTCGTGCTTTAAGAGTGAAAAGAAGCAGGTTTTGACTAAAAAACACGAAAAAATTCAATTTTTGCAAAATTTCACGGAAACGTTATTTTCGTGTTTTACACACACAAACGCTATCAGATGAAGCTATTTGAGTGAATTTAAGTGTATTTCGTTATATGGCACATAATTTAACGCAGCCGTTGTTAAAAAACCAGCAATACATAGTACAGTGCTTTCTGCCTTGTTTGGACATTATGTCGTTAGAGGGCGCTGTTTTAGTACTAATGTTGAATTTTTTAAAAATTTGCATATCACCCAATGAAGTTCTTATTAGCGCAGTTTGTTAGATATCACTGCCCTATGCCTATATAAAAAGTTACATATCGCTCGAATCATTTTCCAGCGAGTGTCAGCTTATTCGTCCTGTTAGAGTGAAAACAAGCAGATTTTATCTAAAAAACACGAAAAAATTCACTTTTTGCAAAATTTCACGGAAACGTTATTTTCGTGTTTTACACACACAAACGCTATCAGATGAAGCTCTTTGAGTGTATTTAAGTGTATTTCGTTATATGGCACATAATTTAACGCAGAGGTTCTTAAAGAAACCAGCAATACATAGTACAGTGCTTTCTTGTTAGGAAGGTGACCCTGAAGGTTGAACTGAATCCACACCCTTCAGGTTCATATTCCCTCGTTAGGGAGGTTGAACCTGAAGGGTGAACTGACTCCACACCCTTCAGGTTCATGTTCCCTAGTTAGGGACGATGATGCTCAAGGTAGAACGAATTCGCCAGCCGATCAACCTTGAGCATCAACCTCCCTCTAAATGAAAGTCGCTATTTTTGTACGTTGAGGGTCATCTACCTTCAGGAAATAATAAATAAGTAACACAAACATGACTACGTACAAGGATGAAAATAGAATACAGGGCGCTGGTATCGAACTAATGTTGATTTTTTTAAAAATTTCCATATCATCCGATTAAGTTCTTATTAGCATAGTTTGATACATATGAATGCCCTATGCTTATATAAAAAGTTTGATATCACTTGAATCATTTTCCAGCGAGCATCAGCCTATTGGTGCTGTAAGAGTGAAAACAAGCAGTTTTGACTAAAAAACACGAAAAATTCACTTTTTTAAAAATTTCACGGAAACGTTATTTTTGTGTTTTACACACACAAACTCTATCATATGATGCTACTTGAGTGTATTTAAGTGTATTTCGTTATATGGCACATAATTTATCGCAGAGTTCATTAATGAAACTAGCAATACCTAGTACAGTGCTTTCTTGTTAGGAAGGTGACCCTGCAGGTTCAACTGAATCCACACCCTTCAGGTTCATGTTCCCTCGTTAGGGAGGATGAACCTGAAGGTTGAACTGACTCCACACCCTTCAGGTTCATGTTCCCTAGTGAGGGACGATGATGCTCAAGGTAGAACGAATTCGACAGCCGATCAACCTTGAGCATCAACCTCCCTCTAAATGAAAGTCGCTATTTTTGTACCTTCAGGGTCATCTACCTTCAGGAAATAAGTAACACAAACATGACTATGAACAAGGATGAAAATTGAATACAGGGCGCTGTTATCGAACTAATGTTGATTTTTTTTTAAATTTCCATATCAACCGATTAAGTTCTTATTGGCACAGTTTGATACATATCAACGCCCTATGCCTATATAAAAAGATTGATATCGCTGGAATCAATTTCCAGCGAGTATCAGCGTATTGGTTCTGTAAGAGTGAAAACAATCAGATTTTGATTAAAAAACACGAAAAAATTCACTTTTTGCAAAATTTCACGGAAACGTTATTTTCGTGTTTTACACACACAAACGCTATCAGATGAAGCTATTTGAGTGTATCTAAGTGTATTTCGTTGTATGACACTTAATTTAACGCAGATGTTGTTAAAGAAACCAGCAATACATAGTACAGTGCTTTCTGCCTTGTTTGGACATTATGTCGTTACAGGGCGCTGTTATCAAACTAATGTTGAATTTTTTAAAAATTTGCATATCACCCGATTAAGTTCTTATTAGCACAGTTTGATAGATATCAATGCCCTATGCCATTATAAAAAGTTACATATCGCTCGAATCATTTTCCAGCGAGTATCAGCGTATTCGTGCTGTAAGAGTGAAAACAAGCAGGTTTTGACTAAAAAACACGAAAAAATTCACTTTTTGCAAAATTTCACGGAAACGTTATTTTCGTGTTTTACACTCACAAACGCTATCACATGAAGCTACTTGAATGAATTTAAGTGTATTTCGTTATATGGCACATAATTTAACGCAGAGTTTATTAAAGAAATATAGCAATACATAGTACAGTTCTTTCTTGTTAGGAAGGTGACCCTGAAGGTTGAACTGAATCCACACCCTTCAGGTTCATGTTCCCTCGTTAGGGAAGATGAACCTGAAGGTTGAACTGACTCCACACCCTTCAGGTTCATGTTCCCTAGTTAGGGACGATGATGCTCAAGGTAGAACGAATTCGCCAGCCGATCAACCTTGAGCATCAACCTCCCTCTAAACGAAAGTCGCTATTTTTGTACCTTGAGGGTCATCTACCTTCAGGAAATATTTAATAAATGAGTAACACAAACATGACTATGTACAAGGATGAAAATTGAATACAGGGCGCTGTTATCGAACTAATGTTGATTTTTTTTAAATTTTCATATCAACCGATTAAGTTCTTATTAGCACAGTTTGATATATATCGATGCCCTATGCCTATATAAAAAGTTTGATATCGCTCGAATTATTTTCCAGAGAGTATCAGCTTATTCGTGCTGTAAGAGTGAAAACAAGCAGGTTTTGACTAAAAAACACGAAAAAATTCACTTTTTGCAAAATTTCACGGAAACGTTATTTTCGTGTTTTACACACACAATCGCTATCAGATGAAGCTATTTGAGTGTATTTAAGTGTATTTCGTTATATGGCACATAATTTAACGCAGAGGTTGTTAAAGAAACCAGCAATACACAGTACAGTGCTTTCTGCCTTGTTTGGACATGATGTCGTTAGAGGGCGCTGTTATCGAACTAATGTTGAATTTTTTAAAAATTTGCATATCAACCGATTAAGTTCTTATTAGCACAGTTTCATACATATCAATGCCCTCTGCCTATATAAAAAGATTGATATCGCTGGAATCATTTTCCAGCGAGTACCAGCGTATTGGTGCTGTAAGAGTGAAAACAAGCAGATTTTGACTAAAAAACACGAAAAAATTCACTCTTTGCAAAATTTCACGGAAACGTTATATTCGTGTTTTACACACACAAACGATATCAGATGAAGCTACTTGAGTGTATTTAAGTGTATTTCGTTATATGGCACATAATTTAACGCAGAGGTTGTTAAAGAAACCAGCAATACATAGTACAGTGCTTTCTTGTTTGGAAGGTGACCCTGAAGGTTGAACCAACTCCACACACTTCAGGTTCATGTTCCCTAGTTAGGGACGATGATGCTCAAGGTAGAACGAAGTCGCCAGCCGATCTACCTTGAGCATCACCCTCCCTCTAAAGGAAAGTCGCTATTTTTGTACCTTGAGGGTCATCTACCTTCAGGAAATATTTAATAAATTCGTAACACAAACATGACTATGTACAAGGATGAAAATTGAATACAGGGCGCTGTTATCGAACTAATGTTGATTTTTTTTTAAATTTTCATATCAACCGATTAAGTTCTTATTAGCATAGTTTGATACATATCGTTGCCCTATGCCTATATAAAATGTTTGATATCGCTGGAATCATTTTCCAGCGAGTATCAGCGTATTGGTGCTGTAAGAGTGAAAACAAGCAGATTTGGCTAAAAAACACGAAAAAATTCACTTTTTGCAAATTTTCACGGAAACGTTATTTTCGTGTTTTACACACACAAACGCTATCAGATGAAGCTATTTGAGTGTATTTAAGTGTATTTCGTTATATGGCACATAATTTAACGCAGAGGTTGTTAAAGAAACAAGCAATACATAGTACAGTGATTTCTGCCTTGTCTGGACATTATGTCGTTAGAGGGCGCTGTTATAAAACTAATGTTGAATTTTTTAAAAATTTGCATATCACCCGATTAAGTTCTTATTAGCGCAGTTTTATAGATATCACTGCCCTATGCCTATATAAAAAGTTACATATCGCTCGAATCATTTTCCAGCGATATCAGCTTATTCGTGCTGTAAGAGTGAAAACAAGCAGGTTTTGACTAAAAAACACGAAAAAATTCACTTTTTGCAAAATTTCACGGAAACGTTATTTTCGTGTTTTCCACACACAAACGCTATCAGATGAAGCTATTTGAGTGTATTTAAGTGTATTTCGTTATATGGCACATAATTTAACGCAGAGGTTGTTAAAGAAACCAGCAATACATAGTACAGTGCTTTCTGCCTTGTTTGGATATTATGTCGTTAGAGGGCGATGTTATCGAACTAATTTTGAATTTTTTAAAAATTTGCATATCACACGATTAAGTTCTAATTAGCGCAGTTTGATAGATATCACTGCCGTGTGCCTATATAAAAAGTTACATATCGCTCGAATCATTTTCCAGCGAGTATCAGCTTATTCGTTCTGTAAGAGTGAAAACAAACAGGTTTTGACTAAAAAACACGAAAAAATTCACTTTTTCCAAAATTTCACGGAAACGTTATTTTCGTGTTTTACACACACAAACGCTATCAGATGAAGCTATTTGAGTGTATTTAAGTGTACTTCGTTATATGGCACATAATTTAACGCAGAGGTTGTAAAAGAAACCAGCAAAACATAGTACAGTGCTTTCTGCCTTGTTTGGACATTATGTCGTTAGACGGCGCTGTAATCGAACTAATTTTGAATTTTTTAAAAATTTGCATATCACCCGATTAAGTTCTTATTAGCGCAGTTTGACAGATATCACTGCCCTATGCCTATGTAAAAAGTTACATATCGCTCGAATCATTTTCCAGCGAGTATCAGCTTATTCGTGCTGTAAGAGTGAAAACAAGCAGGTTTTGACTAAAAAACCGAAAAAATTCACTTTTTACAAAATTTCACGGAAACGTTATTTTCGTGTTTTACACACACAAACGCTATCAGATGAAGCTATTTGAGTGTATTTCAGTGTATTTCGTTATATGGCACATAATTTAACGCAGAGTTTGTTAAAGAAACCAGCAATACATAGTACAGTGCTTTCTGCCTTGTTTGGACATTATGTCGTTAGAGGGCGCTGTTATAGAACTAATGTTGAATTTTTTAAAAATTTGCATATCACCCGATTAAGTTCTTATTAGCGCAGTTTGATAGATATCACTGCCCTATGCCTATATAAAAAGTTACATATCGCTCGAATCATTTTCCAGCGAGTATCAGCTTATTCGTGCTGTAAGAGTGAAAAGAAGCAGGTTTTGACTAAAAAACACGAAAAAATTCAATTTTTGCAAAATTTCACGGAAACGTTATTTTCGTGTTTTACACACACAAACGCTATCAGATGAAGCTATTTGAGTGTATTTAAGTGTATTTCGTTATATGGCACATAACTTCAATCAGCGGTTGTTAAAAAACCAGCAATACATAGTACAGTGCTTTCTGCCTTGTTTGGACATTATGTCGTTAGAGGGCGCTGTTATAGAACTAATGTTGAATTTTTTAAAAATTTGCATATCACCCAATTAAGTTCTTATTAGCGCAGTTTGATAGATATCACTGCCCTATGCCTATATAAAAAGTTACATATCGCTCGAATCATTTTCCAGCGAGTATCAGCTTATTCTTGCTGTAAGAGTGAAAACAAGCAGGTTTTGACTAAAAAACACGAAAAAATTCACTTTTTGCAAAATTTCACGGAAACGTTATTTTCGTGTTTTACACACACAAACGCTATCAGATGAAGCTCTTTGAGTGTATTTAAGTGTATTTCGTTATATGGCACATAATTTAACGCAGCGGTTGTTAAAAAACCAGCAATACATAGTACAGTGCTTTCTGCCTTGTTTGGACATTATGTCGTTACGTGGCGCTGTTATAGAACTAATTTTGAATTTTTTAAAAATTTGCATATCACCCAATTAAGTTCTTATTAGCGCAGTTTGATAGATATCACTGCGGTATGCCTATATGAAAAGTTACATATCGCTCGAATCATTTTCCAGCGAGTATCAGCTTATTCGTGCTGTAAGAGTGAAAACAAGCAGGTTTTGACTAAAAAACACGAAAAAATTCACTTTTTGCAAAATTTCACGGAAACGTTATTTTCGTGTTTTACACACACAAACGCTATCAGATGAAGCTCTTTGAGTGCATTTAAGTGTATTTCGTTATATGGCACATAATTTAACACAGAGGTTGTTAAAGAAACCAGCAATACACAGTACAGTGCTTTGTGCCTTGTTTGGACATGACGTTAGAAAGCGCTGTTATCGAACTAATGTTGATTTTTTTTAATATTTCCTTATCAACCGATTGTTCTTATTAGCACAGTTTGATTCATATCAATGCCCCATGCCTATATAAAAAGTTTGATATCGCTGGAATCATTTTCCAGCGAGCATCACCGTATTGGTGCTGTAAGAGTGAAAACAAGCAGATTTTGACTAAAAAACACGAAAAAATTCACTATTTGCAAAATTTCACGGAAACGTTATATTCGTGTTTTACACACACAAACGCTATCAGATGAAGCTATTTGAGTGTATTTAAGTGTATTTCGTTATATGGCACATAATTTAACGCAGAGGTTATTAATGAAACCAGCAATACATAGTACAGTGCTTTCTTGTTTGCAAGGTGATCCTGAAGGTTGAACTGAATCCACACCCTTCAGGTTCATGTTCCCTAGTTAGGGACGATGATGTTCAAGGTAGAACGAAGTCGCCAGCCGATCTACCTTGAGCATCACCCTCCCTCTAAATGAAAGTCGCTATTTTTGTACCTTGAGGGTCATTTACCTTCAGGAAATATTTAATAAATGAGTAACACAAAGATGACTATGTACAAGGATGAAAATTGAATACAGGACGCTGTTATCGAACTAATGTTGATTTTTTTTTAAATTTTCGTATCAACCGATTAAGTTCTTATTAGCACAGTTTGATATATATCGATGCCCTATGCCTATATAAAAAGTTTGATATCGCTGGAATTATTTTCCAGAGAGTATCAGCTTATTCGTGCTGTAAGAGTGAAAACAAGCAGGTTTTGACTAAAAAACACGAAAAAATTCACTTTTTGCAAAATTTCACGGAAACGTTATTTTCGTGTTTTACACACACAATCGCTATCAGATGAAGCTCTTTGAGTGTATTTAAGTGTATTTCGTTATATGGCACATAATTTAACGCAGAGGTTGTTAAAGAAACCAGCAATACACAGTACAGTGCTTTCTGCCTTTTTTGGACATGATGTCGTTAGAGGGCGCTGTTATCGAACTAATTTTGAATTTTTTTAAAATTTGCATATCACCCGATTAAGTTCTTATTAGAGCAGTTTGTTAGATATCACTGCCCTATGCCTATATAAAAAGTTAGATATCGCTGGAATCATTTTCCAGCGAGTATCAGCTTATTCGTCCTGTTAGAGTGAAAACAAGCAGGTTTTGACTAAAAAACATGAAAAAATTCACTTTTTGCAAAATTTCACGGAAACGTTATTTTCGTATTTTACACACACAAACGCTATCAGATGAAGCTATTTGGGTGTATTTAAGTGTATTTCGTTATATGGCACATAATTTAACGCAGCGGTTGTTAAAAAAACAGCAATACATAATACAGTGCTTTCTGCCTTGTTTGGACATTATGTCGTTAGAGGGCGCTGTTATCGAACTAATGTTGAATTTTTTAAAAATTTGCATATCACCCGATTAAGTTCTTATTAGCGCAATTTGATAGATATCACTGCCCTATGCCTATATAAAAGTTACATATCGGTCGAATTATTTTCCAGAGAGTATCTGCTTATTCCTGCTGTAAGAGTGAAAATAAGCAGGTTTTGACTATAAAACACGAAAAAATTCACTTTTTGCAAAATTTCACGGAAACGTTATTTTCGTGTTTTACACACACAAACGCTATCAGATGAAGCTACTTGAGTGTATTTAAGTGTATTTCGTTATATTGCACATAATTTAACGCAGAGGTTATTAATGAAACCAGCAATACATAGTACAGTGCTTTCTTGTTTGGAAGGTGACCCTGAAGGTTGAACCGACTCCACACACTTCAGGTTCATGTTCCCTAGTTAGGGACGATGATGCTCTAGGTAGAACGAAGTCGCCAGCCTATCTACCTTGAGCATCACCCTCCCTTTAAAGAAAGTCGCTATTTTTGTACTTTGAGGGTCATCTACCTTCAGGAAATATTTAATAAATGAGTAACACAAACATGACTATGTACAAGGATGAAATTGTATACAGGGCGCTGTTATCGAACTAATGTTGATTTTTTTTAAAATTTCCATATCAACCGATTAAGTTCTTATTTGCACAGTTTGATACATATCGATGCCCTATGCCTATATAAAAAGTTTGATATCGCTGGAATCATTTTCCAGCGAGTATCAGCTTATTCGTGCTGTAAGAGTGAAAACAAGCAGGTTTTGACTAAAAAACACGAAAAAATTAACTTTTTACAAAATTTCACGGAAACGTTATTTTCGTGTTTTACACACACAAACGCTATCAGATGAAGCTATTTGAGTGTATATAAGTGTATTTCGTTATATGGCACATAATTTAACACAGAGGTTGTTAAAGAAACCAGCAATACATAGTACCGTGCTTTCTGCCTTGTGTGGACATTATATCGTTAGAGGGCGCTGTTATAGAACTAATGTTGAATTTTTTAAAAATTTGCATATCACCCGATTAAGTTCTTATTAGCGCAGTTTGATAGATATCACTGCCCTATGCCTATATAAAAAGTTACCTATCGCTCGAATCATTTTCCAGCGAGTATCAGCTTATTCGTGCTGTAAGAGTGAAAACAAGCAGGTTTTGACTAAAAAACACGAAAAAATTCACTTTTTGCAAAATTTCACGGAAACGTTATTTTCGTGTTTTACACACACAAACGCTATCAGATGAAGCTATTTGAGTGTATTTAAGTGTATTTCGTTATATGGCACATAATTTAACGCAGAGGTTGTTAAAGAAACCAGCAATACATAGTACAGTGCTTTCTGCCTTGTTTGGACATTATATCTTTAGAGGGCGCTGTTATCGAACTAATGTTGAAATTTTTAAAAATTTGCATATCACCCGATTAAGTTCTTATTTGCACAGGTTGACAGATATCACTGCCCTATGCCTATATAAAAAGTTACTTATCGCTGGAATCATTTTCCAGCGAGTATCAGCTGATTCGTCCTGTAAGAGTGAAAACAAGCAGGTTTTGACTAAAAAACACGAAAAAATTCACTTTTTGCAAAATTTCACGGAAACGTTATTTTCGTGTTTTACAAACACAAACGCTATCAGATGAAGCTATTTGAGTGTATTTAAGTGTATTTCGTTATATGGCACATAATTTAACGCAGAGGTTGTTGAAGAAACCAGCAATACCTAGTACAGTGCTTTCTGTCTTGTTTGGACATTATGTCGTTAGAGGGCGCTGTTATCGAACTAATGTTGCATTTTTTAAAAATTTGCATATCACCAGATTAAGTTCTTATTAGTGCAGTTTGATAGATATCACTGCCCTATGCCTATGTAAAAAGTTACATATCGCTGGAATCATTTTCCAGCGAGTATCAGCTTATTCGTCCTGTAAGAGTGAAAACAAGCAGGTTTTGACTAAAAAACACGAAAAAATTCACTTTTTGCAAAATTTCACGGAAACGTTATTTTCGTGTTTTACACACACAAACGCTATCAGATGAAGCTATTTGAGTGTATATAAGTGTATTTCGTTATATGGCACATAATTTAACGCAGAGGTTGTTAAAGAAACCAGCAATACATAGTACAGTGCTTTCTGCCTTGTGTGGACATTATATCGTTAGAGGGCGCTGTTATAGAACTAATGTTGAATTTTTTAAAAATTTGCATATCACCCGATTAAGTTCTTATTAGCGCAGTTTGATAGATATCACTGCCCTATGCCTATATAAAAAGTTACCTATCGCTCGAATCATTTTCCAGCGAGTATCAGCTTATTCGTGCTGTAAGAGTGAAAACAAGCAGGTTTTGACTAAAAAACACGAAAAAATTCACTTTTTGCAAAATTTCACGGAAACGTTATTTTCGTGTTTTACACACACAAACGCTATCAGATGAAGCTATTTGAGTGTATTTAACTGTATTTCGTTATATGGCACATAATTTAACGCAGAGGTTGTTAAAGAAACCAGCAATACATAGTACAGTGCTTTCTGCCTTGTTTGGACATTATATCTTTAGAGGGCGCTGTTATCGAACTAATGTTGAAATTTTTAAAAATTTGCATATCACCCGATTAAGTTCTTATTTGCACAGGTTGATAGATATCACTGCCCTATGCCTATATAAAAAGTTACTTATCGCTGGAATCATTTTCCAGCGAGTATCAGCTGATTCGTCCTGTAAGAGTGAAAACAAGCAGGTTTTGACTAAAAAACACGAAAAAATTCACTTTTTGCAAAATTTCACGGAAACGTTATTTTCGTGTTTTACAAACACAAACGCTATCAGATGAAGCTATTTGAGTGTATTTAAGTGTATTTCGTTATATGGCACATAATTTAACGCAGAGGTTGTTGAAGAAACCAGCAATACCTAGTACAGTGCTTTCTGTCTTGTTTGGACATTATGTCGTTAGAGGGCGCTGTTATCGAACTAATGTTGAATTTTTTAAAAATTTGCATATCACCCGATTAAGTTCTTATTAGTGCAGTTTGATAGATATCACTGCCCTATGCCTATGTAAAAAGTTACATATCGCTGGAATCATTTTCCAGCGAGTATCAGCTTATTCGTCCTGTAAGAGTGAAAACAAGCAGGTTTTGACTAAAAAACACGAAAAAATTCACTTTTTGCAAAATTTCACGGAAACGTTATTTTCGTGTTTTACACACACAAACGCTATCAGATGAAGCTATTTGAGTGTATTTAAGTGTATTTCGTTATATGGCACATAATTTAACGCAGAGGTTATTAATGAAACCAGCAATACATAGTACAGTGCTTTCTTGTTTGGAAGGTGTCACTGAAGGTTGAACTGAATCCAAACCCTTCAAGTTCATGTTCCCTCGTTAGGGAGGATGAACCTGAAGGTTGAACTGACTCCACACCCTTCAGGTTCATGTTCCCTAGTTAGGGACGATGATGCTCAAGGTAGAACGAACTCGCCAACCGAACTACCTCGAGCATCACCCTCCCTCTAAATGAAAGTCGCTATTTTTTATACCTTGAGGGACATCTACCTTCAGGAAATATTTAATAAATAACACAAACATGACTATGTACAAGGATGAGAATTGAATACAGGGCGCTGTTATCGAACTAATTTTGATATTTTTTAAAATTTCCATATCAACCGATTAAGTTCTTATTAGCAGAGTTAATAAGAACTTAAGAACGTATTACCTATGCCTATATAAAAAGTTTGATATCGCTGTAATCATTTTCCAGAGAGTATCAGGGTATTGGAGCTGTAAGAGTGAAAACAAGCAGATTTTGACTAAAAACACGAAAAAATTCACTTTTTGAAAAATTTCACGGAAACGTTATATTCGTGTTTTACCACACAAACGCTATCAGATGACGCTATTTGAGTGTATTTAAGTGTTTTTCGTTATATGGCACATAATTTAACGCAGTGGTTATTAATGAAACTAGCAATACATAGTACAGTGCTTTCTGCCTTGTTTGGACATTATGTCGTTAGAGGGCGCTGTTATCGAACTAATGTTGAATTTTTTTAAAATTTGCATATCACCCGATTAAGTTCTTATTAGCGCAGTTTGATAGATATCACTGCCCTATGCCTATATAAAAAGTTACATATCGCTCGAATCCTTTTCCAGCGAGTATCAGCTTATTTGTTCTTTAAGAGTGAAATGAAGCAGGTTTTGACTAAAAAACACGAAAAAATTAACTTTTTGCAAAATTTCACGGAAACGTTATTTTCGTGTTTTACACACACAAACGCTATCACATGAAGCTATTTGAGTGTATTTAAGTGTATTTCGTTATATGGCACATAATTTAACGCAGAGGTTGTTGAAGAAACCAGCAATACCTAGTACAGTGCTTTCTGTCTTGTTTGGACATTATGTCGTTAGAGGGCGCTGTTATCGAACTAATGTTGCATTTTTTAAAAATTTGCATATCACCAGATTAAGTTCTTATTAGTGCAGTTTGATAGATATCACTGCCCTATGCCTATGTAAAAAGTTACATATCGCTGGAATCATTTTCCAGCGAGTATCAGCTTATTCGTCCTGTAAGAGTGAAAACAAGCAGGTTTTGACTAAAAAACACGAAAAAATTCACTTTTTGCAAAATTTCACGGAAACGTTATTTTCGTGTTTTACACACACAAACGCTATCAGATGAAGCTATTTGAGTGTATATAAGTGTATTTCGTTATATGGCACATAATTTAACGCAGAGGTTGTTAAAGAAACCAGCAATACATAGTACAGTGCTTTCTGCCTTGTGTGGACATTATATCGTTAGAGGGCGCTGTTATAGAACTAATGTTGAATTTTTTAAAAATTTGCATATCACCCGATTAAGTTCTTATTAGTGCAGTTTGATAGATATCACTGCTCTATGCCTATGTAAAAAGTTACATATCGCTGGAATCATTTTCCAGCGAGTATCAGCTTATTCGTCCTGTAAGAGTGAAAACAAGCAGGTTTTGACTAAAAAACACGAAAAAATTCACTTTTTGCAAAATTTCACGGAAACGTTATTTTCGTGTTTTACACACACAAACGCTATCAGATGAAGCTATTTGAGTGTATATAATTGTATTTCGTTATATGGCACATAATTTAACGCAGAGGTTGTTAAAGAAACCAGCAATACATAGTACAGTGCTTTCTGCCTTGTGTGGACATTATATCGTTAGAGGGCGCTGTTATAGAACTAATGTTGAATTTTTTAAAAATTTGCATATCACCCGATTAAGTTCTTATTAGCGCAGTTTGATAGATATCACTGCCCTATGCCTATATAAAAAGTTACCTATCGCTCGAATCATTTTCCAGCGAGTATCAGCTTATTCGTGCTGTAAGAGTGAAAACAAGCAGGTTTTGACTAAAAAACACGAAAAAATTCACTTTTTGCAAAATTTCACGGAAACGTTATTTTCGTGTTTTACACACACAAACGCTATCAGATGAAGCTATTTGAGTGTATTTAACTGTATTTCGTTATATGGCACATAATTTAACGCAGAGGTTGTTAAAGAAACCAGCAATACATAGTACAGTGCTTTCTGCCTTGTTTGGACATTATATCTTTAGAGGGCGCTGTTATCGAACTAATGTTGAAATTTTTAAAAATTTGCATATCACCCGATTAAGTTCTTATTTGCACAGGTTGATAGATATCACTGCCCTATGCCTATATAAAAAGTTACTTATCGCTGGAATCATTTTCCAGCGAGTATCAGCTGATTCGTCCTGTAAGAGTGAAAACAAGCAGGTTTTGACTAAAAAACACGAAAAAATTCACTTTTTGCAAAATTTCACGGAAACGTTATTTTCGTGTTTTACAAACACAAACGCTATCAGATGAAGCTATTTGAGTGTATTTAAGTGTATTTCGTTATATGGCACATAATTTAACGCAGAGGTTGTTGAAGAAACCAGCAATACCTAGTACAGTGCTTTCTGTCTTGTTTGGACATTATGTCGTTAGAGGGCGCTGTTATCGAACTAATGTTGAATTTTTTAAAAATTTGCATATCACCCGATTAAGTTCTTATTAGTGCAGTTTGATAGATATCACTGCCCTATGCCTATGTAAAAAGTTACATATCGCTGGAATCATTTTCCAGCGAGTATCAGCTTATTCGTCCTGTAAGAGTGAAAACAAGCAGGTTTTGACTAAAAAACACGAAAAAATTCACTTTTTGCAAAATTTCACGGAAACGTTATTTTCGTGTTTTACACACACAAACGCTATCAGATGAAGCTATTTGAGTGTATTTAAGTGTATTTCGTTATATGGCACATAATTTAACGCAGAGGTTATTAATGAAACCAGCAATACATAGTACAGTGCTTTCTTGTTTGGAAGGTGTCACTGAAGGTTGAACTGAATCCAAACCCTTCAAGTTCATGTTCCCTCGTTAGGGAGGATGAACCTGAAGGTTGAACTGACTCCACACCCTTCAGGTTCATGTTCCCTAGTTAGGGACGATGATGCTCAAGGTAGAACGAACTCGCCAACCGAACTACCTCGAGCATCACCCTCCCTCTAAATGAAAGTCGCTATTTTTTATACCTTGAGGGACATCTACCTTCAGGAAATATTTAATAAATAACACAAACATGACTATGTACAAGGATGAGAATTGAATACAGGGCGCTGTTATCGAACTAATTTTGATATTTTTTAAAATTTCCATATCAACCGATTAAGTTCTTATTAGCAGAGTTAATAAGAACTTAAGAACGTATTACCTATGCCTATATAAAAAGTTTGATATCGCTGTAATCATTTTCCAGAGAGTATCAGGGTATTGGAGCTGTAAGAGTGAAAACAAGCAGATTTTGACTAAAAACACGAAAAAATTCACTTTTTGAAAAATTTCACGGAAACGTTATATTCGTGTTTTACCACACAAACGCTATCAGATGACGCTATTTGAGTGTATTTAAGTGTTTTTCGTTATATGGCACATAATTTAACGCAGTGGTTATTAATGAAACTAGCAATACATAGTACAGTGCTTTCTGCCTTGTTTGGACATTATGTCGTTAGAGGGCGCTGTTATCGAACTAATGTTGAATTTTTTTAAAATTTGCATATCACCCGATTAAGTTCTTATTAGCGCAGTTTGATAGATATCACTGCCCTATGCCTATATAAAAAGTTACATATCGCTCGAATCCTTTTCCAGCGAGTATCAGCTTATTTGTTCTTTAAGAGTGAAATGAAGCAGGTTTTGACTAAAAAACACGAAAAAATTAACTTTTTGCAAAATTTCACGGAAACGTTATTTTCGTGTTTTACACACACAAACGCTATCACATGAAGCTATTTGAGTGTATTTAAGTGTATTTCGTTATATGGCACATAATTTAAGGCAGAGGTTGTTAAAGAAACCAGCAATATACAGTACAGTACTTTCTGCCTTGTTTGGACATGATGTCGTTAGAGGGCGCTGTTATCGAACTAATGTTGAATTTTTTAAAAATTTGCATATCACCCGGTTAAGTTCTTATTAGCGCAGTTTGGTTGATATCACTGCCCTATGCCTATATAAAACGTTACATATCGCTCGAATCATTTTCTAGCGAGTATCAGCTTATTCGTGCTGTAAGAGTGAAAACAAACAGGGTTTGACTAAAAAACACGAAAAAATTCACTTTTTGCAAAATTTCACGGAAACGTTATTTTCGTGTTTTACACACACAAACGCTATCAGATGAAGCTATTTGAGTGTATTTAAGTGTATTTCGTTATTTGGCACATAATTTAACGCAGAGATTGTTAAAAAACCAGCAATACATAGTACAGTGCTTTCTGCCTTGTTTGGACATTATGTCGTTAGAGGGCGCTTTTATCGAACTAATGTTGAATTTTTTAAAAATTTGCATATCACCCGATTAAGTTCTTATTAGCACAGTTTGATAGATATCACTGCCCTATGCCTATATAAAAAGTTTGATTTCGCTGGAATCATTTTCCAGCGAGCATCAGCGTATTGGTGCTGTAAGAGTGAAAACAAGCAGATTTTGACTAAAAAACACAAAAAATTCACTTTTTTGCAAAATTTCACGGAAACGTTATATTCGTGTTTTACACACACAAACGCTATCAGATGAAGCTATTTGAGTGTATTTAAGTGTATTTCGTTATATGGCACATAATTTAAGGCAGAGGTTGTTAAAGAAACCAGCAATACACAGTGCAGTGCTTTCTGCCTTGTTTGGACGTGATGTCGTTAGAGGGCGATGTTATCGAACTAATGTTGAATTTTTTAAAAATTTGCATATCACCCGATTAAGTTCTTATTAGCCCAGTTTGATATATATCACTGCCCTATGCCTATATAAAAAGTTACATATCGCTCGAATCATTTTTCAGCGAGTATCAGCTTATTCGTTCTGTAAGAGTGAAAACAAGCAGGTTTTGACTAAAAAACACGAAAAAATTCACTTTGAAAAATTTCACGGAAACGTTATTTTCGTATTTTACACACACAAACGCTATCAGATGAAGCTATTTGAGTGTAGTTAAGTGTACTTCGTTATATGGCACATAATTTAATGCAGAGCTTGTTAAAGAAACCAGCAATACATAGTACAGTGCTTTCTGCCTTGTTTGGATATTATGTCGTTAGAGGGCGCTGTTATCGAACTAATGTTGAATTTTTAAAAAATTTGCATATCACCCGATTAAGTTCTTATTATCGCAGTTTCATAGATATCACTGCCCTATGCCTATATAAAAAGTTACATATCGCAGGAATCATTTTCCAGCGAGTATCAGCTTATTCGTCCTGTAAGATTGAAAACAAGCAGGTTTTGACTAAAAAACACGAAAAAATTTACTTTTTGCAAAATTTCACGGAAACGTTATATTCGTGTTTCATACACACAAACGGTATCAGATGAAGCTATTTGAGTGTATTTAAGTGTATTTCGTTATATGGCACATAATTTAACGCAGAGGTTATTAATGAAACCAGAAATACATAGTACAGTGCTTTCTTGTTTGGAAGGTGACCCTGAAGGTTGAACCGAATCCACACCCTTCAGGTTCATGTTCCCTCGTTAGGGAGGATGACCCTGAAGGTTGAACTGACTCCACACCCTTCAGGTTCATGTTCCCTAGTTAGGGACGATGATGCTCAAGGTAGAACGAATTCGCCAACCGATCTACCTTGAGCATCACCCTCCCTCTAAATGAAAGTCGCTATTTTTGTACCTTGAGGGTCATCTACCTTCAGGAAATATTTAATAAATGAGTAACACAAACATGACTATGTAAAAGGTGAAAATTGAATGCAGGGCGCTGTTATCGAACTAATGTTGATTTTTTTTTAAATTTCCATATCAAAGGATTAAGTTCTTATTAGCACAGTTTCATACATATCAATGCCCTATGCCTATATAAAAAGTTTGTATCGCTGGAATCATTTTCCAGCGAGTATCAGCGTATTGGTTCTGTAAGAGTGAAAACAAGCAGATTTTGACTAATAAACACGAAAAAATTCACTTTTTGCAAAATTTCACGGAAAGGTTATATTCGTGTTTTACACACACAAACGCTATCAGATGAAGCTATTTAATTGTATTTAAGTGTATTTCGTTATATGGCACATAATTTAACGCAGAGGTTATTAATGAAACCAGCAATACATAGTACAGTGCTTTCTTGTTTGGAAGGTGTCCCTGAAGGTTGAACTGAATCCACACCCTTCAGGTTCATGTTCCCTCGTTAGGGAGGATGAACCTGAAGGTTGAACTGACTCCACACCCTTTAGGTTCATGTTCCCTAGTTAGGGACGATGATGCTCAAGGTAGAACGAATTCGCCAGCCGATCAACCTTGAGCATCAACCTCCCTCTAAATGAAAGTCGCTATTTTTTTACCTTGAGGGTCATCTACCTTCAGGAAATAATAAGTAACACAAACATGACTATGTACAAGGATGAAAATTGAATACAGACGCTGTTATCGAACTAATGTTGATTTTTTTTAAATTTCCATATCAACCGATTAAGTTCTTATTAGCACAGTTTGATACATATCAATGCCGTATGCCTATATAAAAAGTTTGATATCGCTGGAATCATTTTCCAGCGAGTATCAGCGTATTGGCGCTGTAAGAGTGAAAACAAGCAGATTTTGACTAAAAAACAAGAAAAAATTCACTTTTTGCAAAATTTCACGGAAACGTTATATTCGTGTTTTATACACACAAACGCTATCAGATGAAGCTATTTGAGTGTATTTAAGTGTATTTCGTTATATGGCACATAATTTAACGCAGAGGTTATTAATGAAACCAGCAATACATAGTACAGTGCTTTCTTGTTTGGAAGGTGACCCTGAAGGTTGAACCGAATCCACACCCTTCAGGTTCATGTTCCCTCGTTAGGGAGGATGACCCTGAAGGTTGAGCTGACTCCACACCCTTCAGGTTCATGTTCCCTAGTTAGGGACGATGATGCTCAAGGTAGAACGAATTCGCCAACCGATCTACCTTGAGCATCACCCTCCCTCTAAATGAAAGTCGCTATTTTTGTACCTTGAGGGTCATCTACCTTCAGGAAATATTTAATAAATGAGTAACACAAACATGACTATGTAAAAGGATGAAAATTGAATACAGGGCGCTGTTATCGAACTAATGTTGATTTTTTTTTAAATTTCCATATCAAACGATTAAGTTCTTATTAGCACAGTTTCATACATATCAATGCCCTATGCCTATATAAAAAGTTTGATATCGCTGGAATCATTTTCCAGCGAGTATCAGCGTATTGGTGCTGTAAGAGTGAAAACAAGCAGGTTTTGACTAAAAAACACGAAAAAATTCACTTTTTGCAAAATTTCACCGAAACGTTATTTTCGTGTTTTACACACATAAACGCTATCAGATGAAGCTATTTGAGTGTATTTAAGTGTATTTCGTTATATGGCACATAATTTAACGCAGAGGTTGTTAAAGAAACCAGCAATACATAGTACAGTGCTTTCTGCCTTGTTTGGACATTATGTCGTTCGAGGGCGCTGTTATCGAACTAATGTTGAATTTTTTAAAAATTTGCATATCACCCGATTAAGTTCTTATTAGCGCAGTTTGATAGATATCAATGCCCTATGACAATATATAAAAAGTTACATATCGCTCGAATCATTTTCCAGCGAGTATCAGCGTATTCGTGCTGTAAGAGTGAAAACAAGCAGGTTTTGACTAAAAAACACGAAAAAATTCACTTTTTGCAAAATTTCACAGAAACGTTATTTTCGTGTTTTACACACACAAACGCTATCAGATGAAGATATTTGAGTGTATTTAAGTGTATTTCGTTATATGGCACATAATTTAACGCAGAGGTTGTTTAAGAAACTAGCAATACATAGTACAGTGCTTTCTGCCTTGTTTGGACATTATGTCGTTAGAGGGCGCTGTTATAGAACTAATGTTGAATTTTTTAAAAATATGTATATCACCCGATTAAGTTCTTATTAGCGCAGTTTGATAGATATAAATGCCCTATGACTATATAAAAAGTTACATATCGCTGGAATCATTTTCCAGCGAGTATCTGTTTATTGGTTCTGTAAGAGTGAAAACAAGCAGATTTTGACTAAAAAACACGAAAAAATTCACTTTTTGCAAAATTTCACGGAAACGTTATATTAGTGTTTTACACAAACGCTATCAGATGAAGATATTTGAGTGTATTTAAGTGTATTTCGTTATATGGCACATAATTTAACGGAGAGGTTATTAATGAAACCAGCGATATATAGTACAGTGCTTTCTTGTTTGGAAGGTGACCCTGAAGGTTGAACTGACTCCACACCCTTCAGGTTCATGTTCCCTAGTTAGGGACGATGATGCTCAAGGTAGAACGAATTCGCCAGCCGATCAACCTTGAGCATCAACCTCCCTCTAAATGAAAATCGCTTTTTTTTACCTTGAGGGTCATCTACCTTCAGGAAATAATAAGTAACACAAACATGACTATGTACAAGGATGAAAATTGAATACAGGACGCTGTTATCGAACTAATGTTGATTTTTTTTTAAATTTCCATATCAACCGATTAAGTTCTTATTAGCACTGTTTGATACATATCAATGCCGTATGCCTTTATAAAAAGTTTGATATCGCTGGAATCATTTTCCAGCGAGAATCAGCGTATTGGCGCTGTAAGAGTGAAAACAAGCAGATTTTGACTAAAAAACTCGAAAAAATTCGCTTTTTGCAAAATTTCACTTAAACGTTATTTTCGTGCTTTACACACACAAACGCTATCAGATGAAGCTATTTGAGTGTTTAAGTGTATTTCGTTATATGGCACATAATTTAACGCAGAGGTTATTAATGAAACCAGCAATACTTAGTACAGCGCTTTCTTGTTTGGAAGGTGACCCTGAAGGTTGAACTGAATCCACACCCTTCAGGTTCATGTTCCCTCTTTAGGGAGGATGAACCTGAAGGTTGAACTGACTTCACACCCTTCAGGTTCATGTTCCCTAGTTAGGGATGATGATGCTCAAGGTAGAACGAAGTCGCCAGCCGATCTACCTTGAGCATCACCCTCCCTCTAAATGAAAGTCGCTATTTCTGTACCTTGATGGTCATCTACCTTCAGGAAAAGTAACACAAACATGACTATGTACAAGGATGAATATTGAATACAGGGCGCTGTTCTCGAACTAATGTGGATTTTTTTTTAAATTTCCATATCATCCGATTAAGTTCTTATTAGCGCTGTTTGATAGACATCAATGCCCTATGCCTATATAAAAAGTTACATATCGCTCGAATCATTTTCCAGCGAGTCTCAGCGTATTCGTGCTGAAAGAGTGAAAACAAGCAGGTTTTGACTAAAAAACACGAAAAAATTCACTTTGCAAAATTTCACGGAAACGTTATTTTCTTGTTTTACACACACAAACGCTATCAGATGAAGCTATTCGAGGGTATTTAAGTGTATTTCGTTATATGGCACATAATTTAACGCAGAGTTTATTAATGAAACTAGCAATACGTAGTACAGTGCTTTCTTGTTAGGAAGGTGACCCTGAAGGTTGAACTGAATCCACACCCTTCAGGTTCATGTTCCCTCGTTAGGGAGGATGAACCTGAAGTTTGAAATGACTCCACACCCTTCAGGTTCATGTTCCCTAGTTAGGGACGATGATGCTCAAGGTAGAACGAATTCGACAGCCGATCAACCTTGAGCATCAACCTCCCTCTAAATGAAAGTCGCTATTTTTGTACCTTGAGGGTCATCTACCTTCAGGAAATATTTAATAAATGAGTAACACAAACATGACTATGTACATGGATTAAAATTGAATACAGGGCGCTGTCACTAAACTAATTTTGATTTTTTAAATTTCCATATCAACCGATTAAGTTCTTATTGGCACAGTTTGATACATATCAATGCCCTATGCCTATATAAAAAGTTTGATATCGCTGGAATCATTTTCCAGCGAGTATCAGCGTATTTGTGCTGTAAGAGTGAAAACAAGCAGGTTTTGACTAAAAAACACGAAAAAATTCACTTTGCAAAATTTCACGGAAACGTTATTTTCGTGTTTTACACACACAAACGCTATCAGATGAAGCTATTTGAGTGTATTTAAGTGTATTTCGTTATATGGCACATAATTTAATGCAGAGGTTGTTAAAGAAACAAGCAATACATAGTACAGTGCTTTCTGCCTTGTTTGGATATGTCGTTAGAGGGCGCTGTTATCGAACTAATGTTGAATTTTTTAAAAATATGCATATCACCCGATTAAGTTCTTATTAGCGCAGTTTGATAGATATCAATGCCCTATGCCTATATAAAAAGTTACATATCGCTCGAATCATTTTCCAGAGAGTGTCAGCGTATTCGTGCTGTAAGAGTGAAAACAAGCAGATTTTGACTAAAAAACACGAAAAAATTCACTTTTTGCTAAATTTCACGGAAACGTTATTTTCGTGTTTTACACACACAAACGCTATTAGATCAAGCTATTTGAGTGTATTTAAGTATATTTCGTTATATGGCACATAATTCAACGCAGAGGTTATTAATGAAACCAGCAATACATAGTACAGTGCTTTCTTGTTTGGAGGGTGACCCTGAAGGTTGAACTGAATCCACACCCTTCAGGTTCATGTTCCCTCGTTAGGGAGGATGAACCTGAAGGTTGAACTGACTTCACACCCTTCAGTTTCATGTTCCCTAGTTAGGGATGAAGATGCTCAAGGTAGAACGAAGTCGCCAGCCGATCTACCTTGAGCATCACCCTCCCTCTAAATGAAAGTCGCTATTTTTGAACCTTGAGGATCATCCACCTTCAGGAAATATTTAATAAATGAGTAACACAAACATGACTATGTACAAGTATGAAAATTGAATACAGGGCGGTGTTATCGAACTAATGTTGATTTTTTTAAAATTTCCATATCATCCGATTAAATTCTTATTAGCATAGATTGATACATATCAATGCCCTATGCCCATATGAAACGTTTGATATCACTGGAATCATTTTACAGCGAGTATCAGCGTATTGTTTCTGTAAGAGTGAAAACAAGCAGATTTTGACTAAAAAACACAAAAAAAATTCACTTTTTGCAAAATTTCACGGAAACGTTATTTTCGTGTTTTACACACACAAACGCAATCAGATGAAGCTATTTGAGTGTATTTAAGTGTATTTCGTTGTATGGCAGATAATTTAACGCAGATGTTGTTAAAGAAACCAGCAATACATAGTACAGTGATTTCTGCCTTGTTTGGACATTATGTCGTTAGAGGGCGCTGTTATCGAACTAATGTTGAATTTTTTAAAAATTTGCATATCACCCAATTAAGTTCTTATTAGCGCAGTTTGAGAGATATCAATGCCCTATGCCTATATAAAAAGTTACATATCGCTCGAATCATTTTCCAGCGAGTATCAGCGTATTCGTGCTGTAAGAGTGAAAACAAGCAGGTTTTGTCTAAAAAACACGAAAAAATTCACTTTTTGCAAAATTTCACGGAAACGTTATTTTCGTGTTTTACACACACAAACGCTATCAGATGAAGCTCTTTGAGTGAATTTAAGTGTATTTCGTTATATGGCACATAATTTAACGCAGTTTATTAATGAAACTAGCAATACATAGTACAGTGCTTTCTTGTTAGGAAGGTGACACTGAAGGTTGAACTGAATCCACACCCTTCAGGTTCATGTTCCCTCGTTAGTGAGGATGAACCTGAAGGTTGAACTGACTCCACACCCTTCAGGTTCATGTTCCCTAGTTAGGGACGATGATGCTCAAGGTAGAACGAATTCGCCAGCCGATCAACCTTGAGCATCAACCTCCCTCTAAATGAAAGTCGCTATTTTTTTTCCTTGAGGGTCATCTACCTTCAGGAAATATTTAATAAATGAGTAACACAAACATGACTATGTAAAAGGATGAAAATTGAATACAGGGCGCTGTTATCGAACTAATGTTGATTTTTTTTAAAATTTCCATATCAAACGATTAAGTTCTTATTAGCACAGTTTCATACATATCAATGCCCTATGCCTATATAAAAAGTTTGATATCGCTGGAATCATTTTCCAGCGAGTATCAGCGTATTTGTGCTGTAAGAGTGAAAACAAGCAGGTTTTGACTAAAAAACACGAAAAAATTCACTTTGCAAAATTTCACGGAAACGTTATTTTCGTGTTTTACACACACAAACGCTATCAGATGAAGCTATTTGAGTGTATTTAAGTGTATTTCGTTATATGGCACATAATTTAATGCAGAGGTTGTTAAAAAACCAGCAATACATAGTACAGTGCTTTCTGCCTTGTTTGGATATGTCGTTAGAGGGCGCTGTTATCGAACTAATGTTGAATTTTTTAAAAACTTGCATATCACCCGATTAAGTTCTTATTAGCACAGTTTCATAGATATCACTGCCCTATGCCTATATAAAAAGTTACATATCGCTCGAATCATTTTCCAGCGAGTATCAGTTTATTCGTGCTGTAAGATTGAAAACAAGCAGGTTTTGACTAAAAAACTCGAAAAAATTCACTTTTTGCAAAATTTCACCGAAACGTTATTTTCGTGTTTTACACACATAAACGCTATCAGATGAAGCTATTTGAGTGTATTTAAGTGTATTTCGTTGTATGGCACATAATTTAACACAGATGTTGTTAAAGAAACCAGCAATACATAGTACAGTGATTTCTGCCTTGTTTGGACATTATGTCGTTAGAGGGCGCTGTTATCGAACTAATGTTGAATTTTTTAAAAATTTGCTTATCACCCAATTAAGTTCTTATTAGCGCAGTTTGAGAGATATCAATGCCCTATGCCTATATAAAAAGTTACATATCGCTCGAATCATTTTCCAGCGAGTATCAGCGTATGCGTGCTGTAAGAGTGAAAACAAGCAAGTTTTGACTAAAAAACACGAAAAAATTCACTTTTTGCAAAATTACACGGAAACATTATTTTCGTGTTTTACACACACAAACGCTACCAGATGAAGTTATTTGAGTGTATTAACGTGTATTTCGTTATATGGCACATAATTTAACGCAGAGTTTATTAATGAAACTAGCAATACATAGTACAGTGCTTTCTTTTTAGGAAGGTGACCCTGAAGGTTGAACTTAATCCACACCCTTCAGGTTCATGTTCCCTCGTTAGTTAGGAGGATCCTGAAGGTTGAACTGACTTCACACCCTTCAGTTTCATGTTCCCTAGTTAGGTATGAAGATGCTCAAGGTAGAACGAAGTCGCCAGCCGATCTACCTTCAGCATCACCCTCCCTCTAAATGAAAGTCGCTATTTTTGTACCTTGAGGGTCATCTACCTTCAGGAAATAATAAATGAGTAACACAAACATGACTATGTAAAAGTATGAAAATTGAATACAGTGCGTTGTTATCGAAATAATGTTGGTTTTTTTTAAAATTTCAATATCATCCGATTAAGTTCTTATTAGCATAGATAGATACATATCAATGCCCTATGCCCATATAAAAAGTTTGATATCACTGGAGTCATTTTCCAGCGAGTATCAGCGTATTGTTTCTGTAAGAGTGAAAACAAGCAGATTTCGACTAAAAAACACGAAAAAATTCACTTTTTGCAAAATTTCACGGAAACGTTATTTTCGTGTTTTACACACACAAACGCTATCAGATGAAGCTATATGAGTGTATTTAAGTGTATTTCGTTATATGGCACATAATTTAACGCAGAGGTTATTAATGAAACCAGCAATACATAGTACAGTGCTTTCTTGTTTGGAAGGTGACCCTGAAGGTTGAACTGAATCCACACCCTTCAGGTTCATGTTCCCTAGTTAGGGATGATGATGCTCAAGGTACAACGAAGTCGCCAGCCGATCTACCTTGAGCATCACCCTCCCTCTAAATGAAAGTCGATATTTTTGTACCTTGAGGGTCATCTATCTTCAGGAAATATTTAATAAATGAGTAACACAAACATGACTATGTACAAGTATGAAAATTGAATACAGAGCGCTGTTATCGAACTAATGTTGATTTTTTTTAAAATTTCCATATCATCCGATTAAGTTCTTATTAGCATAGTTTGATGCATATCAATGCCCTAGCCTATATAAAACGTTTGGTATCACTGGAATTATTTTCCAGCGAGTATCAGCGTATTGTTGCTGTAAGAGTGAAAACAAGCAGATTTTGACTAAAAAACACGAAAAAATTCACTTTTTGCAAAATTTCACGGAAACGTTATTTTCTTGTTTTACACACACAATCGCTATCAGATGAAGCTATTTGAGTGAATTTAAGTGTATTTCGTTATTGGGCACATAATCTAACGCATAGCTTATTAATGAAACCAGCAATACATAGACAGTGCTTTCTTGTTTGGAAGGTGACCCTGAAGGTTGAACTGAATCCACACCCTTCAGGTTCATGTTCCCTCGTTAGGGAGGATGAACCTGAAGGTTGAACTGACTTCACACCCTTCAGGTTCATGTTCCCTAGTTAGGGATGATGATGCTCAAGGTAGAACTAAGTCGCCAGCCGATTTACCTTGAGCATCACCTTCTCTCTAAATGAAAGTCGCTATTTTTGTACCTTGAGGGTCATCTATCTTCAGGAAATAATAAATGAGTAACACAAACATGACTATGTACAAGTATGAAAATTGAATACAGGGCGCTGTTACTAAACTAATTTTGATTTTTTTTAAAATTTCCATATCATCCGATTAAGTTCTTATAAGCATAGTTTGATATATATCAATGCCCTATGCCTACGTAAAACGTTTGATATCACTGGAATCATTTTCCAACGAGTACCAGCGTATGGTTGCTGTAAGAGTGAAAACAAGCAGATTTTGACTAAAAAACACGAAAATATTCACTTTTTGCAAAATTTCACTTAAAGGTTATTTTCGTGTTTTACACACACAAACGCTATCAGATGAAGCTATTTGAGTGTATTTAAGTGTATTTCGTTATATGGCACATAATTTAACGCAGAGTTTATTAATGAAACTAGCAATAGATAGTACAGTGCTTTCTTTTTAGGAAGGTGACCCTGAAGGTTGAACTTAATCCACACCCTTCAGGTTCATGTTCCCTCGTTAGTTAGGATGATCCTGAAGGTTGAACTGACTTCACACCCTTCAGGTTCATTTTCCCTAGTTAGGGATGATGATGCTCAAGGTAGAACGAAGTCGCCAGCCGATCTACCTTGAGCATCACCCTCCCTCTAAATGAAAGTCGCTCTTTTTGTACCTTGAGGGTCATCTACCTTCAGGAAATATTTAATAAATGAGTAACACAAACATGACTATGTACAAGTATGAAAATTGAATACAGGGCGCTGTTATCGAACTAATGTTGATTTTTTTTTAAATTTCCATATCATCTGATTAAGTTCTTATTAGCATAGTTTGATACATATCAATGCCCTATGCCTATATAAAAAGATTGATATCGTTGGAATCATTTTCCATCGAGAATCAGCGTATTGTTGCTGTAAGAGTGAAAACAAGCAGATTTTGACTAAAAAACACGAAAAAATTCACTTTTTGTAAATTTCACGGAAACGTTATTTTCGTTTTACACACACAAAAGCTATCAGATGAAGCTATTTGAGTGTATTTAAGTGTACTTCTTTATATGGCACATAATTTAACGCAGAGGTTGTTAATGAAACCAGCAATACATAGTACAGTGCTTTCTTGATTGGAAGGTGACCCTGAAGGTTGAACTGAATCCACACCCTTCAGGTTCATGTTCCCTAGTTAGGGATGATGATGCTCAAGGTACAACGAAGTCGCCAGCCGATCTACCTTGAGCATCACCCTCCCTCTAAATGAATGTCGCTATTTTTGCACCTTGAGGGTCATATACCTTCAGGAAATATTTAATAAATGAGTAACTCGAACATGACTATGTACAAGTATGAAAATTGAATACAGGGCGCTGTTTTCGAACTAATGTTGATTTTTTTAAAATTTCCATATCATCCGATTAATTTCTTATTAGCATAGTTTGATACATACCAATGCGCTATGCCCATATAAAAAGTTTGATATCACTGGATTCAATTTCCAGCGAGTATCAGCGTATTGTTGCTGTAAGAGTGAAAACAAGCAGATTTTGACTAAAAAACACGAAAAAATTCACTTTTTGCAAAATTTCACGGAAACGTTATTTTCGTGTTTTGCACACACAAACGCAATCAGATGAAGCTATTTGAGTGTATTTAAGTGAATTTCGTTGTATGGAACATAACTTAACGCAGAGGTTGTTAAAGAAACCAGCAATACATAGTACAGTGATTTCTGCCTTGTTTGGATATTATGTAATTATAGGGCGCTGTTATCGAACTAATGTTAAATTTTTTTTAAATTTGCATATCACCCGATTAAATTCTTATTAGCGCAGTTTGATAGATATCACTGCCCTATGCCTATATAAAAAGTTACATATCTCTGGAATCATTTTCCAGCGAGTATCAGCGTATTCGTTCTGTAAGAGTGAAGACAAGCAAGTTTTGATTAAAAAACACGAAAAAATTCACTTTTTGCAAAATTTCTCGGAAACGTGATTTTCGTGTTTTACACACACAAAAGCTATCAGATGAAGCTATTTGAGTGTATTTAGGTGTATTTCGTTATATGGGACATAATTTAACGCAGAGGTTGTTAAAGAAACCAGCAATACATAGTACAGTGCTTTCTGCCTTGTTTGGACATTATGTCTTTAGAGGGCGTTGTAATCGATCTAATGTTGAATTTTTTAAAAATTTGCATATCACCCGATTAAATTCTTATTAGCGCAGTTTGATAGATATCACTGCCCTATGCCTATATAAAAAGTTACATATCGGTAGACTCATTTTTCAGCGAGTATCAGCGTATTAATGCTGTAAGAGTGAAAACAAGCAGATTTTGACTAAAAAACACGAAAAAATTAACTTTTTGCAAAATTTCACGGAAACGTTATTTTCGTGTTTTACACACACAAACGCAATCAGATGAAGCTATTTGAGTGTATTTAAGTGTATTTCGTTGTATGGCACATAATTTAACGCAGAGGTTTTTAAAGAAACCAGCAATACATAGTACAGTGCTTTCTGCCTTGTTTGGACATTATGTCGTTAGAGGGCGCTGTTATAGAACTAATGTTGAATTTTTTAAAAATTTGCATATCACCCGATTAAGTTCTTATTAGAACTTAATCGGGTTATAGATATCACTGCCCTATGCCTATATAAAAAATTACATATCGCTGGAATCATTTTACAGCGAGTATCAGCGTGTTCGTGCTGTAAGAGTGAAAACAAGCAGGTTTTGACTAAAAAACACGAAAAAATTCACTTTTTGCATAATTTCACGGAAACGTTATTTTCGTGTTTTACACACACAAACGCTATCAGATGAAGCTATTTGAGTGTATTTAAGTGTATTTCGTTATATGGCACATAATTTAACGCAGAGTTTATTAATGACACTAGCAATACATAGTACAGTGCTTTCTAGTTAGGAAGGTGACCCTGAAGGTTGAACTGAATCCAAACCCTTCAGGTTCATGTACCCTAGTTATGGACGATGATGCTCAAGGTAGAACGAATTCGCCAGCCGATCAACCTTGAGCATAAACCTCCCTCTAAATGAAAGTCGCTATTTTTGTACCTTGTGGGTCTTTTACCTTCAGAAAATAATAAATAAGTAACACAAACTTGACTATGTATAAGGATGAAAATGGAATACAGGGCGCTGTTATCGAACTAATGTTGATTTGTTTTAAAATTTCCATATCAACCGATTAATTTCTTATTAACACTGTTTGATACATATCAATGCCCTATGCCTATATAAAAAGTTTGATATCACTGGAATCATTTTCCAGCGGGAATCAGCGTATTGTTTCTGTAAGAGTGAAAACAAGCAGATTTTGACTAAAAAACACGAAAAAATTCACTTTTTGCAAAATTTCACGGAAACGTTATTTTCGTGTTTTACACACACAAACGCTATCAGATGAAGCTATTTGAGTGCATTTAAGTGTATTTCCTTATATGGTACATAATTTAACGCAGAGTTTATTAATGAAACTAGCATTACATAGTACAGGGCTTTCTTGTTAGGAAGGTGACCCTGAAGGTTGAACTGAATCCACACCCTTCAGGTTCATGTTCCCTCGTTAGGGAGGATGAACCTGAAGGTTGAACTGACTCCACACCCTTCAGGTTCATGTTCCCTAGATAATGACGATGATGCTCAAGGTAGAACGAATTCGCCAGCCGATCAACCTTGAGCATCAACCTCCCTTTAAATGAAAGTCGCTATTTTTGTACCTTGAGGGTCATCTACCTTCAGGAAATAATAAATAACACAAACATGACTATGTACAAGGAAGAAAATTGAATACAGGGCCCTGTTATCGAACAAATGTTGATTTTTTAAAATTTCCATGTCATCAGATTAAGTTCTTATTAGAATAGTTTGATACATATCAATGCCCTATGCCTATATTAAAAGTTTTATATCACTGGAATCATTTTTTGGCGAGTTTCAGCGTATTGTTTTTGTAAGAGTGAAAACAAGCAGGTTTTGACTAAAAAACACGAAAAAATTCACTTTTTGCAAAATTTCACGGAAACGTTATTTTCGTGTTTTACACACACAAACGCTATCAGATGAAGCTATGAGTGTATTTAAGTGTATTTCGTTGTATGACACATAATTTAACGCAGATGTTGTTAAAGAAACCAGCAATACATAGTACAGTGCTTTCTGCATTGTTTAGACATTATGTCGTTAGAGGGCGCTGTTATCGAACTAATGTTGAATTTTTTAAAAATTTGCATATCACCCGATTAAGTTCTTATTAGCGCAGTTTGATAGATATCAATGCCCTATGCCTATATAAAAAGATTGATATCACTGGAATCATTTTCCAGCGAGTTTCAGCGTATTGTTGCCGTAAGAGTGAAAACAAGCAGATTTTGATTAAAAAACACGAAAAAATTCACTTTTTGCAAAATTTGACGGAAACGTTATTTTCGTGTGTTACATACACAAACGCTATCAGATGAAGCTATTTGAGTGTATTTAAGTGTATTTCGTTATAAGGTACATAATTTAATGCAGAGGTTATTAATGAAACCAGCAATACATAGCACAGTGCATTCTTGTTTGGAAGGTAACCCTGAAGGTTGAACTGAATCCACACCCTTCAGGTTCATGTTCCCTCGTTAGGGAGGATGAACCTGAAGGTTGAACTGACTTCACACCCTTTAGGTTCATGTTCCCTAGTTAGGGATGAAGATGCTCAAGGTAGAACGAAGTCGCCAGCCGATTTACCTTGAGCATCACCCTCCCTCTAAATGAAAGTCGCTATTTCTGTACCTTGAGGGTCATCTACCTTCAGGAAATATTTAATAAATGAGTAACACAAACATGACTATGTACAAGTATGAAAATTGAATACATGGCGCTGTCACTAAACAAATTTTGATTTTTTTAAAATTTCCATATCATCCGATTAAGTTCTTATTAGCATAGTGTGATACATATCAATGCCCTATGCCTATATAAAACGTTTGGTATCACTGGAATCATTTTCCAGCGAGTTTCAGCGTATTGTTGCCGTAAGAGTGAAAACAAGCAGATTTTGATTAAAAAACACGAAAAAATTCACTTTTTGCAAAATATCACGGAAACGTTATTTTCGTGTTTTACACACACAAACGCTATCAGATAAAGCTATTTGAGCGTATTTAAGTGTATTTCGTTATATGGCACATAATTTAACGCAGAGCTTATTAATGAAACCAGCAATACATAGTACAGTGCTTTCTTGTTTGGAAGGTGACCCTGAAGGTTGAACTCAATCCACACCCTTCAGGTTCATGTTCCCTCGTTAGGGAGGATGAACCTGAAGGTTGAACTGACTTCTCACCCTTCAGGTTCATGTTCCCTAGTTAGGGATGATGATGCTCAAGGTAGAACGAAGTCGCCAGCCGATCTACCTTGAGCATCACCCTCCCTCTAAATGAAAGTCGCTATTTTTGTACCTTGAGGGTCATTTACCTTCAGGAAATATTTAATAAATGAGTAACACAAACATGACTATCTACAAGTAAGAAAATTGAATACAGGGCGCTGTTATCGAACTTATGTTGATTTTTTTTTTAAATTTCCATATCATCCGATTAAGTTCTTATTAGCATAGATTGATACATATCAATGCCCTATGCCCATATAAAAAGATTGATATCACTGGAATTATTTTCCAGCGAGTATCAGCGTATTGTTGCTGTAAGAGTGAAAACAAGCAGATATTGACTAAAAAACACGAAAAAATTCACTTTTTGCAAAATTTCACGGAAACGTTATTTTCGTGTTTTACACACACAAACGCAATCAGATGAAGCTATTTGAGTGTATTTAAGTGTATTTCGTTGTATGGAACATAACTTAACGCAGAGGTTGTTAAAGAAACCAGCAATACATAGTACAGTGATTTCTGCCTTGTTTGGATATTATGTAATTATAGGGCGCTGTTATCGAACTAATGTTAAATTTTTTTAAAATTTGAATATCACCCGATTAAATTCTTATTAGCGCAGTTTGATAGACACAACTGCCCTATGCCTATATAAAAAGTTACATATCGCTGGAATCATTTTCCAGCGAGTATCAGCGTATTCGTTCTGTAAGAGCGAAGACAAGCAGGTTTTAAATTAAAAAACACGAAAAAATTCACTTTTTGCAAAATTTCTCGGAAACGTTATTTTCGTGTTTTACACACACAAACGCAATCAGATGAAGCTATTTGAGTGTATTTAAGTGTATTTCGTTATATGGGACATAATTTAACGCAGAGGTTGTTAAAGAAACCTGCAACACATAGTACAGTGCTTTCTGCCTTGTTTGGACATTATGTCGTTTGAGGGCTTTGTAATCGATCTAATGTTGAATTTTTTAAAAATTTGCATATCACCCGATTAAATTCTTATTAGCGCAGTTTGATATATATCACTGCCCTATGCCGATGTAAAAAGTTACATATCGGTAGAATCATTTTTCAGCGAGTATCAGCGTATACCTGCTGTAAGAGTGAAAACAAGCAGATTTTGACTAAAAAACACGAAAAAATTCACTTTTTGCAAAATTTCACGGAAACGTTATTTTCGTATTTTACACACACAAACGCAATCAGATGAAGCTATTTGAGTGTATTTAAGTGTATTTCGTTGTATGGCACATAATTTAACGCAGAGGTTGTTAAAGAAAGCAGCAATACATAGTATAGTGCTTTCTGCCTTGTTTGGACATTATGTCGTTAGAGGGCGCTGTTATAGAACTAATGTTGAATTTTTTAAAAATTTGCATATCACCCGATTAAGTTCTTATTAGAACTTAATCGGGTGATAGATATCACTGCCCTATGCCTATATAAAAAGTTACATATCGCTGGAATCATTTTACAGCGAGTATCAGCGTGTTCGTGCTGTAAGAGTGAAAACAAGCAGGTTTTGACTAAAAAACACGAAAAAATTCACTTTTTGCATAATTTCACGGAAACGTTATTTTCGTGTTTCACACACAAACGCTATCAGATGAAGCTATTTGAGTGTATTTAAGTGTATTTCGTTATATGGCACATAATTTAACGCAGAGTTTATTAATGACACTAGCATTACATAGTACAGGGCTTTCTTGTTAGGAAGGTGACCCTGAAGGTTGAACTGAATCCACACCCTTCAGGTTCATGTTCCCTCGTTAGGGAGGATGAACCTGAAGGTTGAACTGACTCCACACCCTTCAGGTTCATGTTCCCTAGATAATGACGATGATGCTCAAGGTAGAACGAATTCGCCAGCCGATAAACCTTGAGCATCAACCTCCCTCTAAATGAAAGTCGCTATTTTTGTACCTTGAGGGTCATCTACCTTCAGGAAATAATAAATAACACAAACATGACTATGTACAAGGAAGAAAATTGAATACAGGGCCCTGTTATCGAACTAATGTTGATTTTTTAAAATTTCCATGTCATCAGATTAAGTTCTTATTAGAATAGTTTGATACATATCAATGCCCTATGCCTATATTAAAAGTTTGATATCACTGGAATCATTTTCCAGCGAGTTTCAGCGTATTGTTTTTGTAAGAGTGAAAACAAGCAGGTTTTGGCTAAAAAACACGAAAAAATTCACTTTTTGCAAAATTTCACGGAAACGTTATTTTCGTGTTTTACACACACAAACGCTATCAGATGAAGCTATGAGTGTATTTAAGTGTATTTCGTTGTATGACACATAATTTAACGCAGATGTTGTTAAAGAAACCAGCAATACATAGTACAGTGCTTTCTGCATTGTTTAGACATTATGTCGTTAGAGGGCGCTGTTATCGAACTAATGTTGAATTTTTTTAAAATTTGCATATCACCCGATTAAGTTCTTATTAGCGCAGTTTGATAGATATCAATGCCCTATGCCTATATAAAAAGATTGATATCACTGGAATCATTTTCCAGCGAGTTTCAGCGTATTGTTGCCGTAAGAGTGAAAACAAGCAGATTTTGATTAAAAAACACGAAAAAATTCACTTTTTGCAAAATTTGACGGAAACGTTATTTTCGTGTGTTACATACACAAACGCTATCAGATGAAGCTATTTGAGTGTATTTAAGTGTATTTCGTTATAAGGTACATAATTTAATGCAGAGGTTATTAATGAAACCAGCAATACATAGCACAGTGCATTCTTGTTTGGAAGGTAACCCTGAAGGTTGAACTGAATCCACACCCTTCAGGTTCATGTTCCCTCGTTAGGGAGGATGAACCTGAAGGTTGAACTGACTTCACACCCTTTAGGTTCATGTTCCCTAGTTAGGGATGATGATGCTCAAGGTAGAACGAAGTCTCCAGCCGATTTACCTTGAGCATCACCCTCCCTCTAAATGAAAGTCGCTATTTCTGTACCTTGAGGGTCATCTACCTTCAGGAAATATTTAATAAATGAGTAACACAAACATGACTATGTACAAGTATGAAAATTGAATACAGGGCGCTGTCACTAAACTAATTTTGATTTTTTTTAAATTTCCATATCATCCGATTAAGTTCTTATTAGCATAGTTTGATACATATCAATGCCCTATGCCTATATAAAAAGTTTAGTATCACTGGAATCATTTTCCAGCGAGTATCAGCGTATTGTTTCTGTAAGAGTGAAAACAAACAGATTTTGACTAAAAAACACGAAAAAATTCACTTTTTGCAAAATATCACGGAAACGTTATTTTCGTGTTTTACACACACAAACGCTATCAGATGAAGCTATTTGAGCGTATTTAAGTGTATTTCGTTATATGGTACATAATTTAACGCAGAGCTTATTAATGAAACCAGCAATACATAGTACAGTGCTTTCTTGTTTGGAAGGTGACCCTGAAGGGTGAACTGAATCCACACCCTTCAGGTTCATGTTCCCTCGTTAGGGAGGATGAACCTGAAGGTTGAACTGACTTCACACCCTTCAGGTTCGTGTTCCCTAGTTAGGGATGATGATGCTCAAGGTAGAACGAAGTCGCCAGCCGATCTACCTAGAGCATCACCCTCCTTCTAAATGAAAGTCGCTATTTTTGTACTTTGAGGGAAATCTACCTTCAGGAAATATTTAATAAATGAGTAACACAAACATGACTATGTACAAGTATGAAAATTGAATACATGGCGCTGTCACTAAACTAATTTTGATTTTTTTAAAATTTCCATATCATCCGATTAAGTTCTTATTAGCATAGTGTGATACATATCAATGCCCTATGCCTATATAAAACGTTTGGTATCACTGGAATCATTTTCCAGCGAGTATCAGCGTATTGTTTCTGTAAGAGTGAAAACAAGCAGATTTTGACTAAAAAACACGAAAAAATTCACTTTTTGCAAAATATCACGGAAACGTTATTTTCGTGTTTTACACACACAAACGCTATCAGATAAAGCTATTTGAGCGTATTTAAGTGTATTTCGTTATATGGCACATAATTTAACGCAGAGCTTATTAATGAAACCAGCAATACATAGTACAGTGCTTTCTTGTTTGGAAGGTGACCCTGAAGGTTGAACTGAATCCACACCCTTCAGGTTCATGTTCCCTCGTTAGGGAGGATGAACCTGAAGGTTGAACTGACTTCTCACCCTTCAGGTTCATGTTTCCTAGTTAGGGATGATGATGCTCAAGGTAGAACGAAGTCGCCAGCCGATCTACCTTGAGCATCACCCTCCCTCTAAATGAAAGTCGCTATTTTTGTACCTTGAGGGTCATTTACCTTCAGGAAATATTTAATAAATGAGTAACCCAAACATGACTATCTACAAGTAAGAAAATTGAATACAGGGCGCTGTTATCGAACTTATGTTGATTTTTTTTTTAAATTTCCATATCATCCGATTAAGTTCTTATTAGCATAGATTGATACATATCAATGCCCTATGCCCATATAAAAAGATTGATATCACTGGAATTATTTTCCAGCGAGTATCAGCGTATTGTTGCTGTAAGAGTGAAAACAAGCAGATATTGACTAAAAAACACGAAAAAATTCACTTTTTGCAAAATTTCACGGAAACGTTATTTTCGTGTTTTACACACACAAACGCAATCAGATGAAGCTATTTGAGTGTATTTAAGTGTATTTCGTTATATGGGACATAATTTAACGCAGAGGTTGTTAAAGAAACCTGCAACACATAGTACAGTGCTTTCTGCCTTGTTTGGACATTATGTCGTTAGAGGGCTTTGTAATCGATCTAATGTTGAATTTTTTAAAAATTTGCATATCACCCGATTAAATTCTTATTAGCGCAGTTTGATATATATCACTGCCCTATGCCGATGTAAAAAGTTACATATCGGTAGAATCATTTTTCAGCGAGTATCAGCGTATACCTGCTGTAAGAGTGAAAACAAGCAGATTTTGACTAAAAAACACGAAAAAATTCACTTTTTGCAAAATTTCACGGAAACGTTATTTTCGTATTTTACACACACAAACGCAATCAGATGAAGCTATTTGAGTGTATTTAAGTGTATTTCGTTGTATGGCACATAATTTAACGCAGAGGTTGTTAAAGAAACCAGCAATACATAGTATAGTGCTTTCTGCCTTGTTTGGACATTATGTCGTTAGAGGGCGCTGTTATAGAACTAATGTTGAATTTTTTAAAAATTTGCATATCACCCGATTAAGTTCTTATTAGAACTTAATCGGGTGATAGATATCACTGCCCTATGCCTATATAAAAAGTTACATATCGCTGGAATCATTTTACAGCGAGTATCAGCGTGTTCGTGCTGTAAGAGTGAAAACAAGCAGGTTTTGACTAAAAAACACGAAAAAATTCACTTTTTGCATAATTTCACGGAAACGTTATTTTCGTGTTTCACACACAAACGCTATCAGATGAAGCTATTTGAGTGTATTTAAGTGTATTTCGTTATATGGCACATAATTTAACGCAGAGTTTATTAATGACACTAGCAATACATAGTACAGTGCTTTCTAGTTAGGAAGGTGACCCTGAAGGTTGAACTGAATCCCCACCCTTCAGGTTCATGTTCCCTCGTTAGGGAGGATGGACCTGAAGGTTGAACTGACTCCCCACCCTTCAGGTTCATGTACCCTAGTTATGGACGATGATGCTCAAGGCAGAACGAATTCGCCAGCCGATCAACCTTGAGCATCAACCTCCCTCTAAATGAAAGTCGCTATTTTTGTACTTTGAGGGTCATTTACCTTCAGAAAATAATAAATGTAACAGAAACTTGACTATGTATAAGGATGAAAATTGAATACAGGGCGCTGTTATCGAACTAATGTTGATTTGTTTTAAAATTTAAATATCAACCGATTAATTTCTTATTAGCACTGTTTGATACATATCAATGCCCTATGCCTATACAAAAAGTTTGATATCGCTCGAATCATTTTCCAGCGAGTATCAGCTTATTCCTGCTGTAAGAGTGAAAACAAGCAGATTTTGACTAAAAAACACGAAAAAATTCACTTTTTGCAAAATTTCACGGAAACGTTATTTTCGTGTTTTACTCACATTATCGTTATCAGATGAAGCTATTTGAGTGTATTTAAGTGTATTTCGTTATATGGCACATAATTTAACGCAGAGGTTATTAATGAAACCAGCAATACATAGTACAGTTCTTTCTTGTTTGGAAGGTGACCTGAAGGTTGAACTGAATCCACACCCTTAAGTTCATGTTCCCTCGTTAGGGAGGATGAACCTGAAGGTTGAATTGACTTCACACTCTTCAGGTTCATGTTCCCTAGTTAGGGATGATGATGCTCAAGGCAGAACGAATTCGCCAGCCGATCTACCTTGAGCATCACCCTCCCTCTAAATGAAAGTCGCTATTTTTGTACTTTGAGGGTCATCTACCTTCAGGAAATATTTAATAAATGAGTAACACAAACATGACTATGTACAAGTATGAAAATTGAATACAGGGCGCTGTTAGCGAACTAATGTTGATTTTTTTAAAAATTTCCATATCACCCGATTATGTTCTTATTAGCATAGTTTGATACATATCAATGCCCTATGCCTATATAAAAGGTTTGATATTGCAGGAATCATTTTCCAGCGAGTATCAGCGTATTGTTGCTGTAAGAGTGAAAACAAGCAGATTTTGACTAAAAAACACGAAAAAATTCACTTTTTGCAAAATTTCACGGAAACGTTATTTTCGTGTTTTACACACACAAACGCTATCAGATGAAGCTATTTGAGTGTATTTAAGTGTATTTCGTTGTATGACACATAATTTAACGCAGATGTTGTTAAAGAAACCAGCAATACATAGTACAGTGCTTTCTGCATTGTTTGGACATTATGTCGTTAGAGGGCGCTGTTATCGAACTAATGTTGAATTTTTTAAAAATTTGCATATCACCCGATTAAGTTCTTATTAGCGCAGTTTTATAGATATCAATGCCCTATGCCTATATAAAACGTTTGATATCACTGGAATCATTTTCCAGCGAGTTTCAGCGTATTGTTGCTGTAAGAGTGAAAACAAGCAGATTTTGATTAAAAAACACGAAAAAATTCACTTTTTGCAAAATATCACGGAAACGTTATTTTCGTGTTTTACACACACAAACGCTATCAGATGAAGCTATTTGAGTGTATTTAAGTGTATTTCGTTATATCGCACATAATTTAACGCAGAGGTTGTTAAAGAAACCAGCAATGCATAGTACAGTGGTTTCTGCCTTGTTTGGAAATTAAGTCGTTAGAGGGCGCTGTTATCGAACTAATGTTGAATTTTTTAAAAATTTCCATATCACCCGATAAAGTTCTTATTAGCGCAATTTGATAGATATCAATGCCCTATGCCTATATAAAAAGATACATATCGCTCGAATCATTTTCCAGCAAGTATCAGCGTATTCGTGCTGTAAGAGTGAAAACAAGCAGGTTTTGACTGAAAAACACGAAAAAATTCACTTTTTGCATAATTTCACGGAAACGTTATTTTCGTGTTTTACACACACAAATGCTATCAGATGAAGCTATTTGAGTGTATTTAAGTGTATTTCGTTATATGGCACATAATTGAACGCAGAATTTATTAATGAAACTAGCAATACATAGTACAGTGCTTTCTTGTTAGGAAGGTGACCCTGAAGGTTGAACTGAATCCACACCCTTCAGGTTCATGTTCCCTCGTTAGGGAGGATGATGCTCAAGGTAGAACGAATTCGCCAGCCGATTAACCTTGAGCAATAACCTCCCTCTAAATGAAAATCGCTTTTTGTACCTTGAGGGTCATCTAACTTCAGGAAATAATAAATAAGTAACACAAACATGACTAGGTATAAAGATGAAAATTGAATACAGGGCGCTGTTATCGAACTAATGTTGATTTTTTTAAAAATTTCCATATCAACCGATTAAGTTCTTATTAGCACAGTTTGATACATATCAAAGCCCTATTCCTATATAAAAAGTTTGATATCGCTGGAATTATTTTCCAGCGAGTATCAGCGTATTCGTGCTGTAAGAGTGAAAACAAGCAGGTTTTGACTAAAAAACACGAAAAAATTCACTTTTTGCAAAATTTCACGGAGACGTTATTTTCGTGTTTTACACACACAAACGCTATCTGATGAAGCTATTTGAGGGTATTTAAGTGTATTTCGTTATATGGCACATAATTTAACGCAGATGTTGTTAAAGAAACCAGCAATACATAGTACAGTGCTTTCTGCCTTGTTTGGACATTATGTCGTTAGAGGGCGCTGTTATCGAACTAATGTTGAATATTTTAAAAATTTGCATATCACCCGATTAAGTTCTTATTAGCGCAGTTTGATAGATATCAATGCCCTATGCCTACATAAAAAGTTACATATCCCTCGAATCATTTTCCAGCGAGTATCAGCGTATTCGTGCTGTATGAGTGAAAACAAGCAGGTTTTGACTAAAAAACACGAATAAATTCAATTTTTGCAAAATTTCACGGATACGTTATTTTCGTGTTTTACACACACAAATGCTATCAGATGAAGCTATTTGAGTGTATTTAAGTGTATTTCGTTTTATGGCACATAATTGAACGCAGAGTTTATTAATGAAACTAGCAATACCTAGTACAGTGCTTTCTTGTTAGAAAGGTAACCCTGAAGGTTCAACTGAATCCACACCCTTCAGGTTCATGTTCCCTCGTTAGGGAGGATGAACCTGAAGGTTGAACTGACTCCACACCCTTCAGGTTCATGTTCCCTTGTTAGGGACAAAGATGCTCAAGGTAGAACGAATTCGACAGCCGATCAACCTTGAGCATCAACCTCCCTCTAAATGAAAGTCGCTATTTTTATACCTTGATGGTCATCTACCTTCAGGAAATAATAAATAACACAAACATGACTATGTACAAGTATGAAAATTGAACACAGGGCGCTGTTATCGAATTAATGTTGATTTTTTTAAAATTTCCATATCATCCGATTAAGTTCTTATTAGCATAGTTTGATACATATCAATGCCCTATGCCTATATAAAAAGATTGATATCACTGGAATCATTTTCCAGCGAGTTTCACTGTATTGTTGCTGTAAGAGTGAAAACAAGCAGATTTTGATTAAAAAACACGAAAAAATTCAATTTTTGCAAAATTTCACGGAAACGTTATTTTCGTGTGTTACATACACAAACGCTATCAGATGAAGCTATTTGAGTGTATCTAAGTGTATTTCGTTATAAGGCACATAATTTAACGCAGAGGTTATTAATGAAACCAGCAATATATAGTACAGTGCATTCTTGTTTGGAAGGTAACCCTGAAGGTTGAACTGAATCCACACCCTTAAGGTTCATGTTCCCTCGTTAGGGAGGATGAACCTGAAGGTTGAACTGACTTCACACCCTTCAGGTTCATGTTCCCTAGTCATGGATGATGATGCTCAAGGTAGAACGAAGTCGCCAGCCGATCTACCTTGAGCATCACCCTCCCTCTAAATGAAAGTCGCTATTTTTGTACTTTGATGGTCATCTACCATCAGGAAATATTTAATAAATGAGTAACACAAACATGACTATGTACAAGTATGAAAATTGAATACAGGGCGCTGTTATCGAACTAATGTTGATTTTTTTTAAAATTTCCATATCATCCGATTATGTTCTTATTAGCAGAGTTTGATACATATCAATGCCCTATGCCTATATAAAAGGTTTGATATCACAGAAATCATTTTCCAGCGAGTATCAGCGTATTGTTGCTGTAAGAGTGAAAACAAGCAGATTTTGACTAAAAAACACGAAAAAAATCACTTTTTGCAAAATTTCACGGAAACGTTATTTTCGTGTTTTACACACACAAACGCTATCAGATGAAGCTATTTGAGTGTATTTAAGTGTATTTCGTTGTATGACACATAATTTAACGCATATGTTGTCAAAGAAACCAGCAATACATAGTACAGTGCTTTCTGCATTGTTTGGACATTATGTCGTTAGAGGGCGCTGTTATCGAACTAATGTTGAATTTTTTAAAAATTTGCATATCACCCGATTAAGTTCTTATTAGCGCAGTTTGATAGATATCAATGCCCTATGCCTATATAAAAAGTTACATATCGCTCGAATCATTTTCCAGCGAGTATCAGCGTTTTCGTGCTGTAAGAGTGAAAACAAGCAGGTTTTGACTAAAAAACACGAAAAAATTCACTTTGCAAAATTTCACGGAAACGATATTTTCGTGTTTTACACACACAAACGCTACCAGATGAAGTTATTTGAGTGTATTAAAGTGTATTTCGTTATATGGCACATAATTTAACGCAGTTTATTAATGAAACTAGCAATACATGGTACAGTGCTTTCTTGTTAGGAAGGTGACCCTGAAGGTTGAACTGAATCCACACCCTTCAGGTTCATGTTCCCTCGTTAGGGAGGATGAACCCGAAGGTTGAACTGACTCCACACCCTTCAGGTTCATGTTCCCTAGTTAGGGACGATGATGCTCAAGGTAGAACGAATTCGCCAGCCGATCAAACTTGAGCATCAACCTCCCTCTAAATGAAAGTCGCTATTTTTGTACCTTGAGGGTCATCTACCTTCAGGAAATAAATAAGTAACACAAACATGACTATGTACAAGGATGAAAATTGAATACAGGGCGCTGTTATCGAACTAATTTTGATTTTTTTTAAAATTTCCATATCAACCGATTAAGTTCTTATTAGCACAGTTTATATATATCAATGCCCTATGCCTACGTAAAAAGTTTCATATCGCTGGAATCATTTTCCAGCGAGTAATAGCGTATTGGTTCTGTAAGAGTGAAAACAAGCAGATTTTGACTAAAAAACTCGAAAAAATTCACTTTTTGCAAAATTTCACGGAAACGTTATTTTCGTGTTTTACACACACAAACGCTATCAGCTGAAGCTATTTGAGAGTATTTAAATGTATTTCGTTATATGGCACATAATTGAACGCAGAGGTTATTAATGAAACCAGCAATACATAGTACAGTGCTTTCTTGTTTGGAAGGTGACCCTGAAGGTTGAACTGAATCCACACCCTTCAGGTTCATGTTCCCTCGTTAGGGAGGATGAACCTGAAGGTTGAACTGACTTCACACCCTTCAGGTTCATGTTCGCTAGATAGGGATGATGATGCTCAAGGTAGAACGAAGTCGCCAGCCGATCTACCTTGAGCATCACCCTCCCTCTAAATGAAAGTCGCTATTTTTGTACCTTGAGGGTCATCTACCTTCAGGAAATATTTAATAAATGAGTAACACAAACATGACTATGTACAAGTATGAAAATTGAATACAGGGCGCTGTTATCGAACTAATGTTGATTTTTTTTTAAATTTCCATATCATCCGATTAAGTTCTTATTAGCATGGTTTGATACATATCAATGCCCTATGCCTACATAAAAAGTTTGGTATCACTGGAATCATTTTCCAGCGAGTATCAGCGTGTTGTTTCTGTAAGAGTGAAAACAAGCAGATTTTGACTAAAAAACACGAAAAAATTCACTTTTTGCAAAATTTCACGGAAAGGTTATTTTCGTGTTTTACACACACAAACGCTATCAAATGAAGCTATTTGAGTGTATTTAAGTGTATTTCGTTATATGGCACATAATTTAACGCAGAGTTTATTAATGAAACTAGCAATACATAGTACAGTGCTTTCTTGTTAGGAAGGTGACTCTGAAGGTTGAACTTAATCCACACCCTTCAGTTTCATGTTCCCTCGTTAGGGAGGATGAACCTGAAGGATGAACTGACTTCACACCCTTTAGGTTCATGTTCCCTAGTTAGGGATGATGATGCTCAAGGTAGAACGAAGTCGCCAGCCGATCTACCTTGAGCATCACCCTCCCTCTAAATGAAAGTCGCTATTTTTGTACCTTGAGGGTCATCTACCGTCAGGAAATATTTAATAAATGAGTAACACAAACATGACTATGTACAAGTATGAAAATTGAATACAGGGCGCTGTTATCGAACTAATGTTGTTTTTTTTTAAAATTTCCACATCATCTGATTAAGTTCTTATTAGCATAGTTTGATACATATCAATGCGCTATGCCTACATAAAAAGTTTCATATCACTTGAATCATTTTCCAGCGTGTTTCAGCGTATTGTTGCTGTAAGAGTGAAAACAATCAGATTTTGATTAAAAAACGAAAAAATTCACTTTTTGCAAAATTTCACGGAAACGTTATTTTCGTGTGTTACATACACAAACGCTATCAGATGAAGCTATTTGAGTGTATTTAAGTGTATTTCGTTGTATGGCACATAATTTAACGCAGAGTTTATTAATGAAACTAGCAATACATAGTACAGTGCTTTCTTGTTAGGAAGGTGACCCTGAAGGTTGAACTGACTCCACACCCTTCAGGTTCATGTTCCCTAGTTAGGGACGATGATGCTCAAGGTAGAACGAATTCGCCAGCCGATCAACCTTGAGCATCAACCTCCCTCTAAATGAAAGTCGCTATTTTTGTACCTTGAGGGTCATCTACCTTCAGGAAATAAATGTAACACAAACATGACTATGTACAAGGATGAAAATTGAATACAGGGCGCTGTTATAGAACATGTTGATTTTTTTTTAAATTTCCATATCATCCGATTAAGTTCTTATTATCATAGTTTGATACGTATCAATGCCCTATGCCTATATAAGGTTTGGTATCACTGGAATCATTTTCCAGCGAGTATCAGCGTATTGTTGCTGTAAGAGTGAAAACAAGCAGATTTTGACTAAAAAACACGAAAAAATTCACTTTTTGCAAAATTTCATGGAAACGTTATTTTCGTGTTTTTTTCACACAAAAACGCTAACAGATGAAGCTATTTGAGTGAATTTAAGTGTATTTCGTTATATGGCACATAATTTAACGCAGAGTTTATTAATGAAACTAGCAATACATAGTACAGTGTTTTCTTGTTTGGAAGGTGACCCTGAAGGTTGAACTTAATCCACACCCGTCAGGTTCATGTTCCCTAGTTAGGGATGATGATGCTCAAGGTACAACGAAGTCGCCAGCCGATCTAACTTGAGCATCACCCTCCCTCTAAATGAAAGTCGCTATTTTTGTACCTTGAGGGTCATCTCCTTCAGGAAATATTTAATAAATGATTAACTCAAACATGACTATGTACAAGTATGAAAATTGAATACAGGGCGCTGTTATCGAACAAATGTTGATTTTTTTAAAATTTTCATATCATCCGATTAAGTTCTTATTAGCATAGTTTGATACATATCAATGCGATATGCCCATATAAAAAGTTTAATATCACTGGATTCAATTTCCAGCGAGTATCAGCGTATTGTTGCTGTAAGAGTGAAAACAAGCAGATTTTGACTAAAAAACACGAAAAAATTCCCTTTTTGCAAAATTTCACGGAAACGTTATTTTCGAGTTTTACACACACAAACGCTATCAGATGAAGCTATTTGAGTGTATTTAAGTGTATTTCGTTGTATGGCACATAATTTAACGCAGATGTTAAAGAAACCAGCAATACATAGTACAGTGCTTTCTGACTTGTTTGGATATTATGTCGTTAGAGGGCGCTGTTATCGAACTAATTTTGAATTTTTTAAAAATTTGTATATCACCCGATTAAGTTCTTATTAGCGCAGTTTGAGAGATATCAATGCCCTATGACTATATAAAAAGTTACATATCGCTCGAATCATTTTCCAGCGAGTATCAGCGTATTGGTTCTGTAAGAGTGAAAACAAGCAGATTTTGACTAAAAAACACGAAAAAATTCACTTTTTGTAAATTTCACGGAAACGTTATTTTCGTGTTTTACACACACAAAAGCTATGAGATGAAGCTATTTGAGTGTATTTAAGTGTATTTCTTTATATGGCACATAATTTAACGCAGAGGTTATTAATGAAACTAGCAATACATAGTACAGTGCTTTCTAGTTAGGAAGGTGACCCTGAAGGTTGAACTGAATCCACACCCTTAAGGTTCATGTTCCCTAGTTAGGGACGATGATGCTCAAGGTAGAACGAATTCGCCAGCCGATCAACCTTGAGCATCAACCTCCCTCTAAATGAAAATCGCTAATTTTGTACCTTGAGGGTCATCTACCTTCAGGAAATAAATAAGTAACACAAACATGACTATGTACAATGATGAAAATTGAATACAGGGTGCTGTTATCGAACTAATGTTGAATTTTTTTAAAATTTCCCTATCATCCGATTAAGTTCTTATTAGCATAGTTTGATACATATCAATGCCCTATGCCTATATAAAACGTTTGATATCACTGGAATCATTTTCCAGCGAGTATCAGCGTATTGTTGCTGTAAGAGTGAAAACAAGTGATTTTGATTAAAAAACACGAAAAAATTGACTTTTTGCAAAATTTCACGGGAACGTTATTTTCGTGTGTTACATACACAAACGCTATCAGATGAATCTATTTGAGTGTATTTGAGTGTATTTCGTTATATGGCACATAATTTAACACAGAGGTTATTAATGAAACCAGCAATACATAGTACAGTGCTCTCTTGTTTGGAAGGTGACCCTGAAGGTTGAACTGAATCCACACCCTTCAGGTTCATGTTCCCTCGTTAGGGAGAATGAACCTGAAGGTTGAACTGACTTCACACCCTTCAGGTTCATGTTCCCTAGTTAGGGATGATAATGCTCAAGGTAGAACGAAGTCGCCAGCCGATCTACCTTGAGCATCACCCTCCCTCTAAACGAAAGTCACTATTTTTGTACCTTGAGGGTCATCTACCTTCAGGAAATATTTAATAAATGAGTAACACAAACATGACGATGTACAAGTATGAAAATTGAATACAGGGCGCTGTTATCGATCTAATGTTGATTTTTTTTTAAATTTCCATATCATCAGTTTAAGTTCTTATTAGCATAGTTTGATATATGTCAATGCCCTATGATTATATAAAAAGTTTGGTATCACTGGAATCATTTTCCAGCGAGTTTCAGCGTATTGTTTCTGTAAGAGTGAAAACAAGCAGATTTTGACTAAAAAACACGAAAAAATTCACTTTTTGCAAAATTTCACGGAAACGTTATTTTCGTGTTTTACACACACAAACGCTATCAGATGAAGCTATTTGAGTGCATTTAAGTGTATTTCGTTATATGGCACATAATTTAACACAGAGGTTATTAATGAAACCAGCAATACATAGTACAGTGCTTTCTTCTTTGGAAGGTGACCCTGAAGGTTGAACTGAATCCACACCCTTCAGGTTCATGTTCCCTCGTTAGGGAGGATGAACCTGAAGGTTGAACTGACTTCACACCCTTCAGTTTCATGTTCCCTAGTTAGGGATGAAGATGCTCAAGGTAGAACGAAGTCGCCAGCCGATCTACCTTGAGCATCACCCTCCCTCTAAATGAAAGTCGCTATTTTTGTACCTTGAGGGTCATCTACCTTCAGGAAATAATAAATGAGTAACACAAACATGACTATGTACAAGTATGAAAATTGAATACAGGGCGTTGTTATGGAACTAATGTTGATTTTTTTTAAATTTCCATATCATCCGATTAAGTTCTTATTAGCATAGGTAGATACATATCAATGCCCTATGCCTACATAAAAAGATTGGTATCACTGGAATCATTTTCCAGCGAGTATCAGCGTATTGTTGCTGTAAGAGTGAAAAATAGCAGATTTTAACTAAAAAACACCTAAAAATTCACTTTGCAAAATTTAACGGAAAGGTTATTTTCGTGTTTTACACACACAAACGCTATCAAATGAAGCTATTTGAGAGTATTTAAGTGTATTTCGTTATATGGCACATAATTTAACGCAGAGTTTATTAATGAAACTAGCAATACATAGTACAGTGTTTTCTTGTTTGGAAGGTGACCCTGAAGGTTGAACTTAATCCACACCCTTCAGTATCATATTCCCTCGTTAGGGAGGATGAACCTGAAGGATGAACTGACTTCACACCCTTCAGGTTCATGTTCCCTAGTTAGGGATGATGATGCTCAATGTAGAACGAAGTCGCCAGCCGATCTACCTTGAGCATCACCCTCCCTCTAAATGAAAGTCGCTATTTTTGTACCTTGAGGGTCATCTGCCGTCAGGAAATAATAAATGAGTAACACAAACATGACTATGTACAAGTATGAAAATTGAATACAGGGCGCTGTTATCGAACTAATGTTGATTTTTTTTTAAATTTCTATATCATCCGATTAAGTTCTTGTTAGCATAGTTTGATACATATGAATGCCCTATGCCTATATAAAAAGTTTGATATCACTTGAATTATTTTCCAGCGAGTATCAGCGTATTGGTGCTGTAAGAGTGAAAACAAGCAGATTTTGACTAAAAAACGAAAAAATTCACTTTGTAAATTTCACGGAAACGTTATTTTCGTGTTTTACACACACAAAAGCTATCAGATGAAGCTATTTGAGTGTATTTAAGTGTATTTCTTTATATGGCACATAATTTAACGCAGAGGTTATTAATGAAACCAGCAATACATAGTACAGTGCTTTCTTGTTTGGAAGGTGACCCTGAAGGTTGAACTGAATCCACACCCGTCAGGTTCATGTTCCCTAGTTAGGGATGATGATGCTCAAGGTACAACGAAGTCGCCAGCCGATCTAACTTGAGCATCACCCTCCCTCTAAATGAAAGTCGCTATTTTTGTACCTTGAGGGTCATCTCCTTCAGGAAATATTTAATAAATGATTAACTCAAACATGACTATGTACAAGTATGAAAATTGAATACAGGGCGCTGTTATCGAACAAATGTTGATTTTTTTAAAATTTCCATATCATCCGATTAAGTTGTTATTAACATAGATAGATACATATCAATGCCCTATGCCCATATAAAAGTTTGATATCACTGGAATCATTTTCCAGCGAGTATCAGCGTATTGTTGCTGTAAGAGTGAAAACAAGCAGATTTTGACTAAAAAACTCGAAAAAATTCACTTTTTGCAAAATTTCACGGAAACGTTATTTTCGTGTTTTACACACACAAACGCTATCAGATGAAGCTATTTGAGTGTATTTAAGTGTATTTCGTTATATGGCACATAATGTAACGCAGAGGTTATTAATGAAACCAGCAATACATAGTACAGTGTTTTCTTGTTTGGAAGGTGACCCTGAAGGTTGAACTGAATCCACACCCTTCAGGTTCATGTTCCCTCGTTAGGGAGGATGAACCTGAAGGTTGAACTGACTTCACACCCTTCAGGTTCATGTTCCATAGTTAGGGATGATGATGGTCAAGGTAGAACGAAGTCGCCAGCCGATCTACCTTGAGCATCACCCTCCCTCTATACGAAAGTCGCAATTTTTGTACCTTTAGAGTCATCTACCTTCAGGAAATATTTAATAAATGAGTAACACAAACATGACTATGTACAAGTATGAAAATTGAATACAGGGCGCTGTTATCGAACTAATGTTGATTTTTTTAAAAATTTCCATATCATCAGTTTAAGTTCTTATTAGTATAGTTTGATATATATCAATGCCCTATGACTATATAAAACGTTTGGTATCACTGGAATCATTTTCCAGCGAGTATCAGCGTATTGTTGCTGGAAGAGTGAAAACAAGAAGACTTTGACTAAAAAACACGAAAAAATTCACTTTTTGCAAAATTTCACGGAAACGTTATTTTCGTGTTTTACACACACAAACGCTATCAGATGAAGCTATTTGAGTGTATTTAAGTGTATTTCGTTATATGGCACATAATTTAACGCAGAGGTTATTAATGAAACCAGCAATACATAGTACAGTGCTTTCTTGTTTGGAAGGTGACCCTGAAGGTTGAACTGAATCCACACCCTTCAGGTTCATGTTCCCTCGTTAGGGAGGATGAACCTGAAGGTTGAACTGACTTCACACCCTTCAGTTTCATGTTCCCTAGTTAGGGATGAAGATGCTCAAGGTAGAACGAAGTCGCCAGCCGATCTACCTTGAGCATCACCCTCCCTCTAAATGAAAGTCGCTATTTTTGTACCTTGAGGGTCATCTACCTTCAGGAAATAATAAATGAGTAACACAAACATGACTATGTAAAAGTATGAAAATTGAATACAGTGCGTTGTTATCGAAATAATGTTGGTTTTTTTAAAATTTCAATATCATCCGATTAAGTTCTTATTAGCATAGATAGATACATATCAATGCCCTATGCCCATATAAAAAGTTTGATATCACTGGAATCATTTTCCAGCGAGTTTCAGCATATTGTTGCTGTAAGAGTGAAAACAAGCAGATTTTAATTAAAAAACACGAAAAAATTCACTTTTTGCAAAATTTCACGGAAACGTTATTTTCGTGTGTTACATACACAAACGCTATCAGATGAAGCAATTTGAGTGTATTTAAGTGTATTTCGTTATATGGCACATAATTTAACGCAGAGGTTATTAATGAAACCAGCAATACATAGTACAGTGCTTTCTTGTTTGGAAGGTGACCCTGAAGGTTGAACTGAATCCACACCCTTCAGGTTCATGTTCCCTAGTTAGGGATGATGATGCTCAAGGTACAACGAAGTCGCCAGCCGATCTACCTTGAGCATCACCCTCCCTCTAAATGAAAGTCGATATTTTTGTACCTTGAGGGTCATCTATCTTCAGGAAATATTTAATAAATGAGTAACACAAACATGACTATGTACAAGTATGAAAATTGAATACAGAGCGCTGTTATCGAACTAATGTTGATTTTTTTTAAAATTTCCATTTCATCAGTTTAAGTTCTTATTAGCATAGTTTGATATATATCAATGCCCTATGACTATATAAAACGTTTGGTATCACTGGAATCATTTTCCAGCGAGTATCAGCGTATTGTTGCTGTAAGAGTGAAAACAAGCAGATTTTGATTGAAAAACACGAAAAAATTCACTTTTTGAAAAATTTCACGGAAACGTTATTTTCGTGTGTTACATACACAAACGCTATCAGATGAAGCTATTTGAGTGTATTTAAGTGTATTTCGTTATATGGCTCATAATTTAACGCAGAGGTTATTAATGAAACCAGCAATACATAGTACAGTGCTTTCTTGTTTGGAAGGTGACCCTGAAGGTTGAACTGAATCCACACCCTTGAGGTTCATTTTCCCTCGTTACGGAGGATGAACCTGAAGGTTGAACTGACTTCACACCCTTTAGGTTCATGTTCCCTAGTTAGGAATGATGATGCTCAATGTAGAACTAAGTCGCCAGCCGATTTACCTTGAGCATCAACCTCCCTCTAAATGAAAGTCGCTATTTTTTACCTTGAGGGTCATCTACCTTCAGGAAATATTTAATAAATGAGTAACACAAACATGACTATGAACAAGTATGAAAATTGAATACAAAGCGCTGTTACTAAACTAATTTTGATTTTTTTTAAAATTTCCATATCATCCGATTAAGTTCTTGTTAGCATAGTTTGATGCATATCAATGCCCTAGCCTATATAAAACGTTTGATATCACTGGAATCATTTTCCAGCGAGTATCAGCGTGTTGTTGCTGTAAGAGTGAAAACAAGCAGATTTTGACTAAAAAACACGAAAAAATTCACTTTTTGCAAAATTTCACGGAAACGTTATTTTCGTGTTTTACACACACAAACGCTATCAGATGAAGCTATTTGAGTGAATTTAAGTGTATTTCGTTATTGGGCACATAATCTAACGCATAGCTTATAATGAAACCAGCAATACATAGTAGAGTGCTTTCTTGTTTGGAAGGTGACCCTGAAGGTTGAACTGAATCCACACCCTTCAGGTTCATGTTCCCTCGTTAGGGAGGATGAACCTGAAGGTTGAACTGACTTCACACCCTTCAGGTTCATGTTCCCTAGTTAGGGATGATGATGCTCAAGGTAGAACTAAGTCGCCAGCCGATTTACCTTGAGCATCACCCTCTCTCTAAATGAAAGTCGCTATTTTTGTACCTTGAGGGTCATCTACCTTCAGGAAATATTTAATAAATGAGTAACACAAACATGACTACGTACAAGTATGAAAATTGAATACAGGGCGCTGTTACTAAACTAATTTTGATTTTTTTTAAAATTTCCATATCATCCGATTAAGTTCTTATAAGCATAGTTTGATATATATCAATGCCCTATGCCTACGTAAAACGTTTGATATCACTGGAATCATTTTCCAACGAGTACCAGCGTATGGTTGCTGTAAGAGTGAAAACAAGCAGATTTTGACTAAAAAACACGAAAATATTCACTTTTTGCAAAATTTCACTTAAAGGTTATTTTCGTGTTTTACACACACAAACGCTATCAGATGAAGCTATTTGAGTGTATTTAAGTGTATTTCGTTATATGGCACATAATTTAACGCAGAGTTTATTAATGAAACTAGCAATACATAGTACAGTGCTTTCTTTTTAGGAAGGTGACCCTGAAGGTTGAACTTAATCCACACCCTTCAGGTTCATGTTCCCTCGTTAGTTAGGATGATCCTGAAGTATGAACTGAGTTCACACCCTTCAGGTTCATTTTCCCTAGTTAGGGATGATGATGCTCAAGGTAGAACGAAGTCGCCAGCCGATCTACCTTGAGCATCACCCTCCCTCTATATGAAAGTCGCTCTTTTTGTACCTTGAGGGTCATCTACCTTCAGGAAATATTTAATAAATGAGTAACACAAACATGACTATGTACAAGTATGAAAATTGAATACAGGGCGCTGTTATCGAACTAATGTTGATTTTTTTTTAAATTTCCATATCATCTGATTAAGTTCTTATTAGCATAGTTTGATACATATCAATGCCCTATACCTATATAAAAAGATTGATATCGTTGGAATCATTTTCCAGCGAGAATCAGCGTATTGTTGCTGTAAGAGTGAAAACAAGCAGATTTTGACTAAAAAACACGAAAAAATTCACTTTTTGTAAATTTCACGGAAACGTTATTTTCGTTTTACACACACAAAAGCTATCAGATGAATCTATTTGAGTGTATTTAAGTGTACTTCTTTATATGGCACATAATTTAACGCAGAGGTTGTTAATGAAACCAGCAATACATAGTACAGTGCTTTCTTGATTAGAAGGTGACCCTGATGGTTGAACTGAATCCACACCCTTCAGGTTCATGTTCCCTAGTTAGGGATGATGATGCTCAAGGTACAACGAAGTCGCCAGCCGATCTACCTTGAGCATCACCCTCCCTCTAAATGAATGTCGCTATTTTTGCACCTTGAGGGTCATATACCTTCAGGAAATATTTAATAAATGAGTAACTCGAACATGACTATGTACAAGTATGAAAATTGAATACAGAGCGCTGTTTTCGAACTAATGTTGATTTTTTTTAAATTTCCATATCATCCGATTAAGTTCTTATTAGCATAGTTTGATACATATCAATGCGCTATGCCCATATAAAAAGTTTGATATCACTGGATTCAATTTCCAGCGAGTATCAGCGTATTGTTGCTGTAAGAGTGAAAACAAGCAGATTTTGAATAAAAACACGAAAAAATTCACTTTGCAAAATTTCACGGAAACGTTATTTTCGTGTTTTACACACTCAAACGCCATCAGATGAAGCTATTTGAGTGTATTTAAGTGTATTTCGTTGTATGGCACATAATTTAACGCAGATGTTGTTAAAGAAACCAGCAATACATAGTACAGTGCTTTCTGCCTTGTTTGGACATTATGTCGTTAGAGGGCGCTGTTATCGAACTAATTTTGAATTTTTTAAAAATTTGTATATCACCCGATTAAGTTCTTATTAGCGCAGTTTGATAGATATCAAAGCCCTATGACTATATAAAAAGTTACATATCGCTCGAATCATTTTCCAGCGATTATCAGCGTATTCGTCCTGTAAGAGTGAAAACAAGCAGGTTTTGAATAAAAAACACGAAAAAATTCACTTTTTGCAAAATTTCACGGAAACGTTATTTTCGTGTTTTACACACACAAACGCTATCAGATGAAGCTATTTGAGTGAATTTAAGTGTATTTCGTTATATGGCACATAATTTAACACAGAGTTTATTAATGAAACTAGCAATACATAGTACAGTGCTTTCTTGTTAGAAAGGTGACCCTGAAGGTTGAACTGAATCCACACCCTTCAGGTCCATGTTCCCTCGTTAGGGAGGATGACCCTGAAGGTTGAACTGACTCCACACCCTTCAGGTTCATGTTCCCTAGTTAGGGATGATGATGCTCAAGGTAGAACGAAGTCGCCAGCCGATTTACCTTGAGCATCACCCTCCTTCTAAATGAAAGTCGCTATTTTTGTACGTTGAGGGTCATCTACCTTCAGGAAATATTTAATAAATGAGTAACACAAACATGCCTATGTACAAGGATGAAAATTGAATACAGGGCGCTGTTATCGAACTAATGTTTATTTTTTTTAAAATTTCCATATCATCCGATTAAGTTCCTATTAGCATAGTTTGATACATATCAATGCCCTATGCCTATATAAAAAGGTTGGTATCACTGGAATCATTTTCCAGCGGGTATCAGCGTATTGTTGCTGTAAGAGTGAAAACAAGCAGATTTTGACTAAAAAACACGAAAAAATTCACTTTTTGCAAAATTTCACGGAAACGTTATTTTCGTGTTTTACACACACAAACGCTATCAGATGAAGCAATTTGAGTGTATTTAAGTGTATTTCGTTATATGGCACATAATTTAACGCAGAGGTTATTAATGAAACCAGCAATACATAGTACAGTGCTTTCTTGTTTGGAAGGTGACCCTGAAGGTTGAACTGAATCCACACCCTTCAGGTTCATGTTCCCTCGTTAGGGAGGATGAACCTGAAGGTTGAACTGACTTCACACCCTTTAGGTTCATGTTCCCTAGTTAGGGATGATGATGCTCAAGGTAGAACGAAGTCGCCAGCCGATTTACCTTGAGCATCACCCTCCCTCTAAATGAAAGTCGCTATTTTTGTACGTTGAGGGTCATCTACCTTCAGGAAATATTTAATAAATGAGTAACACAAACATGACTATGTACAAGGATGAAAATTGAATACAGGGCGCTGTTATCGAACTAATGTGGATTTTTTTTAAAATTTCCATATCATCCGATTAAGTTCTTATTAGCATAGTTTGATACATATCAATGCCCTATGCCTATATAAAAAGTTTGGTATCACTGGAATCATTTTCCAGCGGGTATCAGCGTATTGTTGCTGTAAGAGTGAAAACAAGCAGATTTTGACTAAAAAACACGAAAAAATTCACTTTTTGCAAAATTTCACGGAAACGTTATTTTCGTGTTTTACTCACATTAACGCTATCAGATGAAGCTACTTGAGTGTATTTAAGTGTATTTCGTTATATGGCACATAATTTAACGCAGAGGTTATTAATGAAACCCGCAATACATAGAACAGTTCTTTCTTGTTTGGAAGGTAACCCTGAAGGTTGAACTGAATCCACACCCTTCAGGTTCATGTTCCCTCGTTAGGGAGGAAGAACCTGAAGGTTGAACTGACTCCACACCCTTCAGGTTCATGTACCCTAGTTATGGACGATGATGCTCAAGGTAGAACGAATTCGCCAGCCGAACAACCTTGAGCATCAACCTCCCTCTAAATGAAAGTCGCTATTTTTGTACCTTGAGGGTCATCTACCTTCAGGAAATATTTAATAAATGAGTAACACAAACATGACTATGTACAAGTATGAAAATTGAATACAGGGCGCTGTCACTAAACTAATTTTGATTATTTTTAAATTTCCATATCATCCGATTAAATTCTTATTAGCATAGTTTGATACATACAATGCCCTCTGCCTATATAAAAAGTTTGGTATCACTTCAATCATTTTCCAGCGAGTATCAGCGTATTGTTGCTGTAAGAGTGAAAACAAGCAGATTTTGACTAAAAAACACGAAAAAATTCACTTTTTGCAAAATATCACGGAAACGTTATTTTCGTGTTTTACTCACACAAACGCTCTCAGATGAAGCTATTTGAGTGTATTTAAGTGTATTTCGTTATATGGCACATAATTTAACGCAGAGCTTATTAATGAAACCAGCAATACATAGTACAGTGCTTTCTTGTTTGGAAGGTGACCCTGAAGGTTGAACTGAATCCACACCCTTCAGGTTCATGTTCCCTCGTTAGGGAGGATGAACCTGAAGGTTGAACTGACTTCACACCCTTCAGGTTCATGTTCCCTAGTTAGGGATGATGATGCTCAAGGTAGAACGAAGTCGCCAGCCGATCTACCTTGAGCATCACCCTCCCTCTAAATGAAAGTCGCTATTTTTGTACCTTGAGGGTCATCTACATTCAGGAAATATTTAATAAATGAGTAACACAAACATGACTATGTACAAGTATGAAAATTGAATACAGGGCGCCGTTATCGAACTAATGTTCAATTTTTTAAAATTTCCATATCATCCGATAAAGTTCTTATTAGCATAGTTTGATACATATCAATGCCCTATGCCTATATAAAAAGTTTGATATCACTGGAATCATTTTCCAGAGAGTTTCAGCGTATTGTTGCTGTAAGAGTGAAAACAAGCAGATTTTGATTAAAAAACACGAAAAAATTCACTTTTTGCAAAATTTCACGGAAACGTTATTTTCGTGTTTTGCACACACAAACGCAATCAGATGAAGCTATTTGAGTGTATTTAAGTGAATTTCGTTGTATGGAACATAATTTAACGCAGAGGTTGTTAAAGAAATCAGCAATACATAGTACAGTGCTTTCTGCCTTGTTTGGACATTATGTCGTTAGAGGGCGCTGTTATAGAACTAATGTTGATTTTTTTAAAAATTTGCATATCACCCGATTAAGTTCTTATTAGAACTTAATCGGGTGATAGATATCACTGCCCTATGCCTATATAAAAAATTACATATCGCTGGAATCATTTTCCAGCGAGTATCAGCGTGTTCGTGCTGTAAGAGTGAAAACAAGCAGGTTTTGATTAAAAAACACGAAAAAATTCACTTTTTGTATAATTTCACGGAAACGTTATTTTCGTGTTTTACACACACAAACGCTATCAGATGAAGCTATTTGAGTGTATTTAAGTGTATTTCGTTATATGGCACATAATTTAACGCAGAGTTTATTAATGACACTAGCAATACATAGTACAGTGCTTTCTAGTTAGGAAGGTGACCCTGAAGGTTGAACTGAATCCACACCCTTCAGGTTCATGTTCCCTCGTTAGGGAGGATGAACCTGAAGGCTCTCCTGACTCCACACCCTTCAGGTTCATGTTCCCTAGTTATGCACGATGATGCTCAAGGTAGAACGAATTCGCCAGCCGATCAACCTTGAGCATCAACCTCCCTCTAAATGAAAGTCGCTATTTTTGTACCGTAAGGGTCATCTACCTTCAGGAAATATTTAATAAATGAGTATCACAAACATGACTATGTACAAGTATGAAAATTGAATACAGGGCGCTGTCACTAAACTAATTTTGATTTTTTTTAAATTTCCATATCATCCGATTAAGTTCTTATTAGCATAGTTTGATACATATCAATGCCCTATGCCTATATAAAAAGTTTAGTATCACTGGAATCATTTTCCAGCGAGTATCAGCGTATTGTTTCTGTAAGAGTGAAAACAAGCAGATTTTGACTAAAAAACACGAAAAAATTCACTTTTTGCAAAATATCACGGAAACGTTATTTTCGTGTTTTACACACACAAACGCTCTCAGATGAAGCTATTTGAGTGTATTTAAGTGTATTTCGTTATATGGCACATAATTTAACGCAGAGGTTATTAATGAAACCAGCAATACATAGTACAGTGCTTTCTTGTTTGGAAGGTGACCCTGAAGGTTGAACTGAATCCACACCCTTCAGGTTCATGTACCCTAGTTAGGGACGATGATGCTCAAGGTAGAACGAATTCGCCAGCCGATCAACCTTGAGCATCAACCTCCCTCTATATGAAAGTCGCTATTTTTGTACCTTGAGGGTCATCTACCTTCAGGAAATATTTAATAAATGAGTAACACAAACATGACTATGTACAAGTATGAAAATTGAATACAGGGCGCTGTTATCGAACTAATGTTGATTTTTTTTAAAATTTCCATATCATCCGTTTAAGTTCTTATTAGCATAGTTTGATACATATCAATGCCCTATGCCTATATAAAAGGTTTGATATTGCAGGAATCATTTTCCAGCGAGTATCACCGTATTGGTTCTGTAAGAGTGAAAAGCAGGTTTTGACTAAAAAACAAGAAAAAATTCACTTTTTGCAAAATTTCACGGAAACGTTATTTTCGTCTTGTACACACACAAACGCTATCAGATAAAGCTATTTGAGTGTATTTAAGTGTATTTCGTTGTATTACACATAATTTAACGCAGATGTTGTTAAAGAAACCAGCAATACATAGTACAGTGCTTTCTGCCTTGTTTGGACATTATGTCGTTAGAGGGCGCTGTTATCGAACTAATATTGAATTTTTTAAAAATTTGCATATCACCCGATTAAGTTCTTCTTAGCACAGTTTGGTAGATATCAATGCCCTATGACTATATAAAAAGTTACATATCGCTCGAATCATTTTCCACAGAGTATCAGCTTATTCTTGCTGTAAGAGTGAAAATAAGCAGGTTTTGACTAAAAAACACGAAAAAATTCACTTTTTGCAAAATTTCACGGAAACGTTATTTTCGTGTTTTACACACACATCCGCTATCAGATGAAGCTATCTGAGTGTATTTAAGTGTATTTCGTTATATGGCACATAATTTAACGCAGAGGTTGTTAAAGAAACCAGCAATACATAGTACAGTGCTTTCTGCCTTGTTTGGACATTATGTCGTTAGAGGGCGCTGTTATAGAACTAATGTTGAATTTTTTAAAAATTTGCATATCAACCGATTAAGTTCTTATTAGCGCAGTTTGATAGATATCACTGCCCTATGCCTATATAAAAAGTTACATATCGCTCGAATCATTTTCCAGCGAGTATCAGCTTATTCGTGCTGTAAGAGTGAAAACAAGCAGGTTTTGACTAAAAAACACGAAAAAATTCACTTTTTGCAAAATTTCACGGAAACGTTATTTTCGTGTTTTACACACACAAACGCTATCAGATGAAGCTATTTGAGTGTATTTAAGTGTATTTCGTTATATGGCACATAATTTAACGCAGAGGTTGTTAAAGAAACCAGCAATACATAGTACAGTGCTTTCTGCCTTGTTTGGACATTATGTCGTTAGAGGGCGCTGTTATAGAACTAATGTTGAATTTTTTAAAAATATGCATATCACCCGATTAAGTTCTTATTAGCGCAGTTTGATAGATATAAATGCCCTATGACTATATAAAAAGTTACATATCGCTGGAATCATTTTCCAGCGAGTATCAGTTTATTCGTCCTGTAAGAGTGAAAACAAGCAGGTTTTGACTAAAAAACACGAAAAAATTAACTTTTTGCAAAATTTCACGGAAACGTTATATTCGTGTTTTATACACACAAACGCTATCAGATGAAGCTATTTGAGTGTATTTAAGTGTATTTCGTTATATGGCACATAATTTAACGCAGAGGTTATTAATGAAACCAGAAATACAGTACAGTGCTTTCTTGTTTGGAAGGTGACCCTGAAGGTTGAACCGAATCCACACCCTTCAGGTTCATGTTCCCTCGTTAGGGAGGATGACCCTGAAGGTTGAACTGACTCCACACCCTTCAGGTTCAGGTTCCCTAGTTAGGGACGATGATGCTCAAGGTAGAACGAATTCGCCAACCGATCTACCTTGAGCCTCACCCTCCCTCTAAATGAAAGACGCTATTTTTGTACCTTGAGGTTCATCTACCTTCACGGAAATATTTAATAAATGAGTAACACAAACATGACTATGTAAAAGGATGAAAATTGAATTCAGGGCGCTGTTATCGAACTAATGTTGATTTTTTTTTAAATTTCCATATCAAAGGATTAAGTTCTTATTAGCACAGTTTCATACATATCAATGCCCTATGCCTATATAAAAAGTTTGATATCGCTGGAATCATTTTCCAGCGAGTATCAGGGTATTGGTGCTGTAAGAGTGAAAACAAGCAGATTTTGACTAATAAACACGAAAAAATTCACTTTTTGCAAAATTTCACGGAAAGGTTATATTCGTGTTTTACACACACAAACGCTATCAGATGAAGCTATTTAATTGTATTTAAGTGTATTTCGTTATATGGCACATAATTTAACACAGAGGTTATTAATGAAACCAGCAATACACTTTACAGTGCTTTCTTGTTTGGAAGGTGACCCTGAAGGTTGAACTGAATCCAAACCCTTCAGGTTCATGTTCCCTCGTTAGGGTGGATGACCCTGAAGGTTGAACTGACTCCACACCCTTCAGGTTCATGTTCCCTAGTTAGGGACGATGATACTCAAGGTAGAACGAAGTTGCCAACCGATCTACCTTGAGCATCACCCTAACTCTAAATGAAAGTCGCTATTTTTGTACCTTGAAGGCCATCTACCTTCAGGAAATATTTAATAAATGAGTAACACAAACATGACTATGTAAAAGGATGAAAATTGAATACAGGGCGCTGTTATCGAACTAATGTTGATTTTTTTTTAAATTTCCATATCAACCGATTAAGTTCTTATTAGCAGAGTTTCATACATATCAATGCCCTATGCCTATATAAAAAGTTTCATATCGCTGGAATCATTTTCCAGCGAATATCATCGTATTGATTCTGTAAGAGTGAAAACAAGCAGATTTTGACTAAAAAACACGAAAAAATTCACTTTTTGCAAAATTTCACGGAAACGTTATTTTCGTGTTTTACACACACAAACGCTATCAGATGAAGATATTTGAGTGTATTTAAGTGTATTTCGTTATATGGCACATAATTTAACGCAGAGGTTATTAATGAAACCAACAATACATAGTACAGTGCTTTCTTGTTTGGAAGGTGACCCTGAAGGTTGAACTGAATCCCCACCCTTCAGGTTCATGTTCCCTCTTTAGGGAGGATGAACCTGAAGGTTGAACTGACTTCACACCCTTCAGGTTCATGTTCCCTAGTTAGGGATGATGATGCTCAAGGTAGAACGAAGTCGCCAGCCGATCTACCTTGAGCATCACCCTCCCTCTAAATGAAAGTCGCTATTTCTGTACCTTGATGGTCATCTACCTTCAGGAAATAAGTAACACAAACATGACTATGTACAAGGATGAAAATTGAATACAGGGCGCTGTTCTCGAACTAATGTGGATTTTTTTTTAAATTTCCATATCATCCGATTGTTCTTATTAGCGCAGTTTGATAGATATCAATGCCCTATGCCTATATAAAAAGTTACATATCGCTCGAATCATTTTCCAGCTAGTCTCAGCGTATTCGTGCTGAAAGAGTGAAAACAAGCAGGTTTTCACTAAAAAACACGAAAAAATTCACTTTTTGCAAAATTTCACGGAAACGTTATATTCGTGTTTTATACACACAAACGCTATCAGATGAAGCTATTTGAGTGTATTTAAGTGTATTTCGTTATATGGCACATAATTTAACGCAGAGGTTATTAATGAAACCAGCAATACATAGTACAGTGCTTTCTTGTTTGGAAGGTGACCCTGAAGGTTGAACCGAATCCACACCCTTCAGGTTCATGTTCCCTCGTTAGGGAGGATGACCCTGAAGGTTGAACTGACTCCACACCCTTCAGGTTCATGTTCCCTAGTTAGGGACGATGAGGCTCAAGGTAGAACGAATTCGCCAACCGATCTACCTTGAGCATCACCCTCCCTCTAAATGAAAGTCGCTATTTTTGTACCTTGAGGGTCATCTACCTTCAGGAAATATTTAATAAATGAGTAACACAAACATGACTATGTAAAAGGATGAAAATTGAATACAGGGCGCTGTTATCGAACTAATGTTGATTTTTTTTAAAATTTCCATATCAAACGATTAAGTTCTTATTAGCACAGTTTCATACATATCAATGCCCTATGCTTATATAAAATGTTTTATATCGCTGGAATCATTTTCCAGCGAGTATCAGCGTATTGGTGCTGTAAGAGTGAAAACAAGCAGGTTTTGACTAAAAAACACGAAAAAATTCACTTTTTGCAAAATTTCACGGAAACGTTATTTTCGTGTTTTACACACACAAACGCTATCAGCTGAAGCTATTTGAGTGTATTTAAGTGTATTTCGTTATATGGCACATAATTTAACGCAGAGGTTGTTAATGAAACCAGCAATACATAGTACAGTGCTTTCTGCCTTGTTTGGACATTATGTCCTTAGAGGGCGCTGTTAACGAACTAATGTTGAATTTTTTAAAAACTTGCATATCACCCGATTAACTTCGTATTAGAACAGTTTGATAGATATCACTGCCCTATGCCTATATAAAAAGTTACATATCGCTCGAATCATTTTCCAGCGAGTATCAGTTTATTCGTGCTGTAGGATTGAAAACAAGCAGGTTTTGACTAAAAAACACGAAAAAATTCACTTTTTGCAAAATTTCACCGAAACGTTATTTTCGTGTTTTACACACATAAACGCTATCAGATGAAGCTATTTGAGTGTATTTAAGTGTATTTCGTTATATGGCACATAATTTAACGCAGAGGTTGTTAAAGAAATCAGCAATACATAGTACAGTGCTTTCTGCCTTGTTTGGACATTATGTCGTTCGAGGGCGCTGTTATCGAACTAATGTTGAATTTTTTAAAAATTTGCATATCACCCGATTAAGTTCTTATTAGCGCAGTTTGATAGATATCAATGCCCTATGACTATATAAAAAGTTACATATCGCTCGAATCATTTTCCAGCGAGTATCAGCTTATTCGTGCTGTAAGAGTGAAAACAAGCAGGTTTTGACTAAAAAACACGAAAAAATTCACTTTTTGCAAAATTTCACAGAAACGTTATTTTCGTGTTTTACACACACAAACGCTATCAGATGAAGCTATTTGAGTGTATTTAAGTGTATTTCGTTATATGGCACATAGTTTAACGCAGAGGTTGTTTAAGAAACTAGCAATACATAGTACAGTGCTTTCTGCCTTGTTTGGACATTATGTCGTTAGAGGGCGCTGTTATAGAACTAATGTTGAATTTTTTAAAAATATGCATATCACCCGATTAAGTTCTTATTAGCGCAGTTTGATAGATATAAATGCCCTATGACTATATAAAAAGTTACATATCGCTGGAATCATTAATTTCCAGCGAGTATCAGTTTATTCGTCCTCTAAGAGTGAAAACAAGCAGGTTTTGACTAAAAAACACGAAAAAATTCACTTTTTGCAAAATTTTACGGAAACGTTATATTCGTGTTTTATACACACAAACGCTATCAGATTAAGCTATTTGAGTGTATTTAAGTGTATTTCGTTATATGGCACATAATTTAACGCAGAGGTTATTAATGAAACCAGAAATACATAGTACAGTGCTTTCTTGTTTGGAAGGTGACCCTGAAGGTTGAATCGAATCCATACTCTTCAGGTTCATGTTCCCTCGTTAAGGAGGATGACCCTGAAGGTTGAACTGACTCCACACCCTTCAGGTTCATGTTCCCTAGTTAGGGACGATGATACTCAAGGTAGAACGAAGTTGCCAACCGATCTACCTTGAGCATCACCCTCCCTCTAAATGAAAGTCGCTATTTTTGTACCTTGAGGGCCATCTACCTTCAGGAAATATTTAATAAATGAGTAACACAAACATGACTATGTAAAAGGATGAAAATTGAATACAGGGCGCTGTTATCGAACTAATGTTGATTTTTTTTTAAATTTCCATATCAACCGATTAAGTTCTTATTAGCACAGTTTCATACATATCAATGCCCTATACCTATATAAAAAGTTTGATATCGCTGGAATCATTTTCCAGCGAATATCAGCGTATTGGTTCTGTAAGAGTGAAAACAAGCAGATTTTGACTAAAAAACACGAAAAAATTCACTTTGCAAAATTTCACGGAAACGTTATATTAGTGTTTTACACACACAAACGCTATCAGATGAAGAAATTTGAGTGTATTTAAGTGCATTTCGTTATATGGCACATAATTTAACGCAGAGGTTATTAATGAAACCAGCAATACTTAGTACAGGGCTTTCTTCTTTGGAAGGTGACCCTGAAGGTTGAACTGAATCCACACCCTTCAGGTTCATGTTCCCTCTTTAGGGAGGATTAACCTGAAGGTTGAACTGACTTCACACCCTTCAGGTTCATGTTCCCTAGTTAGGGATGATGATGCTCAAGGTAGAACGAAGTCGCCAGCCGATCTACCTTGAGCATCACCCTCCCTCTAAATGAAAGTCGCTATTTCTGTACCTTGATGGTCATCTACCTTCAGGAAATAAGTAACACAAACATGACTATGTACAAGGATGAAAATTGAATTCAGGGCGCTGTTATCGAACTAATGTTGATTTTTTTTTAAATTTCCATATCAAAGGATTAAGTTCTTATTAGCACAGTTTCATACATATCAATGCCCTATGCCTATATAAAACGTTTGATATCGCTGGAATCATTTTCCAGCGAGTATCAGCGTATTGGTGCTGTAAGAGTGAAAACAAGCAGATTTTGACTAATAAACACGAAAAAATTCACTTTTTGCAAAATTTCACGGAAAGGTTATATTCGTGTTTTACACACACAAACGCTATCAGATGAAGCTATTTAATTGTATTTAAGTGTATTTCGTTATATGGCACATAATTTAACGCAGAGGTTATTAATGAAACCAGCAATACACAGTACAGTGCTTTCTTGTTTGGAAGGTGACCCTGAAGGTTGAACCGAATCCACACCCTTCAGGTTCATGTTCCCTCGTTAGGGAGGATGACCCTGAAGGTTGAACTGACTCCACACCCTTCAGGTTCCTGTTCCCTAGTTAGGGACGATGGTAGAACGAATTCGCCAACCGATCTACCTTGAGCATCACCCTCCCTCTAAATGAAAGTCGCTATTTTTGTACCTTGAGGGTCATCTACCTTCAGGAAATATTTAATAAATGAGTAACACAAACATGACTATGTAAAAGGATGAAAATTGAATACAGGGCGCTGTTATCGAACTAATGTTGATTTTTTTTAAAATTTCCATATCAAACGATTAAGTTCTTATTAGCACAGTTTCATACATATCAATGCCCTATGCCTATATAAAAAGTTTGATATCGCTGGAATCATTTTCCAGCGAGTATCAGCGTATTGGTGCTGTAAGAGTGAAAACAAGCAGGTTTTGACTAAAAAACACGAAAAAATTCACTTTTTGCAAAATTTCACAGAAACGTTATTTTCGTGTTTTACACACACAAACGCTATCAGATGAAGCTATTTGAGTGTATTTAAGTGTATTTCGTTATATGGCACATAATTTAACGCAGAGGTTGTTTAAGAAACTAGCAATACATAGTACAGTGCTTTCTGCCTTGTTTGGACATTATGTCGTTAGAGGGCGCTGTTATAGAACTAATGTTGAATTTTTTAAAAATATGCATATCACCCGATTAAGTTCTTATTAGCGCAGTTTGATAGATATAAATGCCCTATGACTATATAAAAAGTTACATATCGCTGGAATCATTTTCCAGCGAGTATCAGTTTATTCGTCCTGTAAGAGTGAAAACAAGCAGGTTTTGACTAAAAAACACGAAAAAATACACTTTTGCAAAATTTCACGGAAACGTTATATTCGTGTTTTATACACACAAACGCTATCAGATTAAGCTATTTGAGTGTATTTAAGTGTATTTCGTTATATGGCACATAATTTAACGCAGAGGTTATTAATGAAACCAGAAAAACATAGTACAGTGCTTTCTTGTTTGGAAGGTGACCCTGAAGGTTGAATCGAATCCACACCCTTCAGGTTCATGTTCCCTCGTTAAGGAGGATGACCCTGAAGGTTGAACTGACTCCACACCCTTCAGGTTCATGTTCCCTAGTTAGGGACGATGATACTCAAGGTAGAACGAAGTTGCCAACCGATCTACCTTGAGCATCACCCTCCCTCTAAATGAAAGTCGCTATTTTTGTACCTTGAGGGCCATCTACCTTCAGGAAATATTTAATAAATGAGTAACACAAACATGACTATGTAAAAGGATGAAAATTGAATACAGGGCGCTGTTATCGAACTAATGTTGATTTTTTTTTAAATTTCCATATCAACCGATTAAGTTCTTATTAGCACAGTTTCATACATATCAATGCCCTATACCTATATAAAAAGTTTGATATCGCTGGAATCATTTTCCAGTGAATATCAGCGTATTGGTTCTGTAAGAGTGAAAACAAGCAGATTTTGACTAAAAAACACGAAAAAATTCACTTTTTGCAAAATTTCACGGAAACGTTATATTAGTGTTTTACACACACAAACGCTATCAGATGAAGAAATTTGAGTGTATTTAAGTGTATTTCGTTATATGGCACATAATTTAACGCAGAGGTTATTAATGAAACCAGCAATACATAGTACAGTGCTTTCTTGTTTGGAAGGTGACCCTGAAGGTTGAACTGAATCCACACCCTTCAGGTTCATGTTCCCTCGTTAGGGAGGATGAACCTGAAGGTTGAACTGACTCCACACCCTTCAGGTTCATGTTCCCTAGTTAGGGACGATGATGCTCAAGGTAGAACGAATTCGCCAGCCGATCAACCTTGAGCATCAACCTCCCTCTAAATGAAAGTCGCTTTTTTTTACCTTGACGGTCATCTACCTTCAGGAAATAATAAGTAACACAAACATGACTATGTACAAGGATGAAAATTGAATACAGGACGCTGTTATCGAACTAATGTTGATTTTTTTTTAAATTTCCATATCAACCGATTAAGTTCTTATTAGCACAGTTTGATACATATCAATGCCGTATGCCTATATAAAAAGTTTGATATCGCTGGAATCATTTTCCAGCGAGAATCAGCGTATTGGCGCTGTAAGAGTGAAAACAAGCAGATTTTGACTAAAAAACACGAAAAAATTCACTTTTTGCAAAATTTCACGGAAACGTTATTTTCTTGTTTTACACACACAAACGCTATCAGATGAAGCTATTCGAGGGTATTTAAGTGTATTTCGTTATATGGCACATAATTTAACGCAGATTTATTAATGAAACTAGCAATACGTAGTACAGTGCTTTCTTGTTATTAAGGTGACCCTGAAGGTTGAACTGAATCCACACCCTTCAGGTTCATGTTCCCTCGTTAGGAAGGATGAACCTGAAGTTTGAAATGACTCCACACCCTTCAGGTTCATGTTCCCTAGTTAGGGACGATGATGCTCAAGGTAGAACGAATTCGACAGCCGATCAACCTTGAGCATCACCCTCCCTCTAAAGAAAGTCGCTATTTTTGTACCTTGAGGGTCATCTACCTTCAGGAAATAATAAATAAATAACACAAACATGACTATGTACATGGATTAAAATTGAATACAGGGCGCTGTTATCGAACTAATGTTGATTTTTTTTAAAATTTCCATATCAACCGATTAAGTTCTTATTGGCACAGTTTGATACATATCAATGCCCTATGCCTATATAAAAAGATTGATATCGCTGGAATCAATTTCCAGCGAGTATCAGCGTATTGGTGCTGTAAGAGTGAAAACAATCAGATTTTGACTAAAAAACACGAAAAAATTCACTTTTTGCAAAATTTTACGGAAACGTTATTTTCGTGTTTTACACACACAAACGCTATCAGATGAAGCTATTTGAGTGTATTTAAGTGTATATCGTTATATGGCACATAATTTAACGCAGAGGTTATTAATGAAACCAGCAATACATAGTACAGTGCTTTCTTGTTTGGAAGGTGACCCTGAAGGTTGAACTGAATCCACACCCTTCAGGTTCATGTTCCCTCTTTAGTGAGGATGAACCTGAAGGTTGAACTGACTTCACACCCTTCAGGTTCATGTTCCCTAGTTAGGGATGATGATGCTCAAGGTAGAACGAAGCCGCCAGCCGATCTACCTTGAGCATCACCCTCCATCTAAATGAAAGTCGCTATTTTTGTACCTTGATGGTCATCTACCTTCAGGAAATAAGTAACACAAACATGACTATGTACAAGGATGAAAATTGAATACAGGGCGCTGTTCTCGAACTAATGTGGATTTTTTTTTAAATTTCCATATCATCCGATTAAGTTCTTATTAGCGCAGTTTGATAGATATCAATGCCCTATGCCTATATAAAAAGTTACATATCGCTGGAATCATTTTCCAGCGAGTATCAGCGTATTCGTGCTGTAAGAGTGAAAACATGCAGGTTTTGTCTAAAAAACACGAAAAAATTCACTTTGCAAAATTTCACGGAAACGTTATTTTCGTGTTTTACACACACAAACGCTATCAGATGAAGCTATTTGAGTGAATTTAAGTGTATTTCGTTATATGGCACATAATTTAACGCAGAGTTTATTAAAGAAACTAGCAATACATAGTACAGTGCTTTCTTGTTAGGAAGGTGACATTAAAGGTTGAACTGACTCCACACCCTTCAGGTTCATGTTCCCTAGTTAGGGACGATGATGCTCAAGGTAGAACGAATTCGCCAGCCGTCAACCTTGAGCATCAACCTCCCTCTAAATGAAAGTCGCTATTTTTGTACCTTAAGGGTCATCTACCTTCAGGAAATAATAAATAACACAAACATGACTATGTACAAGGATGAAAATTGAATACAGGGCGCTGTAATCGAACTAATGTTGATTTTTTTTTAAATTTCCATATCATCCGATTAAGTTCTTATTAGCATAGTTTGATACATATCAATGCCCTATGCCTACATAAAAAGTTTGATATCACTGGAATCATTTTCCATCGCGTATCAGCGTATTGTTGCTGTAAGAGTGAAAACAAGCAGATTTTGACTAAAAAACACGAAAAAATTCACTTTTTGCAAAATTTCACGGAAACGTTATTTTCGTGTTTTACACACACAAACGCTATCAGATGAAGCTGTTTGAGTGTATTTAAGTGTATTTCGTTATATGGCACATAATTTAACGCAGAGGTTATTAATGAAACCAGCAATACATTGTACAGTGCTTTCTTGTTTGGAAGGTGACCCTGAAGGTTGAACTGAATCCACACCCTTCAGGTTCATGTTCCCTCGTTAGTTAGGATGAACCTGAAGGATGAACTGACTTCACACCCTTCAGGTTCATTTTCCCTAGTTAGGGATGATGATGCTCAAGGTAGAACGAAGTCGCCAGCCGATCTACCTTGAGCATCACCCTCCCTCTATATGAAAGTCGCTCTTTTTGTACCTTGAGGATCATCTACCTTCAGGAAATATTTAATAAATGAGTAACACCAACATGACTATGTACAAGTATGAAAATTGAATACAGGGCGCTGTTATCGAACTAATGTTGATTTTTTTTTAAATTTCCATATCATCTGATTAAGTTCTTATTAGCATAGTTTGATACATCAATGCCCTATGCCTATATAAAAAGATTGATATCGTTGGAATCATTTTCCAGCGAGTATCAGCGTATTGGTTCTGTAAGAGTGAAAACAAGCAGATTTTGACTAAAAAACACGAAAAAATTCACTTTTTGTAAATTTCACGGAAACGTTATTTTCGTGTTTTACACACACAAATGCTATCAGATGAAGCTATTTGAGTGTATTTAAGTGTATTTCTTTATATGGCACATAATTTAACGCAGAGGTTGTTAATGAAACCAGCAATACATAGTACAGTGCTTTCTTGATTGGAAGGTGACCCTGAAGGTTGAACTGAATCCACACCCTTCAGGTTCATGTTCCCTAGTTAGGGATGATGATGCTCAATGTAGAACTAAGTCGCCAGCCGATTTACCTTGAGCATCACCCTCCCTCTAAATGAAAGTCGCTATTTTTGTACCTTGAGGGTCATCTACCTTCAGGAAATATTTAATAAATGAGTAACACAAACATGACTATGAACAAGTATGAAAATTGAATACAAAGCGCTGTTACTAAACTAATTTTGATTTTTTTTTAAAATTTCCATTTCATCCGATTATGTTCTTATTAGCATAGTTTGATACATATCAATGCCCTATGCCTATATAAAAAGTTTGATATCACTGGAATCATTTTCCAGCGGGTATCAGCGTATTGTTTCTGTAAGAGTGAAAACAAGCAGATTTTGACTAAAAAACACGAAAAAATTCACTTTTTGCAAAATTTCACCGAAACGTTATTTTCGTGTTTTACACACACAAACGCTATCAGATGAAGCTATTTGAGTGTATTTAAGTGTATTTCGTTATATGGCACATAATTTAACGCAGAGTTTATTAATGAAACTAGCAATACATAGTACAGTGCTTTCTTGTTAGATAGGTGACCCTGAAGGTTGAACTGACTCCACACCCTTCAGTTCCATGTTCCCTAGTTAGGGACGATGATGCTCAAGGTAGAACGAATTCGCCAGCCGATCAACCTTGAGCATCAACCTCCCTCTAAATGAAAGTCGCTATTTTTGTACCTTGAGGGTCATCTACCTTCAGGAAATAATAAATAAGTAACACAAACATGACTATGTACAAGGATGAAAATTGAATACAGGGCGCTGTTATCGAACTAATGTTGATTTTTTTTAAAATTTCCATATCAACCGATTAAGTTCTTTTTAGCACAGTTTGATACATATCAATGTCCTGCCTATATAAAAAGTTCGATATCACTGGAATCACTTTCCAGCGAGTTTCAGCGTATTGTTGCTGTAAGAGTGAAAACAAGCAGATTTTGACTAAAAAACACGAAAAAATTCACTTTTTGCAAAATTTCACGGAAACGTTATTTTCTTGTTTTAGACACACAAACGCAATCAGATGAAGCTATTTGAGTGAATTTAAGTGTATTTCGTTACATGGCACATAATTTAATGCAGAGGTTCTTAAAGAAACCAGCAATACATAGTACAGTGCTTTCTGCCTTGTTTGGACATTATGTCGTTAGAGGGCGCTGTAATCGAACTAATGTTGAATTTTTTAAAAATTTGCATATCACCCGATTAAATTCTTATTAGAACTTAATCGGGTGATAGATATCACTGCCCTATGCCTATATAAAAAGTTACACATCGCTGGAATCATTTTCCAGCGAGTATCAGCGTGTTCGTGCTGTAAGAGTGAAAACATGCAGGTTTTGACTAAAAAACACGAAAAAATTCACTTTTTGCAAAATTTCTCGGAAACGTTATTTTCGTGTTTTACACACACAAACGCTATCAGATGAAGCTATTTGAGTGTATTTAAGTGTATTTCGTTACATGGCACATAATTTAATGCAGAGGTTGTTAAAGAAACCAGCAATACATAGTACAGTGCTTTCTGCCTTGTTTGGACATTATGTAGTTATAGGGCGCTGTTATCGAACTAATGTTGAATTTTTTAAAAATTTGCATATCACCCGATTAAGTTCTTATTAGAACTTAATCGGGTGATAGATATCACTGCCCTATGCCTATATAAAAAGTTACATATCGCTGGAATCATTTTCCAGCGAGTATCAGCGTGTTCGTGCTGTAAGAGTGAAAACATGCAGGTTTTGACTAAAAAACACGAAAAAATTCACTTTTTGCATAATTTCACGGAAACGTTATTTTCGTGTTTTACACACACAAACGCTATCAGATGAAGCTATTTGAGTGTATTTAAGTGTATTTCGTTATATGGCACATAATTTAACGCAGAGTTTATTAATGAAACTAGCAATACATAGTACAGTGCTTTCTAGTTAGGAAGGTGACCCTGAAGGTTGAACTGAATCCACACCGTTCAGGTTCATGTTCCCTCGTTAGGGAGGATGAACCTGAAGGTTGAACTGACTCCACACCCTTCAGGTTCATGTACCCTAGTTATGGACGATGATGCTCAAGGTAGAACGAATTCGCCAGCCGATCAACCTTGAGCATCAACCTCCCTCTAAATGAAAGTCGCTATTTTTGTACCTTGAGGGTCATTTACCTTCAGAAAATAATAAATAAGTAACACAAACATGACTATGTATAAGGATGAAAATTGAATACAGGGCGCTGTTATCGAACTAATATTGATTTTTTTTAAAATTTCCATATCAACCGATTAAGTTCTTATTAGCACTGTTTGATACATATCAATGCCCTATGCCTATATAAAAAGTTTGATATCGCTGGAATCATTGTCCAGCGAGTATCAGCGTATTGGTGCTGTAAGAGTGAAAACAAGCAGATTTTGACTAAAAAACACGAAAAAATTCACTTTTTGCAAAATATCACGGAAACGTTATTTTCGTGTTTTACTCACATTAACGCTATCAGATGAAGCTATTTGAGTGTATTTAAGTGTATTTCGTTATATGGCACATAATTTAACGAAGAGGTTATTAATTAAACCAGCAATACATAGTACAGTTCTTTCTTGTTTGGAAGGTAACCCTGAAGGTTGAACTGAATCCACACCCTTCAGGTTCATGTTCCCTCGTTAGGGAGGATGAACCTGAAGGTTGAACTGACTTCACACCCTTCAGGTTCATGTTCCCTAGATAGGGATGATGATGCTCAAGGTAGAACGAAGTCGCCAGCAGATCTACCTTGAGCATCACCCTCCCTCTAAATGAAAGTCGTATTTTTGAACTTTGAGGGTCATCTACCTTCAGGATATATTTAATAAATGAGTAACACAAACATGACTATGTACAAGTATGAAAATTGAATACAGGGCGCTGTTATCGAACTAATGTTGATTTTTTTTAAATTTCCATATCATCCGATTATGTTCTTATTAGCACAGTTTGATACATATCAATGCCCTATGCCTATATAAAAGATTTGATATCGCTGGAATCATTTTCCAGCGAGTATCAGCGTATTGTTGCTGTAAGAGTGAAAACAAGCAGATTTTGACTAAAAAACACGAAAAAATGCACTTTGCAAAATTTCACGGAAACGTTATTTTCGTGTTTTACACGCACAAACGCTATCAGATGAAGCTATTTGAGTGTATTTAAGTGTATTTCGTTATATGGCACATAATTTAGCGCAGAGCTTATTAATGAAACCAACAATACATAGTACAGTGCATTCTTGTTTGGAAGGTAACCCTGAAGGTTGAACTGAATCCACACCCTTCAGGTTCATGTTCCCTCGTTAGGGAGGATGAACCTGAAGGTTGAACTGACTTCACACCCTTCAGGTTCATGTTCCCTAGTTAGGGATGATGATGCTCAAGGTAGAACGAAGTCGCCAGCCGATGTACCTTGAGCATCACCCTCCCTCTAAATGAAAGTCGCTATTTTTGTACCGTAAGGGTCATCTACCTTCAGGAAATATTTAATAAATGAGTAACACAAACATGACTATGTACAAGTATGAAAATTGAATACAGGGCGCTGTCACTAAACTAATTTTGATTTTTTTTAAATTTCCATATCATCCGATTAAGTTCTTATTAGCATAGTTTGATACATATCAATGCCCTATGCCTATATAAAAAGTTTAGTATCACTGGAATCATTTTCCAGCGAGTATCAGCGTATTGTTTCTGTAAGAGTGAAAACAAGCAGATTTTGACTAAAAAACACGAAAAAATTCACTTTTTGCAAAATATCACGGAAACGTTATTTTCGTGTTTTACACACACAAACGCTATCAGATGAAGCTATTTGAGTGTATTTAAGTGTATTTCGTTATATGGCACATAATTTAACGCAGAGGTTATTAATGAAACCAGCAATACATAGTACAGTGCTTTCTTGTTTGGAAGGTGACCCTGAAGGTTGAACTGAATCCACACCCTTCAGGTTCATGTTCCCTAGTTAGGGACGATGATGCTCAAGGTAGAACGAATTCGCCAGCCGATCAACCTTGAGCATCAACCTCCCTCTATATGAAAGTCGCTATTTTTGTACCTTGAGGGTCATCTACCTTCAGGAAATATTTAATAAATGAGTAACACAAACATGACTATGTACAAGTATGAAAATTGAATACAGGGCGCTGTTATCGAACTAATGTTGATTTTTTTTAAAATTTCCATATCATCCGTTTAAGTTCTTATTAGCATAGTTTGATACATATCAATGCCCTATGCCTATATAAAAAGTTTGGTATCACTGGAATCATTTTCCAGCGAGTATCACCGTATTGGTTCTGTAAGAGTGAAAAGCAGGTTTTGACTAAAAAACAAGAAAAAATTCACTTTTTGCAAAATTTCACGGAAACGTTATTTTCGTCTTGTACACACACAAACGCTATCAGATAAAGCTATTTGAGTGTATTTAAGTGTATTTCGTTGTATTACACATAATTTAACGCAGATGTTGTTAAAGAAACCAGCAATACATAGTACAGTGCTTTCTGCCTTGTTTGGACATTATGTCGTTAGAGGGCGCTGTTATCGAACTAATATTGAATTTTTTAAAAATTTGCATATCACCCGATTAAGTTCTTCTTAGCACAGTTTGGTAGATATCAATGCCCTATGACTATATAAAAAGTTACATATCGCTCGAATCATTTTCCACAGAGTATCAGCTTATTCTTGCTGTAAGAGTGAAAATAAGCAGGTTTTGACTAAAAAACACGAAAAAATTCACTTTTTGCAAAATTTCACGGAAACGTTATTTTCGTGTTTTACACACACATCCGCTATCAGATGAAGCTATCTGAGTGTATTTAAGTGTATTTCGTTATATGGCACATAATTTAACGCAGAGGTTGTTAAAGAAACCAGCAATACATAGTACAGTGCTTTCTGCCTTGTTTGGACATTATGTCGTTAGAGGGCGCTGTTATAGAACTAATGTTGAATTTTTTAAAAATATGCATATCACCCGATTAAGTTCTTATTAGCGCAGTTTGATAGATATAAATGCCCTATGACTATATAAAAAGTTACATATCGCTGGAATCATTTTCCAGCGAGTATCAGTTTATTCGTCCTGTAAGAGTGAAAACAAGCAGGTTTTGACTAAAAAACACGAAAAAATTAACTTTTTGCAAAATTTCACGGAAACGTTATATTCGTGTTTTATACACACAAACGCTATCAGATGAAGCTATTTGAGTGTATTTAAGTGTATTTCGTTATATGGCACATAATTTAACGCAGAGGTTATTAATGAAACCAGCAATACATAGTACAGTGCTTTCTTGTTTGGAAGGTGACCCTGAAGGTTGAACCGAATCCACACCCTTCAGGTTCATGTTCCCTCGTTAGGGAGGATGACCCTGAAGGTTGAACTGACTCCACACCCTTCAGGTTCAGGTTCCCTAGTTAGGGACGATGATGCTCAAGGTAGAACGAATTCGCCAACCGATCTACCTTGAGCCTCACCCTCCCTCTAAATGAAAGACGCTATTTTTGTACCTTGAGGTTCATCTACCTTCAGGAAATATTTAATAAATGAGTAACACAAACATGACTATGTAAAAGGATGAAAATTGAATACAGGGCGCTGTTCTCGAACTAATGTGGATTTTTTTTTAAATTTCCATATCATCCGATTGTTCTTATTAGCGCAGTTTGATAGATATCAATGCCCTATGCCTATATAAAAAGTTACATATCGCTCGAATCATTTTCCAGCGAGTCTCAGCGTATTCGTGCTGAAAGAGTGAAAACAAGCAGGTTTTGACTAAAAAACACGAAAAAATTCACTTTTTGCAAAATTTCACGGAAACGTTATATTCGTGTTTTATACACACAAACGCTATCAGATGAAGCTATTTGAGTGTATTTAAGTGTATTTCGTTATATGGCACATAATTTAACGCAGAGGTTATTAATGAAACCAGCAATACATAGTACAGTGCTTTCTTGTTTGGAAGGTGACCCTGAAGGTTGAACCGAATCCACACCCTTCAGGTTCATGTTCCCTCGTTAGGGAGGATGACCCTGAAGGTTGAACTGACTCCACACCCTTCAGGTTCATGTTCCCTAGTTAGGGACGATGAGGCTCAAGGTAGAACGAATTCGCCAACCGATCTACCTTGAGCATCACCCTCCCTCTAAATGAAAGTCGCTATTTTTGTACCTTCAGGGTCATCTACCTTCAGGAAATATTTAATAAATGAGTAACACAAACATGACTATGTAAAAGGATGAAAATTGAATACAGGGCGCTGTTATCGAACTAATGTTGATTTTTTTTAAAATTTCCATATCAAACGATTAAGTTCTTATTAGCACAGTTTCAAACATATCAATGCCCTATGCCTATATAAAATGTTTTATATCGCTGGAATCATTTTCCAGCGAGTATCAGCGTATTGGTGCTGTAAGAGTGAAAACAAGCAGGTTTTGACTAAAAAACACGAAAAAATTCACTTTTTGCAAAATTTCACGGAAACGTTATTTTCGTGTTTTACACACACAAACGCTATCAGATGAAGCTATTTGAGTGTATTTAAGTGTATTTCGTTATATGGCACATAATTTAACGCAGAGGTTGTTAAAGAAACCAGCAATACATAGTACAGTGCTTTCTGCCTTGTTTGGACATTATGTCGTTAGAGGGCGCTGTTAACGAACTAATGTTGAATTTTTTAAAAACTTGCATATCACCCGATTAAGTTCTTATTAGCGCAGTTTGATAGATATCACTGCCCTATGCCTATATAAAAAGTTACATATCGCTCGAATCATTTTCCAGCGAGTATCAGTTTATTCGTGCTGTAAGAGTGAAAACAAGCAGGTTTTGACTAAAAAACACGAAAAAATTCACTTTTTGCAAAATTTCACGGAAACGTTATTTTCGTGTTTTACACACACAAACGCTATCAGATGAAGCTATTTGAGTGTATTTAAGTGTATTTCGTTATATGGCACATAATTTAACGCAGAGGTTATTAATGAAACCAGCAATACATAGTACAGTGCTTTCTTGTTTGGAAGGTGACCCTGAAGGTTGAACTGAATCCACACCCTTCAGGTTCATGTTCCCTCGTTAGGGAGGATGAACCTGAAGGTTGAACTGACTCCACACCCTTCAGGTTCATGTTCCCTAGTTAGGGACGATGATGCTCAAGGTAGAACGAATTCGCCAGCCGATCAACCTTGAGCATCAACCTCCCTCTAAATGAAAGTCGCTATTTTTGTACCTTGAGGGTCATCTACCTTCAGGAAATAATAAGTAACACAAACATGACTATGTACAAGGATGAAAATTGAATACAGGACGCTGTTATCGAACTAATGTTGATTTTTTTTTAAATTTCCATATCAACCGATTAAGTTCTTATTAGCACAGTTTGATACATATCAATGCCCTATGCCTATATAAAAAGTTTGATATCGCTGGAATCATTTTCCAGCGAGTATCAGCGTATTGGCGCTGTAAGAGTGAAAACAAGCAGATTTTGACTAAAAAACTCGAAAAAATTCACTTTTTGCAAAATTTCACTTAAACGTTATTTTCGTGCTTTACACACACAAACGCTATCAGATGAAGCTATTTGAGTGTATTTAAGTGTATTTCGTTATATGGCACATAATTTAACGCAGAGGTTATTAATGAAACCAGCAATACACAGTACAGTGCTTTCTTGTTTGGAAGGTGACCCTGAAGGTTGAACTGAATCCACACCCTTCAGGTTCATGTTCCCTCGTTAGGGTGGATGACCCTGAAGGTTGAACTGACTCCACACCCTTCAGGTTCATGTTCCCTAGTTAGGGACGATGATACTCAAGGTAGAACGAAGTTGCCAACCGATCTACCTTGAGCATCACCCTAACTCTAAATGAAAGTCGCTATTTTTGTACCTTGAAGGCCATCTACCTTCAGGAAATATTTAATAAATGAGTAACACAAACATGACTATGTAAAAGGATGAAAATTGAATACAGGGCGCTGTTATCGAACTAATGTTGATTTTTTTTAAATTTCCATATCAACCGATTAAGTTCTTATTAGCACAGTTTCATACATATCAATGCCCTATGCCTATATAAAAAGTTTCATATCGCTAGAATCATTTTCCAGCGAATATCAGCGTATTGATTCTGTAAGAGTGAAAACAAGCAGATTTTGACTAAAAAACACGAAAAAATTCACTTTTTGCAAAATTTCACGGAAACGTTATATTCGTGTTTTACACACACAAACGCTATCAGATGAAAATATTTGAGTGTATTTAAGTGTATTTCGTTATATGGCACATAATTTAACGCAGAGGTTATTAATGAAACCAGCAATACATAGTACAGTGCTTTCTTGTTTGGAAGGTGACCCTGAAGGTTGAATTGAATCCACACCCTTCAGGTTCATGTTCCCTCGTTAGGGAGGATGAACCTGAAGGTTGAACTGACTCCACACCCTTTAGGTTCATGTTCCCTAGTTAGGGACGATGATGCTCAAGGTAGAACGAATTCGCCAGCCGATCAACCTTGAGCATCAACCTCCCTCTAAATGAAAGTCGCTATTTTTTTACCTTGAGGGTCATCTACCTTCAGGAAATAATAAGTAACGCAAACATGACTATGTACAAGGATGAAAATTGAATACAGACGCTGTTATCGAACTAATGTTGATTTTTTTTTAAATTTCCATATCAACCGATTAAGTTCTTATTAGCACAGTTTGATACATATCAATGCCGTATGCCTATATAAAATATTTGATATCGCTGGAATCATTTTCCAGCGAGTATCAGCGTATTGGCGCTGTAAGAGTGAAAACAAGCAGATTTTGACTAAAAAACTCGAAAAAATTCGCTTTTTGCAAAATTTCACTTAAACGTTATTTTCGTGCTTTACACACACAAACGCTATCAGATGAAGTTATTTGAGTGTATTTAAGTGTATTTCGTTATATGGCACATAATTTAACGCAAAGGTTATTAATGAAACCAGCAATACATAGTACAGTGCTTTCTTGTTTGGAAGTTGACCCTGAAGGTTGAACTGAATCCACACCCTTCAGGTTCATGTTCCCTCTTTAGGGAGGATGAACCTGAAGGTTGAACTGACTTCACACCCTTCAGGTTCATGTTTCCTAGTTAGGGATGATGATGCTCAAGGTAGAACGAAGTCGCCAGCCGATCTACCTTGAGCATCACCCTCCCTCTAAATGAAAGTCGCTATTTCTGTACCTTGATGGTCATCTACCTTCAGGAAATAAGTAACACAAACATGACTATGTACAAGGATGAAAATTGAATACAGGGCGCAGTTCTCGAACTAATGTGGATTTTTTTTTAAATTTCCATATCATCCGATTAAGTTCTTATTAGCGCAGTTTGATAGATATCAATGCCCTATGCCTATATAAAAAGTTACATATCGCTCGAATCATTTTCCAGCGAGTCTCAGCGTATTCGTGCTGAAAGAGTGAAAACAAGCAGGTTTTGACTAAAACACACGAAAAAATTCACTTTTTGCAAAATTTCACGGAAACGTTATATTCGTGTTTTATACACACAAACGCTATCAGATGAAACTATTTGAGTGTATTTAAGTGTATTTCGTTATGTGGCACATAATTTAACGCAGAGGTTATTAATGAAACCAGCAATACATAGTACAGTGCTTTCTTGTTTGGAAGGTGACCCTGAAGGTTGAACCGAATCCACACCCTTCAGGTTCATGTTCCCTCGTTAGGGAGGATGACCCTGAAGGTTGAACTGACTCCACACCCTTCAGGTTCATGTTCCCTAGTTAGGGACGATGATGCTCAAGGTAGAACGAATTCGCCAACCGATCTACCTTGAGCATCACCCTCCCTCTAAATGAAAGTCGCTATTTTTGTACCTTGAGGGTCATCTACCTTCAGGAAATATTTAATAAATGAGTAACACAAACATGACTATGTAAAAGGATGAAAATTGAATACAGGGCGCTGTTATCGAACTAATGTTGATTTTTTTTAAAATTTCCATATCAAACGATTAAGTTCTTATTGGCACAGTTTGATACATATCAATGCCCTATGCCTATATAAAAAGATTGATATCGCTGGAATCAATTTCCAGCGAGTATCAGCGTATTGGTGCTGTAAGAGTGAAAACAATCAGATTTTGACTAAAAAACACGAAAAAATTCACTTTTTGCAAAATTTTACGGAAACGTTATTTTCGTGTTTTACACACACAAACGCTATCAGATGAAGCTGTTTGAGTGTATTTAAGTGTATTTCGTTATATGGCACATAATTTAACGCAGAGGTTATTAATGAAACCAGCAATACATAGTACAGTGCTTTCTTGTTTGGAAGGTGACCCTGAAGGTTGAACTGAATCCACACCCTTCAGGTTCATGTTCCCTCTTTAGGGAGGATGAACCTGAAGGTTGAACTGACTTCACACCCTTCAGGTTCATGTTCCCTAGTTAGGGATGATGATGCTCAAGGTAGAACGAAGTCGCCAGCAGATCTACCTTGATCATCACCCTCCCTTAAATGAAAGTCGCTATTTCTGTACCTTGATGGTCATCTACCTTCAGGAAATAAGTAACACAAACATGACTATGTAAAAGGATGAAAATTGAATACAGGGCGCTGTTCTCGAACTAATGTTGATTTTTTTTAAAATTTCCATATCATCAGATTAAGTTCTTATTAGCATAGTTTGATACATATCAATGCCCTCTGCCTATATAAAAAGTTACATATCAATCGAATCATTTTCCAGCGAGTATCAGCGTATTCGTGCTGTAAGAGTGAAAACAAGCAAGTTTTGACTAAAAAAAACGAAAAAATTCACTTTTTGCAAAATTACACGGAAACGTTATTTTCGTGTTTTCACACACAAACGCTGGCAGATGATGCTATTTGAGTGTATTTAAGTGTTTTTCGTTATATAACACATAATTTAACGCAGAGTTTATTAATGAAACTAGCAATACATAGTACAGTGCTTTCTTGTTAGGAAGGTGACACTGAAGGTTGAACTGAATCCACACCCTTCAGGTTCATGTTCCCTCGTTAGTGAGGATGAACCTGAAGGTTGAACTGACTCCACACCCTTCAGGTTCATGTTCCCTAGTTAGGGACGATGATGCTCAAGGTAGAACGAATTCGCCAGCCGATCAACCTTGAGCATCAACCTCCCTCTAAATGAAAGTCGCTATTTTTGTACCTTGAGGGTCATCTACCTTCAGGAAATAAATGTAACACAAACATGACTATGTATAAGGAAGAAAATTGAATACAGGGCGCTGTTATCGAACTAATGTTGATTTTTTTTAAAATTTCCATATCATCAGATTAAGTTCTTATTAGCATAGTTGGATACATATCAATGCCCTATGCCTATATAAAAAGTTTGGTATCACTGGAATCATTTTCCAGCGAGTATCAGCGTGTTGTTTCTGTAAGAGTGAAAACAAGCAGATTTTGACTAAAAAACACGAAAAAATTCCCTTTTTGCAAAATTTCACGGAAACGTTATTTTCGGGTTTTACACATACAAACGCTATCAGATGAACCTATATGAGTGTATTTAAGTGTATTTCGTTATATGGCACATAATTTAACGCAGAGGTTATTAATGAAACCAGCAATACATAGTGCAGTGCTTTCTTGTTTGGAAGGTGACCCTGAAGGTTGAACTGAATCCACACCCTTCAGGTTCATGTTCCCTAGTTAGGGATGATGATGCTCAAGGAACAACGAAGTCGCCAGCCGATCTACCTTCAGCATCACCCTCCCTCTAAATGAAAGTCGCTATTTTTGTACCTTGAGGGTCATCTACCTTCAGGAAATATTTAATAAATGAGTAACACAAACATGACTATGTACAAGTATGAAAATTGAATACAGAGCGCTGTTATCGAAATAATTTTGATTTTTTTTAAAATGTCCATATCATCAGTTTAAGTTCTTATTTGCATAGTTTGATATATATCAATGCCCTATGACTATATAAAAAGTTTTGTATCACTGGAATCATTTTCCAGCGAGTATCAGCGTATTGTTGCTGTAAGAGTGAAAACAAGCAGATTTTGACTAAAAAACACGAAAAAATTCACTTTTTGCAAAATTTCACGGAAACGTTATTTTCGTGTTTTACACACACAAACGCAATCAGATGAAGCTATTTGAGTGTATTTAAGTATATTTAGTTGTATGGCACATAATTTAACACAGATGTTGTTAAAGAAACCAGCAATACATAGTACAGTGATTTCTGCCTTGTTTGGACATTATGTCGTTAGAGGGCGCTGTTATCGAACTAATGTTGAATTTTTTAAAAATTTGCATATCACCCAATTAAGTTCTTATTAGCGCAGTTTGAGAGATATCAATGCCCTATGCCTATATAAAAAGTTACATATCGCTCGAATCATTTTCCAGCGAGTATCAGCGTATGCGTGCTGTAAGAGTGAAAACAAGCAAGTTTTGACTAAAAAACACGAAAAAATTCACTTTTTGCAAAATTACACGGAAACATTATTTTCCTGTTTTACACACACAAACGCTGGCAGATGGAGCTATTTGAGTGTATTTAAGTGTATTTCGTTATATGGCACATAATTTAACCCAGAGTTTATTAATGAAACTAGCAATACATAGTACAGTGCTTTCTTGTTAGGAAGGTGACCCTGAAGGTTGAACTGAATCCACACCCTTCAGGTTCATGTTCCCTCGTTAGGGAGGATGAACCTGAAGGTTGAACTGACTCCACACCCTTCAGGTTCATGTTCCCTAGTTAGGGACGATGATGCTCAAGGTAGAACGAATTCGCCAGCCGATCAACCTTGAGCATCAACCTCCCTCTAAATGAAAGTCGCTATTTTTGTACCTTGAGGGTCATCTACCTTCAGGAAATAAATGTACCACAAACATGACTATGTACAAGGATGAAAATTGAATACAGGGCGCTGTTATCGAACTAATGTTGATTTTTTTTTAAATTTCCATATCATCCGATTAAGTTCTTATTATCATAGTTTGATACATATCAATGCCCTATGCCTATATAAAACGTTTGGTATCACTGGAATCATTTTCCAGCGAGTATCAGCGTATTGTTGCTGTAAGAGTGAAAACAAGCAGATTTTGACTAAAAAACACGAAAAAATTCACTTTTTGCAAAATTTCATGGAAACGTTATTTTCGTGTTTTTTTCACACAAAAACGCTAACAGATGAAGCTATTTGAGTGAATTTAAGTGTATTTCGTTATTGGGCACATAATTTAACGCAGAGCTTAGTAATGAAACCAGCAATACATAGTACAGTGCTTTCTTGTTTGGAAGTTGACCCTGAAGGTTGAACTGAATCCACACCCTTCAGGTTCATGATCCCTCGTTAGGGAGGATGAACCTGAAGGTTGAACTGACTTCACACCCTTCAGGTTCATGTTCCCTAGTTAGGGATGATGAAGCTCAAGGTAGAAAAAAGTCGCCAGCCGATCTACCTTGAGCATCACCCTCCCTCTAAATGAAAGTCGCTATTTTTGTACCTTGAGGATCATCTACCTTCAGGAAATATTTAATAAATGAGTAACACAAACATGACTATGTACAAGTATGAAAATTGAATACAGGGCGCTGTTATCGAACTAATGTTGATTTTTTTTAAAATTTCCATATCATCCGATTAAGTTCTTATTAGTTTGATACATATCAATGCCCTATGCCGACATAAAAAGATTGGTATCACTGGAATCATTTTCCAGCGAGTATCAGCGTATTGTTGCTGTAAGAGTGAAAAATAGCAGATTTTGACTAAAAAACACGAAAAAATTCACTTTGCAAAATTTAACGGAAAGGTTATTTTCGTGTTTTACACACACAAACGCTATCAAATGAAGCTATTTGAGTGTATTTAAGTGTATTTCGTTATATGGCACATAATTTAACGCAGAGTTTATTAATGAAACTAGCAATACATAGTACAGTGTTTTCTTGTTTGGAAGGTGACCCTGAAGGTTGAACTTAATCCACACCCTTCAGTTTCATATTCCCTCGTTAGGGAGGATGAACCTGAAGGATGAACTGACTTCACACCCTTCAGGTTCATGTTCCCTAGTTAGGGATGATGATGCTCAATGTAGAACGAAGTCGCCAGCCGATCTACCTTGAGCATCACCCTCCCTCTAAATGAAAGTCGCTATTTTTGTACCTTGAGGGTCATCTACCGTCAGGAAATAATAAATGAGTAACACAAACATGACGATGTACAAGTATGAAAATTGAATACAGGGCGCTGTTATCGATCTAATGTTGATTTTTTTTTAAATTTCCATATCATCAGTTTAAGTTCTTATTAGCATAGTTTGATATATATCAATGCCCTATGATTATATAAAAAGTTTGGTATCACTGGAATCATTTTCCAGCGAGTATCAGCGTATTGTTGCTGTAAGAGTGAAAACAAGCAGATTTTGACTAAAAAACACGAAAAAATTCACTTTTTGCAAAATTTCACGGAAACGTTATTTTCGTGTTTTACACACACAAACGCTATCAGATGAAGCTATTTGAGTGCATTTAAGTGTATTTCGTTATATGGCACATAATTTAACACAGAGGTTATTAATGAAACCAGCAATACATAGTACAGTGCTTTCTTCTTTGGAAGGTGACCCTGAAGGTTGAAATGAATCCACACCCTTCAGGTTCATGTTCCCTCGTTAGGGAGGATGAACCTGAAGGTTGAACTGACTTCACACCCTTCAGTTTCATGTTCCCTAGTTAGGGATGAAGATGCTCAAGGTAGAACGAAGTCGCCAGCCGATCTACCTTGAGCATCACCCTCCCTCTAAATGAAAGTCGCTATTTTTGTACATTGAGGGTCATCTACCTTCAGGAAATATTTAATAAATGAGTAACACAAACATGACTATGTACAAGTATGAAAATTGAATACAGGGCGCTGTTATCGAACTAATGTTGATTTTTTTTAAAATTTCCATATCATCAGATTAAGTTCTTATTAGCATAGTGATACATATCAATGCCATATGCCGATATAAAAAGTTTGGTATCACTGGAATCATTTTCCAGCGAGTATCAGCGTATTGTTGCTGTCAGAGTGAAAACAAGCAGATTTTGACTAAAAAACACGAAAAAATTCACTTTTTGCAAAATATCACGGAAACGTTATTTTCGTGTTTAGCACACACAAACGCTATCAGATGAAACTATTTCAGTGTATATAAGTGTATTTAGTTATATGGCACATAATTTAACGCAGAGGTTATTAATGAAACCAGCAATACATAATGTAGTGCTTTCTTGTTTGGAAGATGACCCTGAAGGTTGAACTGAATCCACACCCTTCAGGTTCATGTTCCCTCGTTAGGGATGATGAACCTGAAGGTTGAACTGACTTCACACCCTTCAGGTTCATGTTTCCTAGTTAGGGATGATGATGCTCAAGGTAGAACGAAGTCGCCAGCCGAACTGCCTTGAGCATCATCCTCCCTCTAAACGAAAGTCGCTATTTTTGTACCTTGAGGGTCATCTACCTTCAGGAAATAATAAATGAGTAACACAAACATGACTATGTACAAGTATGAAAATTGAATACAGGGCGCTGTTATCGAACTAATATTGATTTTTTTTTAAATTTCCATATCATCCGATTAAGTTCTTATTAGAATAGTTTGATACACCTCAATGCCCTCTGCCTAAATAAAAAGTTTGATATCACTGGAATCATTTTCCAGCGAGTTTCAGCGTATTGTTGCTATAAGAGTGAAAACAAGCAGATTTTAATTAAAAAACACGAAAAAATTCACTTTTTGCAAAATTTCACGGAAACGTTATTTTCGTGTGTTACATACACAAACGCTATCAGATGAAGCAATTTGAGTGTATTTAAGTGTATTTCGTTATATGGCACATAATTTAACGCAGAGGTTATTAATGAAACCAGCAATACATAGTACAGTGCTTTCTTGTTTGGAAGGTGGCCCTGAAGGTTGAACTGAATCCACACCCTTCAGGTTCATGTTCCCTCGTTAGGGAGGATGAACCTGAAGGTTGAACTGACCACACCCTTTAGGTTCATGTTCTCTAGTTAGGGATGATGATGCTCAAGGTAGAACGAAGTCGCCAGCCGATTTACCTTGAGCATCACCCTCCCTCTAAATGAAAGTCGCTATTTTTGTACGTTGAGGGTCATCTACCTTCAGGAAATATTTAATAAATGAGTAACACAAACATGCCTATGTACAAGGATGAAAATTGAATACAGGGCGCTGTTATCGAACTAATGTTTATTTTTTTTTAAATTTCCATATCATCCGATTAAGTTCCTATTAGCATAGTTTGATACATATCAATGCCCTATGCCTATATAAAAAGTTTGGTATCACTGGAATCATTTTCCAGCGGGTATCAGCGTACTGTTGCTGTAAGAGTGAAAACAAGCAGATTTTGACTAAAAAACACGAAAAAATTCACTTTTTGCAAAATTTCACGGAAACGTTATTTTCGTGTTTTACACACACAAACGCTATCAGATGAAGCTATTTCAGTGTATTTAAGTGTATTTCGTTATATAGCACATAATTTAACGCACAGGTTATTAATGAAACCAGCAATACATAGTACAGTGCTTTCTTGTTTGGTAGGTGACCCTGAAGGTTGAACTGAATCCACACCCTTCAGGTTCATGTCCCCTCGTTAGGGAGGATGAACCTGAAGGTTGAACTGACTCCACACCCTTCAGGTTCATGTACCCTAGTTATGGACGATGATGCTCAAGGTAGAACGAATTCGCCAGCCGATCAACCTTGAGCATCAACCTCCCTCTAAATGAAAGACGCTATTTTTGTACCTTGAGGGTCATTTACCTTCAGAAAATAATAAATAAGTAACACAAACTTGACTATGTATAAGGATGAAAATTGAATACAGGGCGCTGTTATCGAACTAATGTTGATTTTTTTTTAAATTTCCATATCAACCGATTAATTTCTTATTAGCACTGTTTGATACATATCAATGCCCTATGCCTATATAAAAAGTTTGATATCGCTGGAATCATTGTCCAGCGAGTATCAGCGTATTGGTGCTGTAAGAGTGAAAACAAGCAGATTTTGACTAAAAAACACGAAAAAATTCACTTTTTGCCAAATATCACGGAAACGTTATTTTCGTGTTTTACACACACAAATGCTCTCAGATGAAGCTATTTGAGTGTATTTAAGTGTATTTCGTTATATGGCACATAATTTAACGCAGAGTTTATTAATGACACTAGCAATACATAGTACAGTGCTTTCTAGTTAGGAAGGTGACCCTGAAGGTTGAACTGAATCCAAACCCTTCAGGTTCATGTTCCCTCGTTAGGGAGGATGAACCTGAAGGCTGAACTGACTCCACACCCTTCAGGTTCATGTACCCTAGTTATGGACGATGATGCTCAAGGTAGAACGAATTCGCCAGCCGATCAACCTTGAGCATCAACCTCCCTCTAAATGAAAGTCGCTATTTTTGTACCTTGTGGGTCATTTACCTTCAGAAAATAATAAATAAGTAACACAAACTTGACTATGTATAAGGATGAAAATGGAATACAGGGCGCTGTTATCGAACTAATGTTGAATTGTTTTAAAATTTCCATATCAACCGATTAATTTCTTATTAGCACTGTTTGATACATATCAATGCCCTATGCCTATATAAAAAGTTTGATATCGCTGGAATCATTGTCCAGCGAGTATCAGCGTAATGGTGCTGTAACACAAACATGACTATGTACAAGTATGAAAATTGAATACATGGAGCTGTTATCGAACTAAAGTTGATTTTTTTTAAAATTTCCATATCATCCGATTAAGTTCTTATTAGCATAGTTTGATACATATCAATGCCCTATGCCTATATAAAAAGTTTGATATCACTGGAATCATTTTCAAGCGAGTATCAGCGTATTGTTTCTGTAAGCGTGAAAACAAGCAGATTTTGACTAAACACGAAAAAATTCACTTTTTGCAAAATTTCACGGAAACCTTATTTTCGTGTTTTACACACACAAACGCTATCAGATGAAGCTATTTGAGTGCATTTAAGTGTATTTCGTTATATGGCACATAATTTAACTCAGAGTTTATTAATGAAACTAGCAATACATAGTACAGTGCTTTCTTGTTTGGAAGGTGACCCTGAATTGTGAACTGAATCCACACCCTTCAGGTTCATGTTCCCTCGTTAGGGAGGATGAACCTGAAGGTTGAACTGACTTCACACCCTTCAGGTTCGTCTTCCCTAGTTAGGGATGATGATGCTCAAGGTAGAACGAAATCGCCAGCCGATCTACCTAGAGCATCACCCTCCCTCTAAATGAAAGTCGCTATTTTTGTACTTTGAGGGACATCTACCTTCAGGAAATATTTAATAAATGAGTAACACAAACATGACTATGTACAAGTATGAAAATTGAATACATGGCGCTGTCACTAAACTAATTTTGATTTTTTTAAAATTTCCATATCATCCGATTAAGTTCTTAATAGCATAGTGTGATACATATCAATGCCCTATGCCTATATAAAAAGTTTGGTATCACTGGAATCATTTTCCAGCGAGTATCAGCGTATTGTTTCTGTAAGAGAGAAAACATGCAGAATTTGACTAAAAAACACGAAAAAATTCACTTTTTGCAAAATATCACGGAAACGTTATTTTCGTGTTTTACACACACAAACGCTATCAGATGAAGCTATTTGAGCGTATTTGAGTGTATTTCGTTATATGGCACATAATTTAACGCAGAGCTTATTAATGAAACCAGCAATACATAGTACAGTGCTTTCTTGTTTGGAAGGTGACCCTGAAGGTTGAACTGAATCCACACCCTTCAGGTTCATGTTCCCTCGTTAGGGCGGATGAACCTAAAGGTTGAACTGACTTCTCACCCTTCAGGTTCATGTTCCCTAGTTAGGGATGATGATGCTCAAGGTAGAACGAAGTCGCCAGCCGATCTACCTTGAGCATCACCCTCCCTCTAAATGAAAGTCGCTATTTTTGTACCTTGAGGGTCATTTACCTTCAGGAAATATTTAATAAATGAGTAACACAAACATGACTATCTACAAGTAAGAAAATTGAATACAGGGCGCTGTTATCGAACTTATGTTGATTTTTTTTTTAAATTTCCATATCATCCGATTAAGTTCTTATTAGCATAGATTGATACATATCAATGCCCAATGCCCATATAAAAAGATTGATATCACTGGAATTATTTTCCAGCGAGTATCAGCGTATTGTTGCTGTAAGAGTGAAAACAAGCAGATATTGACTAAAAAACACGAAAAAATTCACTTTTTGCAAAATTTCACGGAAACGTTATTTTCGTGTTTTATACACACAAACGCAATCAGATGAAGCTATTTGAATGTATTTAAGTGTATTTCGTTGTATGGAACATAACTTAACGCAGAGGTTGTTAAAGAAACCAGCAATACATAGTACAGTGATTTCTGCCTTGTTTGGATATTATGTAATTATAGGGCGCTTTTATCGAACTAATGTTAAATTTTTTTAAAATTTGCATATCACCCGATTAAATTCTTATTAGCGCAGTTTGATAGACATCACTGCCCTATCCCTATATAAAAAGTTACATATCGCTGGAATCATTTTCCAGCGAGTATCAGCGTATTCGTGCTGTAAGAGCGAAGACATGCAGGTTTTGATTAAAAAACACGAAAAAATTCACTTTTTGCAAAATTTCTCGGAAACGTTATTTTCGTGTTTTACACACACAAACGCAATCAGATGAAGCTATTTGAGTGTATTTAAGTGTATTTCGTTATATGGGACATAATTTAACGCAGAGGTTGTTAAAGAAACCTGCAACACATAGTACAGTGCTTTCTGCCTTGTTTGGACATTATGTCGTTAGAGGGCTTTGTAATCGATCTAATGTTGAATTTTTTAAAAATTTGCATATCACCCGATTAAATTCTTATTAGCGCAGTTTGATATATATCACTGCCCTATGCCTATATAAAAAGTTACATATCGGTAGAATCATTTTTCAGCGAGTATCAGCGTATACCTGCTGTAAGAGTGAAAACAAGCAGATTTTGACTAAAAAACACGAAAAAATTCACTTTTTGCAAAATTTCACGGAAACGTTATTTTCGTGTTTTACACACACAAACGCAATCAGATGAAGCTATTTGAGTGTATTTAAGTGTATTTCGTTATATGGCACATAATTTAACGCAGAGTTTATTAATGACACTAGCAATACATAGTACAGTGCTTTCTAGTTAGGAAGGTGACCCTGAAGGTTGAACTGAATCCACACCCTTCAGGTTCATGTACCCTAGTTATGGACGATGATGCTCAAGGCAGAACGAATTCGCCAGCCGATCAACCTTGAGCATCAACCTCCCTCTAAATGAAAGTCGCTATTTTTGTACTTTGAGGGTCATTTACCTTCAGAAAATAATAAATGTAACAGAAACTTGACTATGTATAAGGATGAAAATTGAATACAGGGCGCTGTTATCGAACTAATGTTGATTTGTTTTAAAATTTCCGTATCAACCGATTAATTTCATATTAGCACTGTTTGATACATATCAATGCCCTATGCCTATATAAAAAGTTTGATATCGCTGGAATCATTGTCCAGCGAGTATCAGCGTAATGGTGCTGTAACACAAACATGACTATGTACAAGTATGAAAATTGAATACAGGGCGCTGTTATCGAACTAATTTTGATTTTTTTTAAAATTTCCATATAAACCGATTAAGTTCTTATTAGCATAGTTTGATACATATCAATGCCCTATGCCTATATAAAAGGTTTGATATTGCAGGAATCATTTTCCAGCGAGTATCAGCGTATTGTTGCTGTAAGAGTGAAAACAAGCAGATTTTGACTAAAAAACACGAAAAAATTCACTTTTTGCAAAATTTCACGGAAACGTTATTTTCGTGTTTTACACACACAAACGCTATCAGATGAAGCTATTTGAGTGTATTTAAGTGTATTTCGTTGTATGACACATAATTTAACGCAGATGTTGTTAAAGAAACCAGCAATACATAGTACAGTGCTTTCTGCATTGTTTGGACATTATGTCGTTAGAGGGCGCTGTTATCGAACTAATGTTGAATTTTTTAAAAATTTGCATATCACCCGATTAAGTTCTTATTAGCGCAGTTTGATAGATATCAATGCCCTATGCCTATATAAAAAGTTTGATATCACTGGAATCATTTTCCAGCGAGTTTCAGCGTATTGTTGCTGTAAGAGTGAAAACAAGCAGATTTTGATTAAAAAACACGAAAAAATTCACTTTTTTCAAAATTTCACGGAAACGTTCTTTTCTTGTGTTACATACACAAACGCTATCAGATGAAGCTATTTGAGTGTATTTAAGTGTATTTCGTTATAAGGTACATAATTTAACGCAGAGGTTATTAATGAAACCAGCAATACATAGTACAGTGCATTCTTGTTTGGAAGGTAACACTGAAGGTTGAACTGAATCCACACCCTTCAGGTTCATGTTCCCTCGTTAGGGAATATGAACCTGAAGGTTGAACTGACTTCACACCCTTTAGGTTCATGTTCCCTAGTTAGGGATGATGATGCTCAGGGTAGAACGAAGTCGCCAGCCGATTTACCTTGAGCATCACCCTCCCTCTAAATGAAAGTCGCTATTTTTGTACCTTGAGGGTCATCTACCTTCAGGAAATATTTAATAAATGAGTAACACAAACATGACTATGTACAAGTATGAAAATTGAATACAGGGCGCTGTCACTAAACTAATTTTGATTTTTTTTAAATTTCCATATCATTCGATTAAGTTCTTATTAGCATAGTCGATACATATAAATGCCCTATGCCTATATAAAAAGTTTGGTATCACTGGAATCATTTTCCAGCGAGTATCAGCGTATTGTTTCTGTAAGAGTGAAAACAAGCAGATTTTGACTGAAAAACACGAAAAAATTCACTTTTTGCATAATTTCACGGAAACGTTATTTTCGTGTTTTACACACAAAAACGCTATCAGATGAAGCTATTTGAGTGTATTTAAGTGTATTTCGTTATATGGCACATCATTTAACGCAGAGTTTATTAATGAAACTAGCAATACATAGTACAGTGCTTTCTTGTTAGGAAGGTGACCCTGAAGGTTGAACTGAATCCACACCCTTCAGGTTCATGTTCCCTCGTTAGGGAGGATGATGCTCAAGGTAGAACGAATTCGCCAGCCGATCAACCTTGAGCAATAACCTCCCTCTAAATGAAAATCGCTTTTTGTACCTTGAGGTTCATCTAACTTCAGGAAATAATAAATAAGTAACACAAACATGACTAGGTATAAAGATGAAAATTGAATACAGGGCGCTGTTATCGAACTAATGTTGATTTTTTTAAAAATTTCCATATCAACCGATTAAGTTCTTATTAGCACAGTTTGATACATATCAATGCCCTATTCCTATATAAAAAGTTTGATATCGCTGGAATTATTTTCCAGCGAGTATCAGCGTATTCGTGCTGTAAGAGTGAAAACAAGCAGGTTTTGACTAAAAAACACGAAAAAATTCACTTTTTGCAAAATTTCACGGAGACGTTATTTTCGTGTTTTACACACACAAACGCTATCTGATGAAGCTATTTGAGTGTATTTAAGTGTATTTCGTTATATGGCACATAATTTAACGCAGATGTTGTTAAAGAAACCAGTAATACATAGTACAGTGCTTTCTGCCTTGTTTGGACATTATGTCGTTAGAGGGCGCTGTTATCGAACTAATGTTGAATTTTTTAAAAATTTGCATATCACCCGATTAAGTTCTTATTAGCGCAGTTTCATAGATATCAATGCCCTATGCCTATATAAAAAGTTACATATCCCTCGAATCATTTTCCAGCGAGTATCAGCGTATTCGTTCTGTATGAGTGAAAACAAGCAGGTTTTGACTAAAAAACACGAATAAATTCAATTTTTGCAAAATTTCACGGAAACGTTATTTTCGTGTTTTACACACACAAATGCTATCAGATGAAGCTATTTGAGTGTATTTAAGTGTATTTCGTTATATGGCACATAATTGAACGCAGAGTTTATTAATGAAACTAGCAATACCTAGTACAGTGCTTTCTTGTTAGAAAGATAACCCTGAAGGTTCAACTGAATCCACACCCTTCAGGTTCATGTTCCCTCGTTAGGGAGGATGAACCTGAAGGTTGAACTGACTCCACACCCTTCAGGTTCATGTTCCCTTGTTAGGGACAAAGATGCTCAAGGTAGAACGAATTCGACAGCCGATCAACCTTGAGCATCAACCTCCCTCTAAATGAAAGTCGCTATTCTTATACCTTGAGGGTCATCTACCTTCAGGAAATAATAAATAAGTAACACAAACATGACTATGTACAAGTATGAAAATTGAACACAGGGCGCTGTTATCGAATTAATGTTGATTTTTTTAAAATTTCCATTTCATCCGATTAAGTTCTTATTAGCATAGTTTGATACATATCAATGCCCTATGATTATATAAAAAGATTGATATCACTGGAATCATTTTCCAGCGAGTTTCACCGTATTGTTGCTGTAAGAGTGAAAACAAGCAGATTTTGATTAAAAAACACGAAAAAATTCAATTTTTGCAAAATTTCACGGAAACGTTATTTTCGTGTGTTACATACACAAACGCTAACAGATGAAGCTATTTGAGTGTATCTAAGTGTATTTCGTTATAAGGCACATAATTTAACGCAGAGGTTATTAATGAAACCAGCAATACATAGTACAGTGCATTCTTGTTTGGAAGGTAACCCTGAAGGTTGAACTGAATCCACACCCTTAAGGTTCATGTTCCCTCGTTAGGGAGGATGAACCTGAAGGTTGAACTGACTTCACACCCTTCAGGTTCATGTTCCCTAGTTAGGGATGATGATGCTCAAGGTAGAACGAAGTCGCCAGCCGATCTACCTTGAGCATCACCCTCCCTCTAAATGAAAGTCGCTATTTTTGTACTTTGATGGTCATCTACCATCAGGAAATATTTAATAAATGAGTAACACAAACATGACTATGTACAAGTATGAAAATTGAATACAGGGCGCTGTTATCGAACTAATGTTGATTTTTTTTTAAATTTCCATATCATCCGATTATGTTCTTATTAGCAGAGTTTGATACATATCAATGCCCTATGCCTATATAAAAGGTTTGATATCGCAAAAATCATTTTCCAGCGAGTATCAGCGTATTGTTGCTGTAAGAGTGAAAACAAGCAGATTTTGACTAAAAAACACGAAAAAAATCACTTTTTACAAAATTTCACGGAAACGTTATTTTCGTGTTTTACACACACAAACGCTATCAGATGAAGCTATTTGAGTGTATTTAAGTGTATTTCGTTGTATGACACATAATTTAACGCAGATATTGTTAAAGAAACCAGTAATACATAGTACAGTGCTTTCTGCCTTGTTTGGACATTATGTCGTTAGAGGGCGCTGTTATCGAACTAATGTTGAATTTTTTAAAAATTTGCATATCACCCGATTAAGTTCTTATTAGCGCAGTTTCATAGATATCAATGCCCTATGCCTATATAAAAAGTTACATATCCCTCGAATCATTTTCCAGCGAGTATCAGCGTATTCGTTCTGTATGAGTGAAAACAAGCAGGTTTTGACTAAAAAACACGAATAAATTCAATTTTTGCAAAATTTCACGGAAACGTTATTTTCGTGTTTTACACACACAAATGCTATCAGATGAAGCTATTTGAGTGTATTTAAGTGTATTTCGTTATATGGCACATAATTGAACGCAGAGTTTATTAATGAAACTAGCAATACCTAGTACAGTGCTTTCTTGTTAGAAAGATAACCCTGAAGGTTCAACTGAATCCACACCCTTCAGGTTCATGTTCCCTCGTTAGGGAGGATGAACCTGAAGGTTGAACTGACTCCACACCCTTCAGGTTCATGTTCCCTTGTTAGGGACAAAGATGCTCAAGGTAGAACGAATTCGACAGCCGATCAACCTTGAGCATCAACCTCCCTCTAAATGAAAGTCGCTATTCTTATACCTTGAGGGTCATCTACCTTCAGGAAATAATAAATAAGTAACACAAACATGACTATGTACAAGTATGAAAATTGAACACAGGGCGCTGTTATCGAATTAATGTTGATTTTTTTAAAATTTCCATTTCATCCGATTAAGTTCTTATTAGCATAGTTTGATACATATCAATGCCCTATGATTATATAAAAAGATTGATATCACTGGAATCATTTTCCAGCGAGTTTCACCGTATTGTTGCTGTAAGAGTGAAAACAAGCAGATTTTGATTAAAAAACACGAAAAAATTCAATTTTTGCAAAATTTCACGGAAACGTTATTTTCGTGTGTTACATACACAAACGCTAACAGATGAAGCTATTTGAGTGTATCTAAGTGTATTTCGTTATAAGGCACATAATTTAACGCAGAGGTTATTAATGAAACCAGCAATACATAGTACAGTGCATTCTTGTTTGGAAGGTAACCCTGAAGGTTGAACTGAATCCACACCCTTAAGGTTCATGTTCCCTCGTTAGGGAGGATGAACCTGAAGGTTGAACTGACTTCACACCCTTCAGGTTCATGTTCCCTAGTTAGGGATGATGATGCTCAAGGTAGAACGAAGTCGCCAGCCGATCTACCTTGAGCATCACCCTCCCTCTAAATGAAAGTCGCTATTTTTGTACTTTGATGGTCATCTACCATCAGGAAATATTTAATAAATGAGTAACACAAACATGACTATGTACAAGTATGAAAATTGAATACAGGGCGCTGTTATCGAACTAATGTTGATTTTTTTTAAATTTCCATATCATCCGATTATGTTCTTATTAGCAGAGTTTGATACATATCAATGCCCTATGCCTATATAAAAGGTTTGATATCGCAAAAATCATTTTCCAGCGAGTATCAGCGTATTGTTGCTGTAAGAGTGAAAACAAGCAGATTTTGACTAAAAAACACGAAAAAAATCACTTTTTACAAAATTTCACGGAAACGTTATTTTCGTGTTTTACACACACAAACGCTATCAGATGAAGCTATTTGAGTGTATTTAAGTGTATTTCGTTGTATGACACATAATTTAACGCAGATATTGTTAAAGAAACCAGCAATACATAGTACAGTGCTTTCTGCATTGTTTGGACATTATGTCGTTAGAGGGCGCTGTTATCGAACTAATGTTGAATTTTTTAAAAATTTGCATATCACCCGATTAAGTTCTTATTAGCGCAGTTTGATAGATATCAATGCCCTATGCCTATATAAAAAGTTACATATCGCTCGAATCATTTTTCAGCGAGTATCAGCGTTTTCGTGCTGCAAGAGTGAAAACAAGCAGGTTTTGACTAAAAAACGAAAAAATTCACTTTTTGCAAAATTTCACGGAAACGTTATTTTCGTGTTTTAGACACACAAACGCTACCAGATGAAGTTATTTGAGTGTATTAAAGTGTATTTCGTTATATGGCACATAATTTAACGCAGAGTTTATTAATGAAACTAGCAATACATGGTACAGTGCTTTCTTGTTAGGAAGGTGACCCTGAAGGTTGAACTGAATCCACACCCTTCAGGTTCATGTTCCCTCGTTAGGGAGGATGAACCCGAAGGTTGAACTGACTCCACACCCTTCAGGTTCATGTTCCCTAGTTAGGGACGATGATGCTCAAGGTAGAACGAATTCGCCAGCCGATCAAACTTGAGCATCGACCTCCCTCTAAATGAAAGTCGCTATTTTTGTACCTTGAGGGTCATCTACCTTCAGGAAATAATAAATAAATAACACAAACATGACTATGTACAAGGATGAAAATTGAATACAGGGCGCTGTTATCGAACTAATGTTGATTTTTTTTAAAATTTCCATATCAACCGATTAAGTTCTTATTAGCACAGTTTATATATATCAATGCCCTATGCCTACATAAAAAGTTTCATATCGCTGGAATGATTTTCCAGCGAGTAATAGCGTATTGGTTCTGTAAGAGTGAAAACAAGCAGATTTTGATTAAAAAACTCGAAAAAATTCACTTTTTGCAAAATTTCACCGAAACGTTATTTTCGTGTTTTACACACACAAACGCTATCAGCTGAAGCTATTTGAGAGTATTTAAGTGTATTTCGTTATATGGCACATAATTTAACGCAGAGGTTATTAATGAAACCAGCAATACATAGTACAGTGCTTTCTTGTTTGGAAGGTGACCCTGAAGGTTGTACTGAATCCACACCCTTCAGGTTCATGTTCCCTAGTTAGGGAGGATGAACCTGAAGGTTGAACTGACTTCACACCCTTCAGGTTCATGTTCCCTTGTTAGGGATGATGATGCTCAAGGTAGAACGAAGTCGCCAGCCGATCTACCTTGAGCATCACCCTCCCTCTAAATGAAAGTCGCTATTTCTGTACCTTGAGGGTCATCTACCTTCAGGAAATATTTAATAAATGAGTAATACAAACATGACTATGTACAAGTATGAAAATTGAATACAGGGCGCTGTTATCGAACTAATGTTGATTTTTTTTTAAATTTCCATATCAACCGATTAAGTTCTTATTAGCATAGTTTGATACATATCAATGCCCTATGCCTATATAAAAAGTTTGATATCACTGTAATCATTTTCCAGCGGGTATCAGCGTATTGTTTCTGTAAGAGTGAAAACAAGCAGATTTTGACAAAAAAACTCGAAAAAATTCACTTTTTGCAAAATTTCACGGAAACGTTATTATCGTGTTTTACACACACAAACGCTATCAGCTGAAGCTATTTGAGAGTATTTAAGTGTATTTCGTTATATGGCACATAATTTAACGCAGAGGTTATTAATGAAACCAGCAATACATAGTACATTGCTTTCTTGTTTGGAAGGTGACCCTGAAGGTTGTACTGAATCCACACCCTTCAGGTTCATGTTCCCTAGTTAGGGAGGATGAACCTGAAGGTTGAACTGACTTCACACCCTTCAGGTTCATGTTCCCTTGTTAGGGATGATGATGCTCATGGTAGAACGAAGTCGCCAGCCGATCTACCTTGAGCATCACCCTCCCTCTAAATGAAAGTCGCTATTTCTGTACCTTGAGGGTCATCTACCTTCAGGAAATATTTAATAAATGAGTAACACAAACATGACTATGTACAAGTATGAAAATTGAATACAGGGCGCTGTTATCGAACTAATGTTGATTTTTTTTTAAATTTCCATATCAACCGATTAAGTTCTTATTAGCAGTTTGATACATATCAATGCCCTATGCCTATATAAAAAGTTTGATATCACTGTAATCATTTTCCAGCGGGTATCAGCGTATTGTTTCTGTAAGAGTGAAAACAAGCAGATTTTGACTAAAAAACACGAAAAAATTCACTTTTTGCAAAATTTCACGGAAACGTTATTTTCGTGTTTTACACACACAAACGCTATCAGATGAAGCTATTTGAGTGTATTTAAGTGTATTTCGTTATATGGCACATAATTTAACGCAGAGTTTATTAATGAAACTAGCAATACATAGTACAGTGCTTTCTTGTTAGGAAGGTGACCCTGAAGGTTGAACTGAATCCACACCCTTCCCCCCCCCCCACCCCCCCCCCCCCCCACCCCCCCCCCCCCCCACCCCCCCCCCCCCCCACCCCCCCCCCCCCCCACCCCCCCCCCCCCCCACCCCCCCCCCCCCCCACCCCCCCCCCCCCCCACCCCCCCCCCCCCCCACCCCCCCCCCCCCCCACCCCCCCCCCCCCCCACCCCCCCCCCCCCCCACCCCCCCCCCCCCCCACCCCCCCCCCCCCCCACCCCCCCCCCCCCCCACCCCCCCCCCCCCCCACCCCCCCCCCCCCCCACCCCCCCCCCCCCCCACCCCCCCCCCCCCCCACCCCCCCCCCCCCCCACCCCCCCCCCCCCCCACCCCCCCCCCCCCCCACCCCCCCCCCCCCCCACCCCCCCCCCCCCCCACCCCCCCCCCCCCCCACCCCCCCCCCCCCCCACCCCCCCCCCCCCCCACCCCCCCCCCCCCCCACCCCCCCCCCCCCCCACCCCCCCCCCCCCCCACCCCCCCCCCCCCCCACCCCCCCCCAGATAGCGTTTGTGTGTGTAAAACACGAAAATAACGTTTCCGTGAAATTTTGCAAAAAGTGAATTTTTTCGTGTGTTTTAGTCAAAATCTGCTTGTTTTCACTCTTACAGCAACAATACGCTGATACTCGCTGGAAAATGATACCAGTGATACCAAACTTTTTATATAATCATAGGGCATTGATATATATCAAACTATGCTAATAAGAACTTAAACTGATGATATGGAAATTTAAAAAAAAATCAACATTAGATCGATAACAGCGCCCTGTATTCAATTTTCATACTTGTACATCGTCATGTTTGTGTTACTCATTTATTATTTCCTGACGGTAGATGACCCTCAAGGTACAAAAATAGCGACTTTCATTTAGAGGGAGGGTGATGCTCAAGGTAGATCGGCTGGCGACTTCGTTCTACATTGAGCATCATCATCCCTAACTAGGGAACATGAACCTGAAGGGTGTGAAGTCAGTTCATCCTTCAGGTTCATCCTCCCTAACGAGGGAATATGAAACTGAAGGGTGTGGATTAAGTTCAACCTTCAGGGTCACCTTCCAAACAAGAAAACACTGTACTATGTATTGCTAGTTTCATTAATAAACTCTGCGTTAAATTATGTGCCATATAACGAAATACACTTAAATACACTCAAATAGCTTCATTTGATAGCGTTTGTGTGTGTAAAACACGAAAATAACCTTTCCGTTAAATTTTGCAAAGTGAATTTTTTCGTGTTTTTTAGTCAAAATCTGCTATTTTTCACTCTTACAGCAACAATACGCTGATACTCGCTGGAAAATGATTCCAGTGATACCAATCTTTTTATGTCGGCATAGGGCATTGATATGTATCAAACTAATAAGAACTTAATCGGATGATATGGAAATTTTAAAAAAAATCAACATTAGTTCGATAACAGCGCCCTGTATTCAATTTTCATACTTGTACATAGTCATGTTTGTGTTACTCATTTATTAAATATTTCCTGAAGGTAGATGATCCTCAAGGTACAAAAATAGCGACTTTCATTTAGAGGGAGGGTGATGCTCAAGGTAGATCGGCTGGCGACTTTTTTCTACCTTGAGCTTCATCATCCCTAACTAGGGAACATGAACCTGAAGGGTGTGAAGTCAGTTCAACCTTCAGGTTCATCCTCCCTAACGAGGGATCATGAACCTGAAGGGTGTGGATTCAGTTCAACCTTCAGGGTCAACTTCCAAACAAGAAAGCACTGTACTATGTATTGCTGGTTTCATTACTAAGCTCTGCGTTAAATTATGTGCCCAATAACGAAATACACTTAAATTCACTCAAATAGCTTCATCTGTTAGCGTTTTTTGTGAAAAAAACACGAAAATAACGTTTCCATGAAATTTTGCAAAAAGTGAATTTTTTCGTGTTTTTTAGTCAAAATCTGCTTGTTTTCACTCTTACAGCAACAATACGCTGATACTCGCTGGAAAATGATTCCAGTGATACCAAACGTTTTATATAGGCATAGGGCATTGGTATGTATCAAACTATGATAATAAGAACTTAATCGGATGATATGGATATTTAAAAAAAAATCAACATTAGTTCGATAACAGCGCCCTGTATTCAATTTTCATCCTTGTACATAGTCATGTTTGTGGTACATTTATTTCCTGAAGGTAGATGACCCTCAAGGTACAAAAATAGCGACTTTCATTTAGAGGGAGGTTGATGCTCAAGGTTGATCGGCTGGCGAATTCGTTCTACCTTGAGCATCATCGTCCCTAACTAGGGAACATGAACCTGAAGGGTGTGGAGTCAGTTCAACCTTCAGGTTCATCCTCCCTAACGAGGGAACATGAACCTGAAGGGTGTGGATTCAGTTCAACCTTCAGTGTCACCTTCCTAACAAGAAAGCACTGTACTATGTATTGCTAGTTTCATTAATAAACTCTGTATTCAATTTTCATCCTTTTACATAGTCATGTTTGTGTTACTCATTTATTAAATATTTCCTGAAGGTAGATGGCCTTCAAGGTACAAAAATAGCGACTTTCATTTAGAGTTAGGGTGATGCTCAAGGTAGATCGGTTGGCAACTTCGTTCTACCTTGAGTATCATCGTCCCTAACTAGGGAACATGAACCTGAAGGGTGTGGAGTCAGTTCAACCTTCAGGGTCATCCACCCTAACGAGGGAACATGAACCTGAAGGGTGTGGATTCAGTTCAACCTTCAGGGTCACCTTCCAAACAAGAAAGCACTGTACTGTGTATTGCTGGTTTCATTAATAACCTCTGCGTTAAATTATGTGCCATATAACGAAATACACTTAAATACAATTAAATAGCTTCATCTGATAGCGTTTGTGTGTGTAAAACACGAATATAACCTTTCCGTGAAATTTTGCAAAAAGTGAATTTTTTCGTGTTTATTAGTCAAAATCTGCTTGTTTTCACTCTTACAGAACCAATACGCTGATACTCGCTGGAAAATGATTCCAGCGATATCAAACTTTTTATATAGGCATAGGGCATTGATATGTATGAAACTGTGCTAATAAGAACTTAATCCTTTGATATGGAAATTTAAAAAAAAATCAACATTAGTTCGATAACAGCGCCCTGAATTCAATTTTCACCTTTTTAATAGTCATGTTTGTGTTACTCATTTAATATTTCCTAAAGGTAGATGACCCTCAAGGTACAAAAATAGCGACTTTCATTTAGAGGGAGGGTGATGCTCAAGGTAGATCGGTTGGCGAATTTGTTCTACCTTGATCATCATCGTCCCTAACTAGGGAACATGAACCTGAAGGGTGTGGAGTCAGTTCAACCTTCAGGGTCATCCTCCCTAACGAGGGAACATGAACCTGAAGGGTGTGGATTCGGTTCAACCTTCAGGGTCACCTTCCAAACAAGAAAGCACTGTACTATGTATTTCTGGTTTCATTAATAACCTCTGCATTAAATTATGTGCCATATAACGAAATACACTTAAATACACTCAAATAGCTTCATCTGATAGCGTTTGTGTGTATAAAACACGAATATAACGTTTCCGTGAAATTTTGCAAAAAGTGAATTTTTTCGTGTTTTTTAGTCAAAACCTGCTTGTTTTCACTCTTACAGCACGAATAAGCTGATACTCGCTGGAAAATGATTCGAGCGATATGTAACTTTTTATATAGTCATAGGGCATTTATATCTATCAAACTGCGCTAATAAGAACTTAATCGGGTGATATGCATATTTTTAAAAAATTCAACATTAGTTCTATAACAGCGCCCTCTAACGACATAATGTCCAAACAAGGCAGAAAGCACTGTACTATGTATTGCTGGTTTCTTTAACAACCTCTGCGTTAAATTATATGCCATATAACGAAATACACTTAAATACACTCAAATAGCTTCATCTGATAGCGTTTGTGTGTGTAAAACACGAAAATAACGTTTCCGTGAAATTTTCCAAAAAGTGAATTTTTTCGTGTTTTTTAGTCAAAACCTGCTTGTTTTCACTCTTACAGCACGAATAAGCTGATACTCGCTGGAAAATGATTCGAGCGATATGTAACTTTTTATGTAGGCATAGGGCATTGATATCTATCAAACTGCGCTAATAAGAACTTAATCGGGTGATATGCAAATTTTTAAAAAATTCAACATTAGTTCGATAACAGCGCCCTCGAACGACATAATGTCCAAACAAGGCAGAAAGCACTGAACAATGTATTGCTGGTTTCATTAACAACCTCTGCGTTAAATTATGTGCCATATAACGAAATACACTTAAATACACTCAAATAGCTTCATCTTATAGTGTTTGTGTGTGTAAAACACGAAAATAACGTTTCCGTTAAATTTTGCAAAAAGTGAATTTTTTCGTGTTTTTTAGTCAAAACCTGCTTATTTTCACTCTTACAGCACAAATAAGCTGATACCCTCTGGAAAATGATTCGAGCGATATGTAACATTTTATATAGGCATAGGGCAGTGATATATATCAAACTGCGCTAATAAGAACTTAATCGGGTCATATGCAAATTTTTAAAAAATTCAACATTAGTTCCATAACATCGCCCTCTAACGACATAATATCCAAACAAGGCAGAAAGCACTGTACTATGTATTGCTGGTTTCTTTAACAACCTCTGCGTTAAATTATGTGCCATATAACGAAATACACTTAAATACACTCAAATAGCTTCATCTGATAGCGTTTGTGTGTGTAAAACACGAAAATAACGTTTCCGTGAAATTTTGCAAAAAGTGAATTTTTTCGTGTTTTTTAGTCAAAACCTGCTTGTTTTCACTCTTACAGCACCAATACGCTGATACTCGCTGGAAAATGATTCCAGCGATATCAAACTTTTTATATAGGCATAGGGCATTGATATGTATTAAACTGTGCTAATAAGAACTTAATCGTTTGATATGGAAATTTAAAAAAAAATCAACATTAGTTCGATAACAGCGCCCTGTATTAAATTTTCATCCTTATACATAGTCATGTTTGTGTTACTCATTTATTAAATATTTCCTGAAGGTAGATGACCCTGAAGGTACAAAAATAGCGACTTTCATTTAGAGGGAGGGTGATGCTCAAGGTAGATCGGTTGGCGAATTCGTTCTACATTGAGCATCATCGTCCCTAACTAGGGAACATGAACCTGAAGGGTGTGGACTCAGTTAAACCTTGAGGGTCATCCTCCCTAACGAGGGAACATGAACCTAAAGGGTGTGGATTCGGTTCAACCTTCAGGGTCACCTTCCAAACAAGAAAGCACTGTACTATGTATTGCTGGTTTCATTAATAACCTCTGCGTTAAATTATGTGCCATATAACGAAATACACTTAAATACACTCAAATAGGTTCATCTGATAGCGTTTGTGTGTATAAAACACGAATATAACGTTTCCGTGAAATTTTGCAAAAAGTGAATTTTTTCGTGTTTTTTAGTCAAAACCTGCTTGTTTTCACTCTTACAGGACGAATAAACTGATACTCGCTGGAAAATGATTCCAGAGATATGTAACTTTTTATATAGTCATAGGGCATTTATATCTATCAAACTGCGCTAATAAAAACTTAATCGGGTGATATGCCTATTTTTAAAAAATTCAACATCAGTTCTATAACAGCGCCCTCTAACGACATAATGTCCAAACAAGGTAGAAAGCACTGTACTATGTATTGCTGGTTTCTTTAACAACCTGCGTTAAATTATGTGCCATATAACGAAATACACTTAAATGCACTCAAATAGCTTCATCTGATAGCGTTTATGTGTGTAAAACACGAAAATAACGTTTCGGTGAAATTTTGCAAAAAGTGAATTTTTTCGTGTTTTTTAGTCAAAACCTGCTTGTTTTCATTCTTACAGCACGAATAAGCTGATAATCGCTGGAAAATGATTCGAGCGATATGTAACTTTTTATATAGGCATAGGGTATTGATATCTATCAAACTGTGCTAATAAGAACTTAATCGGGTGATATGCAAGTTTTTAAAAAATTCAACATTAGTTCGATAACAGCGCCCTCTAACGACATAATGTCCAAACAAGGCAGAAAGCACTGTACTATGTATTGCTGGTTTCATTAACAACCTCTGCGTTAAATTATGTGCAATATAACGAAATACACTTAAATACACTCAAATAGCTTCATCTGATAGCGTTTGTGTGTGTAAAACACGAAAATAACGTTTCCGTTAAATTTTGCAAAAAGTGAATTTTTTCGTGTTTTTTAGTCAAAACCTGCTTATTTTCACTCTTACAGCACGAATAAGCTGATACACTCAGGAAAATGATTCGAGCGATATGTAACATTTTATATAGGCATAGGGCAGTGATATATATCAAACTGCGCTAATAAGAACTTAATCGTGTCATATGCAAATTTTTAAAAAATTCAACATTAGTTCGATAACATCGCCCTCTAACGACATAATATCCAAACAAGGCAGAAAGCACTGTACTATGTATTGCTGGTTTCTTTAACATCCTCTGCGTTAAATTATGTGCCATATAACGAAATACACTTAAATACACTCAAATAGCTTCATCTGATAGCGTTTGTGTGTGTAAAACACGAAAATAACGTTTCCGTGAAATTTTCAAAAAGTGAATTTTTTCGTGTTTTTTAGTCAAAACCTGCTTGTTTTCACTCTTACAGCACGAATAAGCTGATACTCGCTGCAAAATGATTCGAGCGATATGTAACTTTTTATATAGGCATAGGGCAGTGATATCTCTCAAACTGTGCTAATAAGAACTTAATCGGGTGATATGCAAATTTTTTAAAAATTCAACATTAGTTCGATAACAGCGCCCTCTAACGACATAATGTCCAAACAAGGCAGAAAGCACTGTACTATGTATTGCTGGTTTCTGTAACAACCTCTGCGTTAAATTATGTGCCATATAACGAAATACACTTAAATACACTCAAATAGCTTCATCTGATAGCGGTTGTGTGTGTAAAACAGGAAAATAACGTTTCCGTGAAATTTTGCAAAAAGTGAATTTTTTTTTTTTTTTTTTAGTCAAAAGTGCTTATTTTCACTCTTACAGCACGAATAAGCTGATACTCTCTGGAAAATGATTCGAGCGATATGTAACTTTTTATATAGGCATAGGGCAATGATATATATCAAACTGCGCTAATAAGAACTTAATCGGGTGATATGCAAATTTTTAAAAAATTCAACATTAGTTCGATAACATCGCCCTCTAACGACATAATATCCAAACAAGGCAGAAAGCATTGTACTATGTATTGCTGGTTTCTTTAACAACCTCTGCGTTAAATTATGTGCCACATAAGGAAATACACTTAAATACACTCAAATAGCTTCATCTGATAGCGTTTGTGTGTGTAAAACACGAAAATAACGTTTCCGTGAAATTTTGCAAAAAGTGAATTTTTTCGTGTTTTTTAGTCAAAACCTGCTTGTTTTCACTCTTACAGGACGAATAAGCTGATACTCGCTGGAAATGATTCCAGCGATATGTAACTTTTTATATAGGCATTGGGCAGTGATATCTATCAAACTGCGCTAATAATAACTTAATCGGGTGATATGCAAATTTTTAAAAAATTCAACATTAGTTCTATAACAGCGCCCTCTAACGACATAATGTCCAAACAAGGCAGAAAGCACTGTACTATGTACTGCTGGTTTCTTTAACAACATCTGCGTTAAATTATGTCTCATACAACGAAATACACTTAAATACACTCAAATAGCTTCATCTGATAGCGTTTGTGTGTGTACAACACGAAAATAACGTTTCCGTGAAATTTTGCAAAAAGTGAATTTTTTCTTGTTTTTTAGTCAAAATCTGCTTGTTTTCACTCTTACAGCACCAATACGCTGATACTCGCTGGAAAATGATTCAAGTGATATCAAACTTTTTATATAGGCATAGAGCATTGATTTGTATCAAACTATGCTAAGAAGAACTTAATCTGATGATATGGAAATTTAAAAAAAAATCAACATTAGTTCGATAACAGCGCCCTGTATTCAATTTTCATACATGTACATAGTCATGTTTGTGTTACTCATTTATTAAATATTTCCTGAAGGTAGATGACCCTCAAGGTACAAAAATAGCGACTTTCATTTAGAGGGAGGGTGATGCTCAAGGTAGATCGGCTGGCGACTTCGTTCTACCTTGAGCATCATCATCGCTAACTAGGGAACATGAACCTGAAGGTAGTGAAGTGAGTTCAACCTTCAGGTTCATCCTCCCTAACGAGGGAACATGAACCTGAAGGGTGTGGATTCAGTTCAACCTTCAGGTCACCTTCCAAACAAGAAAGCACTGTACTATGTATTGCTGGTTTCATTAATAACCTCTGCGTTTAATTATGTGCCATATAACGAAATACACTTAATTACACTCAAATAGCTTCATCTGATAGCGTTTGTGTGTGTAAAACACGAAAATAACGTTTCCGTGAAATTTTGCAAAAAGTGAATTTTTTCGTGTTTTTTAGTCAAAATCTGATTGTTTTCACTCTTACAGCAACAGTACGCTGGTACTCGCTGGAAAATGATTCCAGTGATACCAAACTTTTTATGTAGGCATAGGGCATTGATATATATCAAACTATGCTTATAAGAACTTAATCGGATGATATGGAAATTTTAAAAAAAATCAAAATTAGTTTAGTAACAGCGCCCTGTATTCAATTTTCATACTTGTACATAGTCATGTTTGTGTTACTCATTTATTAAATATTTCCTGAAGGTAGATGACCCTCAAGGTACAAAAATAGCGACTTTCATTTAGAGAGAGGGTGATGCTCAAGGTAAATCGGCTGGCGACTTAGTTCTACCTTGAGCTTCATCATCCCTAACTAGGGAACATGAACCTGAAGGGTGTGAAGTCAGTTCAACCTTCAGGTTCATCCTCCCTACCGAGGGAACATGAACCTGAAGGGTGTGGATTCAGTTCAACCTTGAGGGTCACCTTCCAAACAAGAAAGCACTGTACTATGTATTGCTGGTTTCATTAATAAGCTATGCGTTAGATTATGTGCCCAATAACGAAATACACTTAAATTCACTCAAATAGCTTCATCTGATAGCGTTTGTGTGTGAAAAAAACACGAAAATAACGTTTCCGTGAAATTTTGCAAAAAGTGAATTTTTTCGTGTTTTTTAGTCAAAATCTGCTTGTTTTCACTCTTACAGCAACAATACGCTGATACTCGCTGGAAAATGATTCCAGTGATACCAAACGTTTTATACAGGCTAGGGCATTGATATGCATCAAACTATGCTAAAAAGAACTTAATCGGATGATATGGAAATTTTAAAAAAAATCAACATTAGTTTAGTAACAGCGCTTTGTATTCAATTTTCATACTTGTTCATGGTCATGTTTGTGTTACTCATTTATTAAATATTTCCTGAAGGTAGATGACCCTCAAGGTACAAAAATAGCGACTTTCATTTAGAGGGAGGTTGATGCTCAAGGTTGATCGGCTGGCGAATTCGTTCTACCTTGAGCATCTTCATCCCTAACTAGGGAACATGAACCTGAAGGGTGTGGAGTCAGTTCAACCTTCAGGTTCATCCTCCCTAACGAGGGAACATGAACCTGAAGGGTGTGGATTCAGTTCAACCTTCAGGGTCACCTTCCTAACAAGAAAGCACTGTACTATGTATTGCTAGTTTCATTAATAACCTCTGCGTTGAGTTATGTGCCATATAACGAAATACACTTAAATACACTCAAATAGCTCCATCTGCCAGCGTTTGTGTGTGTAAAACAGGAAAATAATGTTTCCGTGTAATTTTGCAAAAAGTGAATTTTTTCGTGTTTTTTAGTCAAAACTTGCTTGTTTTCACTCTTACAGCACGCATACGCTGATACTCGCTGGAAAATGATTCGAGCGATATGTAACTTTTTATATAGGCATAGGGCATTGATATCTCTCAAACTGCGCTAATAAGAACTTAATTGGGTGATATGCAAATTTTTAAAAAATTCAACATTAGTTCGATAACAGCGCCCTCTAACGACATAATGTCCAAACAAGGCAGAAATCACTGTACTATGTATTGCTGGTTTCTTTAACAACATCTGTGTTAAATTATGTGCCATACAACTAAATATACTTAAATACACTCAAATAGCTTCATCTGATAGCGTTTGTGTGTGTAAAACACGAAAATAACGTTTCCGTGAAATTTTGCAAAAAGTGAATTTTTTCGTGTTTTTTAGTCAAAATCTGCTTGTTTTCACTCTTACAGCAACAATACGCTGATACTCGCTGGAAAATGATTCCAGTGATACAAAACTTTTTATATAGTCATAGGGCATTGATATATATCAAACTATGCAAATAAGAACTTAAACTGATGATATGGACATTTTAAAAAAAATCAAAATTAGTTCGATAACAGCGCCCTGTATTCAATTTTCATACTTGTACATAGTCATGTTTGTGTTACTCATTTATTAAATATTTCCTGAAGGTAGATGACCCTCAAGGTACAAAAATAGCGACTTTCATTTAGAGGGAGGGTGATGCTGAAGGTAGATCGGCTGGCGACTTCGTTGTTCCTTGAGCATCATCATCCCTAACTAGGGAACATGAACCTGAAGGGTGTGGATTCAGTTCAACCTTCAGGGTCACCTTCCAAACAAGAAAGCACTGCACTATGTATTGCTGGTTTCATTAATAACCTCTGCGTTAAATTATGTGCCATATAACGAAATACACTTAAATACACTCATATAGGTTCATCTGATAGCGTTTGTATGTGTAAAACCCGAAAATAACGTTTCCGTGAAATTTTGCAAAAAGTGAATTTTTTCGTGTTTTTTAGTCAAAATCTGCTTGTTTTCACTCTTACAGAAACAACACGCTGATACTCGCTGGAAAATGATTCCAGTGATACCAAACTTTTTATATAGGCATAGGGCATTGATATGTATCAAACTATGCTAATAAGAACTTAATCTGATGATATGGAAATTTTAAAAAAAATCAACATTAGTTCGATAACAGCGCCCTGTATTCAATTTTCTTCCTTATACATAGTCATGTTTGTGTTACATTTATTTCCTGAAGGTAGATGACCCTCAAGGTACAAAAATAGCGACTTTCATTTAGAGGGAGGTTGATGCTCAAGGTTGATCGGCTGGCGAATTCGTTCTACCTTGAGCATCATCGTCTCTAACTAGGGAACATGAACCTGAAGGGTGTGGAGTCAGTTCAACCTTCAGGTTCATCCTCACTAACGAGGGAACATGAACCTGAAGGGTGTGGATTCAGTTCAACCTTCAGTGTCACCTTCCTAACAAGAAAGCACTGTACTATGTATTGCTAGTTTCATTAATAACCTCTGCGTTAAATTATGTGTTATATAACGAAAAACACTTAAATACACTCAAATAGCTTCATCTGATAGCGTTTGTGTGTGTAAAACACGAAAATAACGTTTCCGTGTAATTTTGCAAAAAGTGAATTTTTTCGTGTTTTTTAGTCAAAATCTGATTGTTTTCACTCTTACAGCACGAATACGCTGATACTCGCTGGAAATTGATTCCAGCGATATCAATCTTTTTATATAGGCATAGGGCATTGATATGTATCAAACTGTGCCAATAAGAACTTAATCGTTTGATATGGAAATTTTAAAAAAAATCAACATTAGTTCGATAACAGCGCCCTGTATTCAATTTTCATCCTTTTACATAGTCATGTTTGTGTTACTCATTTATTAAATATTTCCTGAAGGTAGATGACCCTCAAGGTACAAAAATAGCGACTTTCATTTAGAGGGAGGGTGATGCTCAAGGTAGATCGGTTGGCGAATTCGTTCTACCTTGAGCATCATCGTCCCTAACTAGGGAACATGAACCTGAAGGGTGTGGAGTCAGTTCAACCTTCAGGTTCATCCTCCCTAACGAGGGAACATGAACCTGAAGGGTGTGGATTCAGTTCAACCTTCAGGGTCACCTTCCAAACAAGAAAGCACTGTACTATGTATTGCTGGTTTCATTAATAACCTCTGCGTTAAATTATGTGCCATATAACGAAATACACTTAAATACACTCAAATAGTTTCATCTGATAGCGTTTGTGTGTGTAAAACACGAAAATAACGTTTCCGTGAAATTTTGCAAAAAGTGAATTTTTTCGTGTTTTTTAGTCAAAACCTGCTTGTTTTCACTCTTTCAGCACGAATACGCTGAGACTCGCTGGAAAATGATTCGAGCGATATGTAACTTTTTATATAGGCATAGGGCATTGATATCTATCAAACTGCGCTAATAAGAACTTAATCGGATGATATGGAAATTTAAAAAAAAATCCACATTAGTTCGAGAACTGCGCCCTGTATTCAATTTTCATCCTTGTACATAGTCATGTTTGTGTTACTTATTTCCTGAAGGTAGATGACCATCAAGGTACAGAAATAGCGACTTTCATTTAGAGGGAGGGTGATGCTCAAGGTAGATCGGCTGGCGACTTCGTTCTACCTTGAGCATCATCATCCCTAACTAGGGAACATGAACCTGAAGGGTGTGAAGTCAGTTCAACCTTCAGGTTCATCCTCCCTAAAGAGGGAACATGAACCTGAAGGGTGTGGATTCAGTTCAACCTTCAGGGTCACCTTCCAAACAAGAAAGCACTGTACTATGTATTGCTGGTTTCATTAATAACCTCTGCGTTAAATTATGTGCCATATAACGAAATACACTTAAATACACTCAAATAGCTTCATCTGATAGCGTTTGTGTGTGTAAAGCACGAAAATAACGTTTAAGTGAAATTTTGCAAAAAGCGAATTTTTTCGAGTTTTTTAGTCAAAATCTGCTTGTTTTCACTCTTACAGCGCCAATACGCTGATACTCGCTGGAAAATGATTCCAGCGATATCAAACTTTTTATATAGGCATACGGCATTGATATGTATCAAACTGTGCTAATAAGAACTTAATCGGTTGATATGGAAATTTAAAAAAAAAATCAACATTAGTTCGATAACAGCGTCTGTATTCAATTTTCATCCTTGTACATAGTCATGTTTGTGTTACTTATTATTTCCTGAAGGTAGATGACCCTCAAGGTAAAAAAATAGCGACTTTCATTTAGAGGGAGGTTGATGCTCAAGGTTGATCGGCTGGCGAATTCGTTCTACCTTGAGCATCATCGTCCCTAACTAGGGAACATGAACCTAAAGGGTGTGGAGTCAGTTCAACCTTCAGGTTCATCCTCCCTAACGAGGGAACATGAACCTGAAGGGTGTGGATTCAATTCAACCTTCAGGGTCACCTTCCAAACAAGAAAGCACTGTACTATGTATTGCTGGTTTCATTAATAACCTCTGCGTTAAATTATGTGCCATATAACGAAATACACTTAAATACACTCAAATATTTTCATCTGATAGCGTTTGTGTGTGTAAAACACGAATATAACGTTTCCGTGAAATTTTGCAAAAAGTGAATTTTTTCGTGTTTTTTAGTCAAAATCTGCTTGTTTTCACTCTTACAGAATCAATACGCTGATATTCGCTGGAAAATGATTCTAGCGATATGAAACTTTTTATATAGGCATAGGGCATTGATATGTATGAAACTGTGCTAATAAGAACTTAATCGGTTGATATGGAAATTTAAAAAAAATCAACATTAGTTCGATAACAGCGCCCTGTATTCAATTTTCATCCTTTTACATAGTCATGTTTGTGTTACTCATTTATTAAATATTTCCTGAAGGTAGATGGCCTTCAAGGTACAAAAATAGCGACTTTCATTTAGAGTTAGGGTGATGCTCAAGGTAGATCGGTTGGCAACTTCGTTCTACCTTGAGTATCATCGTCCCTAACTAGGGAACATGAACCTGAAGGGTGTGGAGTCAGTTCAACCTTCAGGGTCATCCACCCTAACGAGGGAACATGAACCTGAAGGGTGTGGATTCAGTTCAACCTTCAGGGTCACCTTCCAAACAAGAAAGCACTGTACTGTGTATTGCTGGTTTCATTAATAACCTCTGCGTTAAATTATGTGCCATATAACGAAATACACTTAAATACAATTAAATAGCTTCATCTGATAGCGTTTGTGTGTGTAAAACACGAATATAACCTTTCCGTGAAATTTTGCAAAAAGTGAATTTTTTCGTGTTTATTAGTCAAAATCTGCTTGTTTTCACTCTTACAGAACCAATACGCTGATACTCGCTGGAAAATGATTCCAGCGATATCAAACTTTTTATATAGGCATAGGGCATTGATATGTATGAAACTGTGCTAATAAGAACTTAATCCTTTGATATGGAAATTTAAAAAAAAATCAACATTAGTTCGATAACAGCGCCCTGAATTCAATTTTCACCTTTTTAATAGTCATGTTTGTGTTACTCATTTAATAAATATTTCCTGAAGGTAGATGACCCTCAAGGTACAAAAATAGCGACTTTCATTTAGAGGGAGGGTGATGCTCAAGGTAGATCGGTTGGCGAATTTGTTCTACCTTGAGCATCATCGTCCCTAACTAGGGAACATGAACCTGAAGGGTGTGGAGTCAGTTCAACCTTCAGGGTCATCCTCCCTAACGAGGGAACATGAACCTGAAGGGTGTGGATTCGGTTCAACCTTCAGGGTCACCTTCCAAACAAGAAAGCACTGTACTATGTATTTCTGGTTTCATTAATAACCTCTGCATTAAATTATGTGCCATATAACGAAATACACTTAAATACACTCAAATAGCTTCATCTGATAGCGTTTGTGTGTATAAAACACGAATATAACGTTTCCGTGAAATTTTGCAAAAAGTGAATTTTTTCGTGTTTTTTAGTCAAAACCTGCTTGTTTTCACTCTTACAGCACGAATAAGCTGATACTCGCTGGAAAATGATTCGAGCGATATGTAACTTTTTATATAGTCATAGGTCATTTATATCTATCAAACTGCGCTAATAAGAACTTAATCGGGTGATATGCATATTTTTAAAAAATTCAACATTAGTTCTATAACAGCGCCCTCTAACGACATAATGTCCAAACAAGGCAGAAAGCACTGTACTATGTATTGCTGGTTTCTTTAACAACCTCTGCGTTAAATTATGTGCCATATAACGAAATACACTTAAATACACTCAAATAGCTTCATCTTATAGTGTTTGTGTGTGTAAAACACGAAAATAACGTTTCCGTTAAATTTTGCAAAAAGTGAATTTTTTCGTGTTTTTTAGTCAAAACCTGCTTATTTTCACTCTTACAGCACAAATAAGCTGATACCCTCTGGAAAATGATTCGAGCGATATGTAACATTTTATATAGGCATAGGGCAGTGATATATATCAAACTGCGCTAATAAGAACTTAATCGGGTCATATGCAAATTTTTAAAAAATTCAACATTAGTTCCATAACATCGCCCTCTAACGACATAATATCCAAACAAGGCAGAAAGCACTGTACTATGTATTGCTGGTTTCTTTAACAACCTCTGCGTTAAATTATGTGCCATATAACGAAATACACTTAAATACACTCAAATAGCTTCATCTGATAGCGTTTGTGTGTGTAAAACACGAAAATAACGTTTCCGTGAAATTTTGCAAAAAGTGAATTTTTTCGTGTTTTTTAGTCAAAACCTGCTTGTTTTCACTCTTACAGCACCAATACGCTGATACTCGCTGGAAAATGATTCCAGCGATATCAAACTTTTTATATAGGCATAGGGCATTGATATGTATGAAACTGTGCTAATAAGAACTTAATCGTTTGATATGGAAATTTAAAAAAAAATCAACATTAGTTCGATAACAGCGCCCTGTATTAAATTTTCATCCTTATACATAGTCATGTTTGTGTTACTCATTTATTAAATATTTCCTGAAGGTAGATGACCCTGAAGGTACAAAAATAGCGACTTTCATTTAGAGGGAGGGTGATGCTCAAGGTAGATCGGTTGGCGAATTCGTTCTACATTGAGCATCATCGTCCCTAACTAGGGAACATGAACCTGAAGGGTGTGGACTCAGTTAAACCTTGAGGGTCATCCTCCCTAACGAGGGAACATGAACCTAAAGGGTGTGGATTCGGTTCAACCTTCAGGGTCACCTTCCAAACAAGAAAGCACTGTACTATGTATTGCTGGTTTCATTAATAACCTCTGCGTTAAATTATGTGCCATATAACGAAATACACTTAAATACACTCAAATAGGTTCATCTGATAGCGTTTGTGTGTATAAAACACGAATATAACGTTTCCGTGAAATTTTGCAAAAAGTGAATTTTTTCGTGTTTTTTAGTCAAAACCTGCTTGTTTTCACTCTTACAGGACGAATAAACTGATACTCGCTGGAAAATGATTCCAGAGATATGTAACTTTTTATATAGTCATAGGGCATTTATATCTATCAAACTGCGCTAATAAAAACTTAATCGGGTGATATGCCTATTTTTAAAAAATTCAACATCAGTTCTATAACAGCGCCCTCTAACGACATAATGTCCAAACAAGGTAGAAAGCACTGTACTATGTATTGCTGGTTTCTTTAACAACCTGCGTTAAATTATGTGCCATATAACGAAATACACTTAAATGCACTCAAATAGCTTCATCTGATAGCGTTTATGTGTGTAAAACACGAAAATAACGTTTCGGTGAAATTTTGCAAAAAGTGAATTTTTTCGTGTTTTTTAGTCAAAACCTGCTTGTTTTCATTCTTACAGCACGAATAAGCTGATAATCGCTGGAAAATGATTCGAGCGATATGTAACTTTTTATATAGGCATAGGGTATTGATATCTATCAAACTGTGCTAATAAGAACTTAATCGGGTGATATGCAAGTTTTTAAAAAATTCAACATTAGTTCGATAACAGCGCCCTCTAACGACATAATGTCCAAACAAGGCAGAAAGCACTGTACTATGTATTGCTGGTTTCATTAACAACCTCTGCGTTAAATTATGTGCAATATAACGAAATACACTTAAATACACTCAAATAGCTTCATCTGATAGCGTTTGTGTGTGTAAAACACGAAAATAACGTTTCCGTTAAATTTTGCAAAAAGTGAATTTTTTCGTGTTTTTTAGTCAAAACCTGCTTATTTTCACTCTTACAGCACGAATAAGCTGATACACTCAGGAAAATGATTCGAGCGATATGTAACATTTTATATAGGCATAGGGCAGTGATATATATCAAACTGCGCTAATAAGAACTTAATCGTGTCATATGCAAATTTTTAAAAAATTCAACATTAGTTCGATAACATCGCCCTCTAACGACATAATATCCAAACAAGGCAGAAAGCACTGTACTATGTATTGCTGGTTTCTTTAACATCCTCTGCGTTAAATTATGTGCCATATAACGAAATACACTTAAATACACTCAAATAGCTTCATCTGATAGCGTTTGTGTGTGTAAAACACGAAAATAACGTTTCCGTGAAATTTTCAAAAAGTGAATTTTTTCGTGTTTTTTAGTCAAAACCTGCTTGTTTTCACTCTTACAGCACGAATAAGCTGATACTCGCTGCAAAATGATTCGAGCGATATGTAACTTTTTATATAGGCATAGGGCAGTGATATCTCTCAAACTGTGCTAATAAGAACTTAATCGGGTGATATGCAAATTTTTTAAAAATTCAACATTAGTTCGATAACAGCGCCCTCTAACGACATAATGTCCAAACAAGGCAGAAAGCACTGTACTATGTATTGCTGGTTTCTGTAACAACCTCTGCGTTAAATTATGTGCCATATAACGAAATACACTTAAATACACTCAAATAGCTTCATCTGATAGCGGTTGTGTGTGTAAAACAGGAAAATAACGTTTCCGTGAAATTTTGCAAAAAGTGAATTTTTTTTTTTTTTTTTTAGTCAAAAGTGCTTATTTTCACTCTTACAGCACGAATAAGCTGATACTCTCTGGAAAATGATTCGAGCGATATGTAACTTTTTATATAGGCATAGGGCAATGATATATATCAAACTGCGCTAATAAGAACTTAATCGGGTGATATGCAAATTTTTAAAAAATTCAACATTAGTTCGATAACATCGCCCTCTAACGACATAATATCCAAACAAGGCAGAAAGCATTGTACTATGTATTGCTGGTTTCTTTAACAACCTCTGCGTTAAATTATGTGCCACATAAGGAAATACACTTAAATACACTCAAATAGCTTCATCTGATAGCGTTTGTGTGTGTAAAACACGAAAATAACGTTTCCGTGAAATTTTGCAAAAAGTGAATTTTTTCGTGTTTTTTAGTCAAAACCTGCTTGTTTTCACTCTTACAGGACGAATAAGCTGATACTCGCTGGAAATGATTCCAGCGATATGTAACTTTTTATATAGGCATTGGGCAGTGATATCTATCAAACTGCGCTAATAATAACTTAATCGGGTGATATGCAAATTTTTAAAAAATTCAACATTAGTTCTATAACAGCGCCCTCTAACGACATAATGTCCAAACAAGGCAGAAAGCACTGTACTATGTACTGCTGGTTTCTTTAACAACATCTGCGTTAAATTATGTCTCATACAACGAAATACACTTAAATACACTCAAATAGCTTCATCTGATAGCGTTTGTGTGTGTACAACACGAAAATAACGTTTCCGTGAAATTTTGCAAAAAGTGAATTTTTTCGTGTTTTTTAGTCAAAACCTGCTTGTTTTCACTCTAGCAGCACGAATACGCTGATACTCGCTGGAAAATGATTCGAGCGATATGTAACTTTTTATATAGGCATAGGGCATTGATATCTATCAAAGTGCGCTAATAAGAACTTAATCGTGTGATATGCAAATTTTTAAAAAATTCAAAATTAGTTCGATAACAGCGATCTCTATCGACATAATGTCCAAACAAGGCAGAAAGCACTGTACTATGTATTGCTGGTTTCTTTAACAACATCTGCGTTAAATTATGTGCCATACAACGAAATACACTTAAATACACTCAAATAGCTTCATCTGATAGCGTTTTTGTGTGTAAAACACGAAAATAACGTTTCCGTGAAATTTTGCAAAAAGTTAATTTTTTTGTGTTTTTTAGTCAAAATCTGCTTGTTTTCACTCTTACAGAAACAATACGCTGATACTCGCTGGAAAATGATTCCAGTGATATCAAACGTTTTATATAGGAATAGGGCATTGATATGTATCAAACTATGCTAATAAGAACTTAATCGGATGATATGGAAATTTAAAAAAAAATCAACATATTCGATACCAGCGCCCTGTATTCAATTTTCATACTTGTACATAGTCATGTTTGTGTTACTCATTTATTAAATCTTTCCTGAAGGTAGATGACCCTCAAGGTACAAAAATAGCGACTTTCATTTAGAGGGAGGGTGAAGCTCAAGGTAGATCGGCTGGCGATTTCGTTCTACCTTGAGCATCATCATCCCTATCTAGGGAACATGAACCTGAAGGGTGTGAAGACAGTTCAACCTTCAGGTTCATCCTCCCTAACGAGGGAACATGAACCTGAAGGGTGTGGATTCAGTTCAACCTTCAGGGTCACCTTACAAACAAGAAAGCACTATACTATGTATTGCTGGTTTTATTAATAACCTCTGCGTTAAATTATGTGCCATATAACGAAATACACTTAAATACACTCAAATAGCTTCATCTGATAGCGGTTTGCAAAAAATTTTGCAAAAAGTGAATTTTTCGTGTTTTTTAGTCAAAATCTGCTTGTTTTCACTCTTACAGCACCAATACGCTGATACTCGCTGGAAAATGATTCAAGTGATATCAAACTTTTTATATAAGCATAGGGCATTCATATGTATCAAACTATGCTATTAAGAAATTAATCGGATGATATGGAAATTTTAAAAAAAATCAACATTAGTTCGATAACAGCGCCCTGTATTCAATTTTCATACTTGTACATAGTCATGTTTGAGATACTGATTTATTAAATAATTCCTGAAGGTAGATGACCCTCAAGGTACAGAAATAGCAACTTTCATTTAGAGGGAGGGCGATGCTCAATGTAGATCGGCTGGCGACTTCGTTCTACCTTGAGCATCATCATCCCTAACTAGGGAACATGAACCTGAAGGGTGTGAAGTCTGTTCATCCTTCAGGTTCATCCTCCCTAAAGAGGGAACATGAACCTGAAGGGTGTGGATTGAGTTCAACCTTCAGTGTCACCTTCCAAACAAGAAAGCACTGTACTAGGTATTGCTAGTTTCATTAATAAACTCTGCGTTAAATTATGTGCCATATAACGAAATACACTTAAATACACTCAAATAGCTTCATCTGATAGCGTTTGTGTGTGTAAAACACGAAAATAACGTTTCCGTGAAATTTTGCAAAAAGTGAATTTTTTCGTGTTTTTTAGTCAAAATCTGCTTGTTTTCACTCTTACAGCACCAATACGCTGATACTCGCTGGAAAATGATTCAAGTGATATCAAACTTTTTATACAGGCATAGGGCATTCATATGTATCAAACTTTGCTAATAAGAACTTAATCGGATGATATAGAAATTTTAAAAAAATCAACATTAGTTCCATAACAACGCCCTGTATTCAATTTTCATACTTGTACATAGTCATGTTTGTGTTACTCATTTATTAAATATTTCCTGAAGGTAGATGACCCTCAAGGTACAAAAATAGCGACTTTCATTTAGAGGGAGGGTGATGCTCAAGGTAGATCGGCTGGCGACTTCGTTCTACCTTGAGCATCATCATCCCTAACTAGGGAACATGAACCTGAAGGGTGTGAAGACAGTTCAACCTTCAGGTTCATACTCCCTAACGAGGGAACATGAACCTGAAGGGTGGGGATTCAGTTCAACCTTCAGGGTCACCTTCCAAACAAGAAAGCACTGTACTATGTATTGCTGGTTTCATTAATAACCTATGCGTTAAATTATGTGCCATATAACGAAATACACTTAAATACACTCAAATAGCTTCATCTGATAGTGTTTGTGTATGTAACGCACGAAAATAACGTTTCCGTGAAATTTTGCAAAAAGTGAATTTTTTTCGTGTTTTTTAGTCAAAACCTGCTTGTTTTCACTCTAGCAGCACGAATACGCTGATACTCGCTGGAAAATGATTCGAGCGATATGTAACTTTTTATATAGGCATAGGGCATTGATATGTATCAAACTATGCTAATAAGAACTTAATCGGATGATATGGAAATTTAAAAAAAAATCAACATGTTCGATACCAGCGCCCTGTATTCTATTTTCATCCTTGTACATAGTCATGTTTGTGTTACTTATTTATTATTTCCTGAAGGTAGATGACCCTCAACGTACAAAAATAGCGACTTTCATTTAGAGGGAGGTTCATGCTCAAGGTTGATCGGCTGGCGAATTCGTTTTACCTTGAGCATCTTCGTCCCTAACTAGGGAACATGAACCTGAAGGGTGTGGAGTCAGTTCAACCTTCAGGTTCATCCTCCCTAACGAGGGAATATGAACCTGAAGGGTGTGGATTCAGTTCAACCTTCAGGGTCACCTTCCTAACAAGAAAGCACTGTACTATGTATTGCTAGTTTCATTAATAAACTCTGCGTTAAATTATGTGCCATATAACGAAATACACTTAAATACACTCAAATAGCTTCAACTGATAGCGTTTGTGTGAGTAAAACACGAAAATAACGTTTCCGTGAAATTTTGCAAAAAGTGAATTTTTTTCGTGTTTTTTAGACAAAACCTGCTTGTTTTCACTCTAGCAGCACGAATACGCTGATACTCGCTGGAAATTGATTCGAGCGATATGTAACTTTTTATATAGGCATAGGGCATTGATATCTATCAAAGTGCGCTAATAAGAACTTAATCGTGTGATATGCAAATTTTTAAAAAATTCAAAATTAGTTCGATAACAGCGTTCTCTATCGACATAATGTCCAAACAAGGCAGAAAGCACAGTACTATGTATTGCTGGTTTCTTTAACAACATCTGCGTTAAATTATGTGCCATACAACGAAATACACTTAAATACACTCAAATAGCTTCATCTGATAGCGTTTTTGTGTGTAAAACACGAAAATAACGTTTCCGTGAAATTTTGCAAAAAGTTAATTTTTTTGTGTTTTTTAGTCAAAATCTGCTTGTTTTCACTCTTACAGAAACAATACGCTGATACTCGCTGGAAAATGATTCCAGTGATATCAAACGTTTTATATAGGAATAGGGCATTGATATGTATCAAACTATGCTAATAAGAACTTAATCGGATGATATGGAAATTTAAAAAAAAATCAACATGTTCGATACCAGCGCCCTGTATTCAATTTTCATACTTGTACATAGTCATGTTTGTGTTACTCATTTATTAAATCTTTCCTGAAGGTAGATGACCCTCAAGGTACAAAAATAGCGACTTTCATTTAGAGGGAGGGTGAAGCTCAAGGTAGATCGGCTGGCGATTTCGTTCTACCTTGAGCATCATCATCCCTAACTAGGGAACATGAACCTGAAGGGTGTGGAGTCATTTCAACCTTCAGGTTCATCCTCCCTAACGAGGGAACATGAACCTGAAGGGTGTGGATTCAGTTCAACCTTCAGGGTCACCTTCCTAACAAGAAAGCACTGTACTACGTATTGCTAGTTTCATTAATAAACTCTGCGTTAAATTATGTGCCATATAACGAAATACACTTAAATACACTCAAATAGCTTCTTCTGATAGAGTTTGTGTGTGTAAAACACAAAAATAACGTTTCCGTGAAATTTTGCAAAAAGTGAATTTTTTCGTGTTTTTTAGTCAAAATCTGCTTGTTTTCACTCTTACAGAACCAATACGCTGATACTCGCTGGAAAATGATTCGAGCGATATGTAACTTTTTATATAGGCATAGGGCATTGATATCTATCAAACTGCGCTAATAAGAACTTAATCGGATGATATGGAAATTTTAAAAAAAATCCATATTAGTTCGATAACAGCGCCCTGTATTCAGTTTTCATTCTTGTTCATAGTCATGTTTGTGTTACTTATTTCCTGAAGGTAGATGACCCTCAAGGTACAAAAATAGCGACTTTCATTTAGAGGGAGGTTGATGCTCAAGGTTGATCGGCTGTCGAATTCGTTCTACCTTGAGCATCATCGTCCCTCACTAGGGAACATGAACCTGAAGGGTGTGGAGTCAGTTCAACCTTCAGGTTCATCCTCCCTAACGAGGGAACATGAACCTGAAGGGTGTGGATTCAGTTGAACCTGCAGGGTCACCTTCCTAACAAGAAAGCACTGTACTAGGTATTGCTAGTTTCATTAATAAACTCTGCGTTAGATTATGTGCCATATAACGAAATACACTTAAAATACACTCAAATAGCTTCTTCTGATAGCGTTTGTGTGTGTAAAAACACGAAAATAACGTTTTCGTGAAATTTTGCAAAAAGTGAATTTTTTCGTGTTTTTTAGTCAAAACCTGCTTGTTTTCACTCTTTCAGCACGAATACGCTGAGACTCGCTGGAAAATGATTCGAGCGATATGTAACTTTTTATATAGGCATAGGGCATTGATATCTATCAAACTGCGCTAATAAGAACTTAATCGGATGATATGGAAATTTTAAAAAAAATCCACATTAGTTCGATAACAGCGCCCTGTATTCAGTTTTCATTCTTGTTCATAGTCATGTTTGTGTTACTTATTTCCTGAAGGTAGATGACCCTCAAGGTACAAAAATAGCGACTTTCATTTAGAGGGAGGTTGATGCTCAAGGTTGATCGGCTGTCGAATTCGTTCTACCTTGAGCATCATCGTCCCTCACTAGGGAACATGAACCTGAAGGGTGTGGAGTCAGTTCAACCTTCAGGTTCATCCTCCCTAACGAGGGAACATGAACCTGAAGGGTGTGGATTCAGTTGAACCTGCAGGGTCACCTTCCTAACAAGAAAGCACTGTACTAGGTATTGCTAGTTTCATTAATAAACTCTGCGTTAAATTATGTGCCATATAACGAAATACACTTAAATACACTCAAGTAGCTTCATCTGATAGAGTTTGTGTGTGTAAAACACAAAAATAACGTTTCCGTGAAATTTTGCAAAAAGTGAATTTTTTCGTGGTTTTTTAGTCAAAATCTGCTTGTTTTCACTCTTACAGCACCAATACGCTGATACTCGCTGGAAAATGATTCGAGCGATATGTAACTTTTTATATAGGCATAGGGCATTGATATCTATCAAACTGCGCTAATAAGAACTTAATCGGATGATATGGAAATTTTAAAAAAAATCCATATTAGTTCGATAACAGCGCCCTGTATTCAGTTTTCATTCTTGTTCATAGTCATGTTTGTGTTACTTATTTCCTGAAGGTAGATGACCCTCAAGGTACAAAAATAGCGACTTTCATTTAGAGGGAGGTTGATGCTCAAGGTTGATCGGCTGTCGAATTCGTTCTACCTTGAGCATCATCGTCCCTCACTAGGGAACATGAACCTGAAGGGTGTGGAGTCAGTTCAACCTTCAGGTTCATCCTCCCTAACGAGGGAACATGAACCTGAAGGGTGTGGATTCAGTTGAACCTGCAGGGTCACCTTCCTAACAAGAAAGCACTGTACTAGGTATTGCTAGTTTCATTAATAAACTCTGCGTTAGATTATGTGCCATATAACGAAATACACTTAAATACACTCAAATAGCTTCTTCTGATAGCGTTTGTGTGTGTAAAACACGAAAATAACGTTTTCGTGAAATTTTGCAAAAAGTGAATTTTTTCGTGTTTTTTAGTCAAAACCTGCTTGTTTTCACTCTTGCAGCACGAATACGCTGAGACTCGCTGGAAAATGATTCGAGCGATATGTAACTTTTTATATAGGCATAGGGCATTGATATCTATCAAACTGCGCTAATAAGAACTTAATCGGATGATATGGAAATTTTAAAAAAAAATCCACATTAGTTCGATAACAGCGCCCTGTATTCAGTTTTCATTCTTGTTCATAGTCATGTTTGTGTTACTTATTTCCTGAAGGTAGATGACCCTCAAGGTACAAAAATAGCGACTTTCATTTAGAGGGAGGTTGATGCTCAAGGTTGATCGGCTGTCGAATTCGTTCTACCTTGAGCATCATCGTCCCTCACTAGGGAACATGAACCTGAAGGGTGTGGAGTCAGTTCAACCTTCAGGTTCATCCTCCCTAACGAGGGAACATGAACCTGAAGGGTGTGGATTCAGTTGAACCTGCAGGGTCACCTTCCTAACAAGAAAGCACTGTACTAGGTATTGCTAGTTTCATTAATAAACTCTGCGTTAAATTATGTGCCATATAACGAAATACACTTAAATACACTCAAGTAGCTTCATCTGATAGAGTTTGTGTGTGTAAAACACAAAAATAACGTTTCCGTGAAATTTTGCAAAAAGTGAATTTTTTCGTGTTTTTTAGTCAAAATCTGCTTGTTTTCACTCTTACAGCACCAATACGCTGATACTCGCTGGAAAATGATTTCAAGTGATATCAAACTTTTTATACAGGCATAGGGCATTCATATGTATCAAACTTTGCTAATAAGAACTTAATCGGATGATATGGAAATTTTAAAAAAATCAACATTAGTTCCATAACAACGCCCTGTATTCTATTTTCATACTTGTACATAGTCATGTTTGTGTTACTCATTTATTAAATATTTCCTGAAGGTAGATGACATTCAACGTACAAAAATAGCGACTTTCATTTAGAGGGAGGGTGATGCTCAAGGTAGATCGGCTGGCGACTTCGTTCTACCTTGAGCATCATCATCCCTAACTAGGGAACATGAACCTGAAGGGTGTGAAGACAGTTCAACCTTCAGGTTCATACTCCCTAACGAGGGAACATGAACCTGAAGGGTGGGGATTCAGTTCAACCTTCAGGGTCACCTTCCAAACAAGAAAGCACTGTACTATGTATTGCTGGTTTCATTAATAACCTATGCGTTAAATTATGTGCCATATAATGAAATACACTTAAATACACTCAAATAGCTTCATCTGATAGTGTTTGTGTATGTAACGCACGAAAATAACGTTTCCGTGAAATTTTGCAAAAAGTGAATTTTTTCGTGTTTTTTAGTCAAAACCTGCTTGTTTTCACTCTAGCAGCACGAATACGCTGATACTCGCTGGAAAATGATTCGAGCGATATGTAACTTTTTATATAGGCATAGGGCATTGATATGTATCAATCTATGCTAATAAGAACTTAATCGGACTGATATGGAAATTTAAAAAAAAATCAACATGTTCGATACCAGCGCCCTGTATTCTATTTTCATCCTTGTACATAGTCATGTTTGTGTTACTTATTTATTATTTCCTGAAGGTAGATGACCCTCAACGTACAAAAATAGCGACTTTCATTTAGAGGGAGGTTCATGCTCAAGGTTGATCGGCTGGCGAATTGGTTCTACCTTGAGCATCTTCGTCCCTAACTAGGGAACATGAACCTGAAGGGTGTGGAGTCAGTTCAACCTTCAGGTTCATCCTCCCTAACGAGGGAATATGAACCTGAAGGGTGTGGATTCAGTTCAACCTTCAGGGTCACCTTCCTAACAAGAAAGCACTGTACTATGTATTGCTAGTTTCATTAATAAACTCTGCGTTAAATTATGTGCCATATAACGAAATACACTTAAATACACTCAAATAGCTTCAACTGATAGCGTTTGTGTGAGTAAAACACGAAAATAACGTTTCCGTGAAATTTTGCAAAAAGTGAATTTTTTCGTGTTTTTTAGACAAAACCTGCTTGTTTTCACTCTAGCAGCACGAATACGCTGATACTCGCTGGAAATTGATTCGAGCGATATGTAACTTTTTATATAGGCATAGGGCATTGATATCTATCAAAGTGCGCTAATAAGAACTTAATCGTGTGATATGCAAATTTTTAAAAAATTCAAAATTAGTTCGATAACAGCGTTCTCTATCGACATAATGTCCAAACAAGGCAGAAAGCACTGTACTATGTATTGCTGGTTTCTTTAACAACATCTGCGTTAAATTATGTGCCATACAACGAAATACACTTAAATACACTCAAATAGCTTCATCTGATAGCGTTTTTGTGTGTAAAACACGAAAATAACGTTTCCGTGAAATTTTGCAAAAAGTTAATTTTTTTGTGTTTTTTAGTCAAAATCTGCTTGTTTTCACTCTTACAGAAACAATACGCTGATACTCGCTGGAAAATGACTCCAGTGATATCAAACGTTTTATATAGGAATAGGGCATTGATATGTATCAAACTATGCTAATAAGAACTTAATCGGATGATATGGAAATTTTAAAAAAAATCAACATGTTCGATACCAGCGCCCTGTATTCAATTTTCATACTTGTACATAGTCATGTTTGTGTTACTCATTTATTAAATCTTTCCTGAAGGTAGATGACCCTCAAGGTACAAAAATAGCGACTTTCATTTAGAGGGAGGGTGAAGCTCAAGGTAGATCGGCTGGCGATTTCGTTCTACCTTGAGCATCATCATCCCTAACTAGGGAACATGAACCTGAAGGGTGTGAAGACAGTTCAACCTTCAGGTTCATCCTCCCTAACGAGGGAACATGAACCTGAAGGGTGTGGATTCAGTTCAACCTTCAGGGTCACCTTACAAACAAGAAAGCACTATACTATGTATTGCGGGTTTTATTAATAACCTCTGCGTTAAATTATGTGCCATATAACGAAATACACTTAAATACACTCAAATAGCTTCATCTGATAGCGGTTTGCAAAAAATTTTGCAAAAAAGTGAATTTTTCGTGTTTTTTAGTCAAAATCTGCTTGTTTTCACTCTTACAGCACCAATACGCTGATACTCGCTGGGAAAATGATTCAAGTGATATCAAACTTTTTATATAAGCATAGTTCATTCATATGTATCAAACTATGCTAATAAGAAATTAATCGGATGATATGGAAATTTTAAAAAAAATCAACATTAGTTCGATAACAGCGCCCTGTATTCAATTTTCATACTTGTACATAGTCATGTTTGAGATACTGATTTATTAAATAATTCCTGAAGGTAGATGACCCTCAAGGTACAGAAATAGCAACTTTCATTTAGAGGGAGGGCGATGCTCAATGTAGATCGGCTGGGCGACTTCGTTCGACCTTGAGCTTCATCATCCCTAACTAGGGAACATGAACCTGAAGGGTGTGAAGTCTGTTCATCCTTCAGGTTCATCCTCCCTAAAGAGGGAACATGAACCTGAAGGGTGTGGATTGAGTTCAACCTTCAGTGTCACCTTCCAAACAAGAAAGCACTGTAATATGTATTGCTGGTTTCATTAATAAACTCTGCGTTAAATTATGTGCCATATAACGAAATACACTTAAATACACTCAAATAGCTTCATCTGATAGCGTTTGTGTGTGTAAAACACGAAAATAACGTTTCCGTGAAATTTTGCAAAAAGTGAAGTTTTTCGTGTTTTTTAGTCAAAATCTGCTTGTTTTCACTCTTACAGCAACAATACGCTGATACTCGCTGGAAAATGATTCCAGTGATACCAAACTTTTCATATAGGCATAGGGCATTGATATGTATCAAACTATGCTAATAAGAACTTAATCGGATGATATGGAAATTTTAAAAAAAATCAAAATTAGTTTAGTAACAGCGCCCTGTATTCAATTTTCATGCTTGTACATAGTCATGTTTGTGTTACTCATTTATTAAATATTTCCTGAAGGTAGATGGCCCTCAAGGTACAAAAATAGCGACTTTCATTTAGAGGGAGGGTGAGGCTCAAGGTAAATCGGCTGGCGACTTCGTTCTACCTTGAGCATCATCATCCCTAACTAGGGAACATGAACCTAAAGGGTGTGGTCAGTTCAACCTTCAGATTCATCCTCCCTAACGAGGGAACATGAACCTGAAGGGTGTGGATTCAGTTCAACCTTCAGGGTCACCTTCCAAACAAGAAAGCACTGTACTATGTATTGCTGGTTTCATTAATAACCTCTGCGTTGAATTATGTGCCATGTAACGAAATACACTTCAATACACTCAAGTAGCTTCATCTGATAGCGTTTGTGTGTGTCAAACACGAAAATAACGTTTCCTTGAAATTTTGCAAAAAGTGAATTTCTTCGTGTTTTTTAGTCAAAATCTGCTTGTTTTCACTCTTACAGCAACAATACGCTGATACTGGCTGGAAAATGATTCCAGTGATACCAAACTTTTTATATAGTCATAGGGCATTGATATATATCAAACTATGCTAATAAGAACTTAAACTGATTATATGGAAATTTTTAAAAAAATCAACATTAGATCGATAACAGCGCCCTGTATTCAATTTTCATACTTGTACATAGTCATGTTTGTGTTACTCTTTTATTAAATATTTCCTGAATGTAGATGACCCTCAAGGTACAAAAATAGTGACTTTCGTTTAGAGGGAGGTTGATGCTCAAGGTAGATCGGCTGGCGACTTCGTTCTACCTTGAGCATCTTCGTCCCTAACTAGGGAACAAGAACCTGAAGGGTGTGGAGTCAGTTCAACCTTCAGGTTCATCCTCCCTAACGAGGGAACATGAACCTGAAGGGTGTGGATTCAGTTCAACATTCAGGGTCACCTTCCTAACAAGAAAGCACTGTACTATGTATTGCTAGTTTCATTAATAAACTCTGCGTTAATTTATGTGCCATATAACGAATTACACTTAAATACACTCAAATAGCTTCATCTGACAGCGTTTGTGTGTGTAAAACACGAAAATAACGTTTCCGTGTAATTTTGCAAAAAGTGAATTTTTTCGTGTTTTTTAGTCAAAACTTGCTTGTTATCACTCTTACAGCACGAATATGCTGATACTCACTGGAAAATGATTCGAGCGATATGTAACTTTTTATATAGGCATAGGGCATTGATATCTATCAAACTGCCCTAATAAGAACTTAATCGGGTGATATGCAAATTTTAAAAAAATTCAACATTAGTTCGATAACAGCGCCCTCTAACGACATAATGTCCAAACAAGGCAGAAATCACTGTACTATGTATTGCTGGTTTCTTTAACAACATCTGCGTTAAATTATGTGCCATACAACGAAATACACTTAAATACATTCAAATAGCTTCATCTGATTGCGTTTGTGTGTGTAAAACACGAAAATAACGTTTCCGTGAAATTTTGCAAAAAGTGAATTTTTTTTGTGTTTTTTAGTCAAAATCTGCTTGTTTTCACTCTTACAGAAACAATACGCTGATACTCGCTGGAAAATGATTCCAGTGATATCAAACTTTTTATATGGGCATAGGGCATTGATATGTATCAATCTATTCTAATAAGAACTTAATCGGATGATATGGAAATTTAAAAAAAATCAACATTAGTTCGATAACACCGCCCTGTATTCAATTTTCATACTTGTACATAGTCATGTTTGTGTTACTCATTTATTAAATATTTCCTGAAGGTTGATGACCCTCATGGTACAAAAATAGCGACTTTCATTTAGAGGGAGGGTGATGCTCAAGGTAGATCGTCTGGCGACTTTCGTTCTACCTTGAGCATCTTCATCCCTAACTAGGGAACATGAAACTGAAGGGTGTGAAGTCAGTTCAACCTTCAGGTTCATCCTCCCTAACGAGGGATCATGAACCTGAAGGGTGTGGATTCAGTTCAACCTTCAGGGTCACCTTCCAAACAAGAAAGCACTGTACTATGTATTGCTGGTTTCATTAATAACCTGTGCGTTAAATTATGTGCCATATAACGAAATACACTTAAATACACTCAAATAGCTTCATCTGATAGCGTTTGTGTGTGCAAAACACGAAAATAACGTTTCCGTGAAATTTTGCAAAAAGTGAATTTTTTCGTGTTTTTTAGTCAAAATCTGGTTGTTTTCACTCTTACAGCAACAATACGCTGATACTCGCTGGAAAATCAATCCTGTGATATCAAAACTTTTTATATGGGCATAGGGCATTGATATGTATCAAACTATGCTAACAAGAACTTAATCGGATGATATGGAAATTTTAAAAAATCAACATTAGTTCGATAACAGCGCCCTGTATTCAATTTTCATACTTGTACATAGTCATGTTTGTGTTACTCATTTATTAAATATATCCTGACGGTAGATGACCCTCAAGGGACAAAAATAGCGACTTTCATTTAGAGGGAGGGTGATGCTCAAGGTAGATCGGCTGGCGACTTCGTTGTACCTTGAGCATCACCATCCCTAATTAGGGAACATGAACCTGAAGGGTGTGGATTCAGTTCAACCTTCAGGGTCACCTTCCAAACAAGATCGCACTGTACTATGTATTGCTGGTTTCATTAATAACCTCTGCGTTAAATTATGTGCCATATAAAGAAATACACTTAAATACACTCAAATAGCTTCATCTGAAAGCTTTTGTGTGTGTAAAACACGAAAATAACGTTTCCGTGAAATTTTGCAAAAAGTGAATTTTTTCGTGTTTTTTAGTCAAAATCTGCTTGTTTTCACTCTTACAGAACCAATACGCTGATACTCGCTGGAAAATGATTCCAGCGATACCAAACTTTTTATATAGGCATAGTGCATTGATATGTATCAAGCTATGCTAATAAGAACTTAATCAGATGATATGGAAATTTAAAAAAAAATGAACATTAGTTCGATAACAGCGCCCTGTATTCAATTTTCATACTTGTACATAGTCATGTTTGTGTTACTTATTTATTAAATATATCCTGACGGTAGATGACCCTCAAGGTACAAAAATAGCGACTTTCATTTAGAGGGAGGGTGATGCTCAAGGTAAATCGGCTGGCGACTTCGTTGTACCTTGAGCATCATCATCCCTAACTAGGGAACATGAACCTAAAGGGTGTGAAGTCAGTTCAACCTTCAGGTTCATCCTCCCTAACGAGGGAACATGAATTTGAAGGGTGTGGATTCAGTTCAACCTTCAGGGTCACCTTCCAAACAAGAGAGCACTGTACTATGTATTGCTGGTTTCATTAATAACCTCTGTGTTAAATTGTGCCATATAACGAAATACACTTAAATGCACTCAAATAGATTCATCTCATAGCGTTTGTGTATGTAACACACGAAAATAAGGTTTCCGTGAAATTTTGCAAAGTCAATTTTTTCGTGTTTTTTAATCAAAATCTGCTTGTTTTCACTCTTACATTAACAATACGCTGATACTCGCTGGAAAATGATTCCAGTGATATCAAACGTTTTATATAGGCATAGGTCATTGATATGTATCAAACTATGCTAATAAGAACTTAATCGGATGATATGGAAATTTTAAAAAAATTCAACATTAGTTCGATAACAGCGCCCTGTATTCAATTTTCATCCTTGTACATAGTCATGTTTGTGTTACTTATTTATTTCCTGAAGGTAGATGACCCTCAAGGTACAAAATTAGCGACTTTCATTTAGAGGGAGGTTGATGCTCAAGGTTGATCGGCTGGCGATTTCGTTCTACCTTGAGCATCATCGTCCCTAACTAGGGAACATGAACCTGAAGGGTGTGGATTCAGTTCAACCTTCAGGGTCACCTTCCAAACAAGAAAGCACTGTACTATGTATTGCTAGTTTCTTTAATAAACTCTGCGTTAAATTATGTGCCATATAACGAAATACACTTAAATACACTCAAATAGCTTCATCTGTTAGCGTTTATGTGTGTAAAACACGAAAATAACGTTTCCGTGAAATTTAGCAAAGTGAATTTTTTCGTGTTTTTTATTCAAAATCTGCTTGTTTTCACTCTTACAGCAACAATACGCGGATACTCGCTGGAAAATGATTCCAGTTATATCAAACTTTTTATATAGGCATAGGGCATTGATATGTATCAAACTATGCTAATAAGAACTTAATCGGATGATATGGAAATTTAAAAAAAAATCAACATTAATTCGATAACAGCGCCCTGTATTCAATTTTCATACTTGTACATAGTCTTGTTTGTGTTACTCATTTATTAAATATTTCCTGAAGGTAGATGACCCTCAAGGTACAAAAATAGCGACTTTCATTTAGAGGGAGGGTGAAGCTCAAGGTAGATCGGCTGCCGACTTCGTTCTACCTTGAGCATCATCATCCCTAACTAGGGAACATGAACCTGAAGGGTGTGAAGACAGTTCAACCTTCAGGGTCATCCTCCCTAACGAGGGAACATGAACCTGAAGGGTGTGGATTCAGTTCAACCTTCAGGGTCACCTTCCAAACAAGAAAGCACTGTACTATGTATTGCTGGTTTCATTAATAACCTCTGCGTTAAATTATGTGCCATATAACGAAATACACTTAAATACACTCAAATAGCTTCATCTGATAGCGTTTGTGTGTGTAAAACACGAAAATAACGTTTCCGTAAAATTTTGCAAAAAGTGAATTTTTTCGTGTTTTTTAGTCAAAATCTGATTGTTTTCACTCTTACAGCACCAATACGCTGATACTCGCTGGAAATTGATTCCAGCGATATATATCTTTTTATATAGGCATAGGGCATTGATATGTATCAAACTGTGCCAATAAGAACTTAATCGGTTGATATGGAAATTTTAAAAAAAATCAACATTAGTTCGATAACAGCGCCCTGTATTCAATTTTAATCCATGTACATAGTCATGTTTGTGTTACTTATTTATTATTTCCTGAAGGTAGATGACCCTCAAGGTACAAAAATAGCGACTTTCTTTAGAGGGAGGTTGATGCTCAAGGTTGATCGGCTGTCGAATTCGTTCTACCTTGAGCATCATCGTCCCTAACTAGGGAACATGAACCTGAAGGGTGTGGAGTCAGTTCAACCTTCAGGTTCATCCTCCCTAACGAGGGAACATGAACCTGAAGGGTGTGGATTCAGTTCAACCTTCAGGGTCACCTTCCAAACAAGAAAGCACTGTACTATGTATTGCTGGTTTCATTAATAACCTCTGCGCTAAGTTATGTGCCATATAACGAAATACACTTAAATACACTCAAATAGCTTCATCTGATAGCGTTTGGGCGTGTAAAACACGAAAATAACGTTTCCGTGAAATTTTGCAAAAATTGAATTTTTTCGTGTTTTTTAGTCAAAATCTGTTTGTTTTCACTCTTACAGCAACAATACGCTGATACTCGCTGGAAAATGATTCCAGCGATATCAAACCTTTTATATAGGCATAGGGCATTGATATGTATCAAACTATGCTAATAAGAACATAATCGGATGATATGGAAATTTAAAAAAAAATCAAAATTAGTTCGATAACAGCGCCTTGTATTCAATTTTCATACTTGTACAGTCATGTTTGTGTTACTCATTTATTAAATATATCCTGAAGGTAGATGACCCTCAAGGTTCAAAAATACGACTTTCATTTAGAGGGAGGGTGATGCTCAAGGTAGATCTGCTGGCGACTTCGTTCTACCTTGAGCATCATCATCCCTATCTAGGGAACATGAACCTGAAAGGTGTGAAGTAAGTTCAACCTTCAGGTTCATCCTCCCTAACGAGGGAACATGAATCTGAAGGGTGTGGATTCAGTTCAACCTTCAGGGTTACTTTCCAAACAAGAAAGAACTGTACTATGTATTGCTGGTTTCATTAATAACCTCTTCGTTAAATTATGTGCCATATAACGAAATACACTTAAATACACTCAAATAGCTTCATCTGATAGCGTTAATGTGAGTAAAACACGAAAATAACGTTTCCGTGATATTTTGCAAAAAGTGAATTTTTTCGTGTTTTTTAGTCAAAATCTGCTTGTTTTCACTCTTACAGCACCAATACGCTGATACTCGCTGGACAATGATTCCAGCGATATCAAACTTTTTATATAGGCATAGGGCATTGATATGTATCAAAGAGTGCTAATAAGAACTTAATCGCTTGATATGGAAATTTAAAAAAAAATCAATATGTTCGATAACAGCGCCCTGTATTCAATTTTCATCCTTATACATGTTTGTGTTACTTATTTATTATTTTCTGAAGGTAAATGACCCTCAAGGTACAAAAATAGCGACTTTCATTTAGAGGGAGGTTGATGCTCAAGGTTGATCGGCTGGCGAATTCGTTCTACCTTGAGCATCATCGTCCATAACTAGGGTACATGAACCTGAAGGGTGTGGAGTCAGTTCAACCTTCAGGTTCATCCTCCCTAACGAGGGAACATGAACCTGAACGGTGTGGATTCAGTTCAACCTTCAGGGTCACCTTCCTAACTAGAAAGCACTGTACTATGTATTGCTAGTTTCATTAATAAACTCTGCGTTAAATTATGTGCCATATAACGAAATACACTTAAATACACTCAAATAGCTTCATCTGATAGCGTTTGTGTGTGTAAAACACGAAAATAACGTTTCCGTGAAATTTTGCAAAAAGTGAATTTTTTCGTGTTTTTTAGACAAAACCTGCTTGTTTTCACTCTTACAGCACGAATTCGCTGATACTCGCTGGAAAATGATTCCAGCGAGTCATAGTCATTTTTGTGTTACTCATTTATTAAATATTTCCTGAAGGTAGATGACCTCAAGGTACAAAAATAGCGACTTTCATTTAGAGTGAGGGTGATGCTCAAGGTAAATCGGCTGGCGACTTCGTTCTACCTTGAGCATCATCATCCCTAACTAGGGAACATGAACCTAAAGGGTGTGAAGTCAGTTCAACCTTCAGGTTCATCCTCCCTAACGAGGGAACATGAACCTGAAGGGTGTGGATTCAGTTCAACCTTCAGGGTCACCTTCCAAACAAGAAAGCACTGTACTATGTATTGCTGGTTTCATTAATAACCTCTGCGTTAAATTATGTGCCATATAACGAAATACACTTAAATACACTCAAATAGCTTCATCTGATAGCGTTTGTGTGTGTAAAACACGAAAATAACGTTTCCGTGAAATTTTGCAAAAAGTGAATTTTTTCGTGTTTTTTAGTCAAAATCTGATTGTTTTCACTCTAGCAGAACGAATACGCTGATACTCGCTGGAAAATGATTCGAGCGATATGTAACTTTTTATATAGGCATAGGGCAGTGATATCTATCAAACTGCGCTAATAAGAACATAATCGGGTGATATGCAAATTTTTAAAAAATTCAATATTAGTAGCTGATACTCGCTGGAAAATGATTTGAGCGATATGTAACTTTTTATATAGGCATAGGGCACTGATATCTATCAAACTGCGCTAATAAGAACTTAATCTGGTGATATGCAAATTTTTAAAAAATTCAACATTAGTTCGATAACAGCGCCCTCTAACGACATAACATCCAAACAAGGCAGAAAGCACTGTACTATGTATTGCTGGTTTCTTTAACAAATTCTGTGTTAAATTATGTGCCATATAACGAAATACACTTAAATACACTGAAATAGCTTCATCTGATAGCGTTTGTGTGTGTAAAACACGAAAATAACGTTTCCGTGAAATGTTGCAAAAAGTGAGTTTTTTCGTGTTTTTTAGTCAAAACCTGCTTGTTTTCACACTTACAGCACGAATAAGCTGATACTCGCTGGAAAATGATTCCAGCGATATTAAACTTTTTATATAGGCATAGGGCATCGATATTTATCAAACTTTACTAATAAGAACTTAATCGGTTGATATGGAAATTTTTAAAAAAATCAACAATAGTTCGATAACAGCGCCCTGTATTCAATTTTCTTCCTTGTACATAGTCATGTTTGGGATACTCATTTATTAAATATTTCCTGAAGGTAGATGACCCTCTAGGTACAAAAATAGCGACTTTCATTTAGAGGGAGGGTGATGCTCAAGGTAGATCGGCTGGCGACTTCGTTCTACCTTGAGCATCATCATCCCTAACTAGGGAACATGAACCTGAAGGGTGTGAAGTCAGTTCAACCTTCAGGTTCATCCTCCCTAAAGAGGGAACATGAACCTGAAGGGTGTGGATTCAGTTCAACCTTCAGGGTCACCTTCCAAACAAGAAAGCACTGTACTATGTATTGCTGGTTTCATTAATAACCTCTGCGTTAAATTATGTGCCATATAACGAAATACACTTAAATACACTCAAATAGCTTCATCTGATAGCGTTTGTGTGTTTAAAACACGAAAATAACGTTTCCGTGATATTTTGCAAAAAGTGAATTTTTTCGTGTTTTTTAGTCAAAACCTGCTTATTTTCATTCTTACAGTACGAATAAGCTGATACTCTCTGGAAAATGATTCGAGCGATATGTAACTTTTTATATAGGCATAGGGCAGTGATATCTATCAAACTGCGCTAATAAGAACTTAATCGGGTGATATGCAAATTTTTAAAAAATTCAACATTAGTTCTATAACAGCGCCCTCTAACGACATAATGTCCAAACAAGGCAGAAAGCACTGTACTATGTATTGCTGGTTTTTTAACAACCTCTGCGTTAAATTATGTGCCATACAACGAAATACACTTAAATACACTCAAGTAGCTTCATCTGATTGCGTTTGTGTGTGTAAAACACGAAAATAACGTTTCCGTGAAATTTTGCAAAAAGTGAATTTTTTCGTGTTTTTTAGTCAAAATCTGCTTGTTTTCATTGTTACAGCAACAATTCGCTGATACTCGCTGGAAAATGATTCTAGTGATAACAAACTTTTTACATAGGCATAGGGCATTGATATGTATCAAACTATGCTATTAAGAACTTAATCTGATGATATGGAAATTTAAAAAAAAAACAACATTAGTTCGATAACAGCGCCCTGTATTCAATTTTCATACTTGTACATAGTCATGTTTGTGTTATTTATTATTTCGTGAAGGTAGAGGACCCTTAAGGTACAAAAATAGCGACTTTCATTTAGAGGGAGGTTGATGCTCAAGGTTGATCGGCTGGCGAATTCGTTCTACCTTGAGCATCCTCGTCCCTAACTAGGGAACATGAACCTGAAGGGTGTGGAGTCAGTTCAACCTTCAGGTTCATCCTCCCTAACGAGGGAACATGAACCTGAAGGGTGTGGATTCAGTTCAACCTTCAGGGTCACCTTCCTAACAAGAAAGCACTGTACTATGTATTGCTAGTTTCTTTAATAAACTCTGCGTTAAATTATGTGCCATATAACGAAATACACTTAAATTCACTCAAATAGCTTCATCTGATAGCGTTTGTGTGTGTAAAACTCGAAAATAACGTTGCCGTGAAATTTTGCAAAAAGTGAATTTTTTCGTGTTTTTTAGTCAAAACCTGCTTGTTTTCACTCTTACAGCACGAATACGCTGATACTCGCTGGAAAATGATTCCAGTGATATGTAACTTTTTATATGGGCATAGCGCATTGATGTGTATCAAACTATGCTAATAAGAACTTAATCGGATGATATGGAAATTTTACAAAAATCAACATTAGTTCGATAACAGCGCCCTGTATTCAATTTTCATACTTGTACATAGTCATGTTTGAGTTACTCATTTATTAAATATTTCCTGAAGGTAGATGACGCTCAAGGTACAAAAATAGCGACTTTCATTTAGAGGGAGGGTGATGCTCAAGGTAGATCGGCTGGCGACTTCGTTGTACCTTGAGCATCATCATCCCTAACTAGGGAACATGAACCTGAAGGGTGTGGATTCAGTTCAACCTTCAGGGTCACCTTCCAAACAAGAAAGCACTGTACTATGTATTGCTGGTTTCATTAATAACCTCTGCGTTAAATTATGTGCCATATAAAGAAATACACTTAAATACACTCAAATAGCTTCATCTGATAGCTTTTGTAATACACGAAAATAACGTTTCCGTGAAATTTACAAAAAGTGAATTTTTTCGTGTTTTTTATTCAAAATCTGCTTGTTTTCACTCTTACAGAACCAATACGCTGATACTCGCTGGAAAATGATACAACGATATCAAACTTTTTATATAGGCATAGGGCATTGATATGTATCAAACTATGCTAATAAGAACTTAATCAGATGATATGGAAATTTTAAAAAAATCAACATAATTCGATAACAGCGCCCTGTATTCAATTTTCATACTTGTACATAGTCATGTTTGTGTTACATTTATTTCCTGAAGGTAGATGACCATCAAGGTACAAAAATAGCGACTTTCATTCAGAGGGAGGTTGATGCTCAAGGTTGATCGACTGGCGAATTCGTTCTACCTTGAGCATCGTCGTCCCTAACTAGGGAACATGAACCTGAAGGGTGTGGAGTCAGTTCAACCTTCAGGTTCATCCTCCCTAACGAGGGAACATGAACCTGAAGGGTGTGGATTCAGTTCAACCTTCAGGGTCACCTTCCTAACAAGAAAGCACTGTACTAGGTATTGCTAGTTTCATTAATAAATTCTGCGTTAAATTATGTGCCATATAACGAAATACACTTAAATACACTCAAATAGCTTCATCTGATGGCGTTTGTGTGTGAAAAAAACACGAAAATAACGTTTCCGTGAAATTTTGCAAAAAGTGAATTTTTTCGTGTTTTTTAATCAAAATCTGCTTGTTTTCACTCTTACAGCAACAATACGCTGAAACTCGCTGGAAAATGATTCAAGTGATATGAAACTTTTTATGTAGGCATAGCGCATTGATATGTATCAAACTCTGCTAATAAGAACTTAATCGGATGATATGGAAATTTTACAAAAATCAACATTAGTTCGATAACAGCGCCCTGTATTCAATTTTCATACTTGTACATAGTCATGTTTGAGTTACTCATTTATTAAATATTTCCTGAAGGTAGATGACCCTCAAGGTACAAAAATAGCGACTTTCATTTAGAGGGAGGGTGATGCTCAAGGTAGATCGGCTGGCGACTTCGTTGTACCTTGAGCATCATCAACCCTAACTAGGGAACATGAACCTGAAGGGTATGGATTCAGTTCAACCTTCAGGGTCACCTTCCAAACAAGAAAGCACTGTACTATGTATTGCTGGTTTCATTAATAACCTCTGCGTTCAATTATGTGCCATATAACGAAATACACTTAAATACACTCAAATAGCTTCATCTGATAGCGTTTGTGTATGTAACACACGAAAATAACGTTTCCGTGAAATTTTGCAAAGTGAATTTTTTCGTGTTTTTTAATCAAAATCTGCTTGTTTTCACTCTTACAGCAACAATACGCTGAAACACGCTGGAAAATGATTCAAGTGATATGAAACTTTTTATGTAGGCATAGCGCATTGATATGTATCAAACTATGCTAATAAGAACTTAATCAGATGATGTGGAAATTTTAAAAAAAAACAACATTAGTTCGATAACAGCGCCCTGTATTCAATTTTCATACTTGTACATAGTCATGTTTGTGTTACTCATTTATTAAATATTTCCTGACGGTAGATGACCCTCAAGGTACAAAAATAGCGACTTTCATTTAGAGGGAGGGTGATGCTCAAGGTAGATCGGCTGGCGACTTCGTTCTACCTTGAGCATCATCATCCATAACTAGGGAACATGAACCTTAAGGGTGTGAAGTCAGTTCATCCTTCAGGTTCATCCTCCCTAACGAGGGAACATGAAACTGAAGGGTGTGGATTAAGTTCAACCTTCAGGGTCACCTTCCTAACAAGAAAGCACTGTACTATGTATTGCTAGTTTCATTAATAAACTCTGCGTTAAATTATGTGCCATATAACGAAATACACTTAAATACACTCAAATAGCTTCATTTGATAGCGTTTGTGTGTGTAAAACACGAAAATAACCTTTCCGTGAAATTTTGCAAAAAGTGAATTTTTTCGTGTTTTTTAGTCAAAATCTGCTTGTTTTCACTCTTACAGCAACAACACGCTGATACTCGCTGGAAAATGATTCCAGTGATACCAAACTTTTTATGTAGGCATAGGGCATTGATATGTATCAAACCATGCTAATAAGAACTTAATCGGATGATATGGAAATTTAAAAAAAAATCAACATTAGTTCGATAACAGCGCCCTGTATTCAATTTTCATACTTGTACATAGTCATGTTTGTGTTACTCATTTATTAAATATTTCCTGACGGTAGATGACCCTCAAGGTAAAAAATAGCGACTTTCATTTAGAGGGAGGGTGATGCTCAAGGTAGATCGGCTGGCGACTTCGTTCTACCTTGAACATCATCCTCCCTAACGAGGGAACATGAACCTGAAGGGTGTGGATTCAGTTCAACCTTCAGGGTCACCTTCCAAACAAGAAAGCACTGTACTATGTATTGCTGGTTTCATTAATAAACTCTGCGTTAAATTATGTGCCATATAACGAAATACACTTAAATACACTCAAATAGCTTCATTTGATAGCGTTTGTGTGTGTAAAACACGAAAATATCCTTTCCGTGAAATTTTGCAAAAAGTGAATTTTTTCGTGTTTTTTAGTCAAAATCTGCTTGTTTTCACTCTTACAGAAACAACACGCTGATACTCCTCGCTGGAAAATGATTCCAGTGATACCAAACTTTTTATGTAGGCATAGGGCATTGATATGTATCAAACCATGGTAATAAGAACTTAATCGGATGATATGGAAATTTAAAAAAAAATCAACATTAGTTCGATAACAGCGCCCTGTATTCAATTTTCATACTTGTACATAGTCATGTTTGTGTTACTCATTCATTAAATATTTCCTGAAGGTAGATGACCCTCAAGGTACAAAAATAGCGACTTTCATTTAGAGAGAGGGTGATGCTCAAGGTAAATCGGCTGGCGACTTAGTTCTACCTTGAGCATCATCATCCCTAACTAGGGAACATGAATCTGAAGGGTGTGAAGTCAGTTCAACCTTCAGGTTCATCCTCTCTAACGAGGGAACATGAACCTGAAGGGTGTGGATTCAGTTCAACCTTCAGGGTCACCTTCCAAACAAGAAAGCTCTGTACTATGTATTGCTGGTTTCATTAATAAGCTATGCGTTAGATTATGTGCCCAATAACGAAATACACTTAAATTCACTCAAATAGCTTCATCTGATAGCGTTTGTGTGTGAAAAAAACACGAAAATAACGTTTCCGTGAAATTTTGCAAAAAGTGAATTTTTTCGTGTTTTTTAGTCAAAATCTGCTTGTTTTCACTCTTACAGACCAATACGCTGATACTCGCTGGAAAATGATTCCAGCGATATCAAACTTTTTATATAGGCATAGGGCATTGATATGTATCAAACTATGCTAATAAGAACTTAATCAGATGATATGGAAATTTTAAAAAAAATGAACATTAGTTCGATAACAGCGCCCTGTATTCAATTTTCATACTTGTACATAGTCATGTTTGTGTTACTCATTTATTAAATATATCCTGACGGTAGATGACCCTCAAGGTACAAAAATAGCGACTTTCATTTAGAGGGAGGGTGATGCTCAAGGAAGATCGGCTGGCGACTTCGTTCTACCTTGAGCATCATCATCCCTAACTAGGGAACATGAACCTGAAGGGTGTGAAGTCAGTTCAACCTTCAGGTTCATCCTTCCTAACGAGGGAACATGAACCTGAAGGGTGTGGATTAAGTTCAACCATCAGGGTCACCTTCCAAAGAAGAAAGTACTGTACTATGTATTGTTGGTTTCATTAATAAGCTCTGCGTTAAATTATGTGCCATATAACGAAATACACTTAAATACACTCAAATAGCTTCATCTGATAGCGTTTGTGTGTGTAAAACACGAAAATAACGTTTCCGTGAAATTTTGCAAAAAGTGAATTTTTTCGTGTTTTTTAGTCAAAATCTGCTTGTTTTCACTCTTACAGAACCAATACGCTGATACTCGCTGGAAAATGATTCCAGCGATATCAAACTTTTTATATAGGCATAGGGCATTGATATGTAACAAACTATGGTAATAAGAACTTAATCGGATGATATGGAAATTTTAAAAAAAATCAAAATTAGTTTAGTAACAGCGCCCTGTATTCAAGTTTCATACTTGTACATAGTCATGTTTGTGTTACTCATTTATTAAATATTTCCTGAAGGTAGATGACCTTAAAGGTACAAAAATAGCGACTTTCGTTTAGAGGGAGGGTGATGCTCAAGGTAAATCGGCTGGCGACTTCGTTCTACCTTGAGCATCATTATCCCTAACTAGGGAACATGAACCTAAAGGGTGTGAAGTCAGTTCAACCTTCAGGTTCATCCTCCCTAACGAGGGAACATGAATTTGAAGGGTGTGGATTCAGTTCAACCTTCAGGGTCACCTTCCAAACAAGAGAGCACTGTACTATATATTGCTGGTTTCATTAATAACCTCTGTGTTAAATTATGTGCCATATAACGAAATACACTTAAATACACTCAAATAGATTCATCTGATAGCGTTTGTGTATGTAACACACGAAAATAACGTTTCCGTGAAATTTTGCAAAGTCAATTTTTTCGTGTTTTTTAATCAAAATCTGCTTGTTTTCACTCTTACAGCAACAATACGCTGATACTCGCTGGAAAATGATTCCAGTGATATCAAACGTTTTATATAGGCATAGGGCATTGATATGTATCAAACTATGCTAATAAGAACTTAATCGGATGATATGGAAATTTTAAAAAAATTCAACATTAGTTCGATTACAGCGCCGTATTCAATTTTCATCCTTGTACATAGTCATGTTTGTGTTACATTTATTTCCTGAAGGTAGATGACCCTCAAGGTACAAAATTAGCGACTTTCATTTAGAGGGAGGTTGATGCTCAAGGTTGATCGGCTGGCGATTTCGTTCTACCTTGAGCATCATCGTCCCTAACTAGGGAACATGAACCTGAAGGGTGTGGATTCAGTTCAACCTTCAGGGTCACCTTCCAAACAAGAAAGCACTGTACTATGTATTGCTGGTTTCATTAATAACCTCTGCGTTAAATTATGTGCCATCTCTGCGTTAAATTATGTGCCATACAACGAAATACACTTAAATACACTCAAATAGCTTCATTTGATAGCGTTTGTGTGTGTAAAACACGAAAATAACGTTTCCGTGAAATTTTGCAAAAAGTGAATTTTTTCGTGTTTTTTAGTCAAAATCTGCTTGTTTTCACTCTTACAGCAACAATACGCTGATACTCGCTGGAAAATGATTCCAGTGATACCAAACTTTTTATATAGGCATAGGGCATTGATATGTATCAAACCATGCTAATAAGAACTTAATCGGATGATATGGAAATTTTAAAAAAAATCAACATTAGTTCGATAACAGCGCCCTGTATTCAATTTTCATACTTGTACATAGTCATGTTTGTGTTACTCATTTATTAAATATTTCCTGAAGGTAGATGACCCTCAAGGTACAAAAATAGCGACTTTCATTTAGAGGGAGGGTGATGCTCAAGGTAGATCGGCTGGCGACGTCGTTCTACCTTGAGCATCATCATCCCTAACTAGGGAACATGAACCTGAAGGGTGTGGAGTCAGTTCATCCTTCAGGTTCATCCTCCCTAACGAGGGAACATGAAACCTGAAGGGTGTGGATTAAGTTCAACCTTCAGGGTCACCTTCCTAACAAGAAAGCACTGTACTATGTATTGCTAGTTTCATTAATAAACTCTGCGTTAAATTATGTGCCATATAACGAAATACACTTAAATACACTCAAATAGCTTCATTTGATAGCGTTTGTGTGTGTAAAACACGAAAATATCCTTTCCGTGAAATTTTGCAAAAAGTGAATTTTTTCGTGTTTTTTAGTCAAAATCTGCTTGTTTTCACTCTTACAGAAACAACACGCTGATACTCCTCGCTGGAAAATGATTCCAGTGATACCAAACTTTTTATGTAGGCATAGGGCATTGATATGTATCAAACCATGGTAATAAGAACTTAATCGGATGATATGGAAATTTAAAAAAAAATCAACATTAGTTCGATAACAGCGCCCTGTATTCAATTTTCATACTTGTACATAGTCATGTTTGTGTTACTCATTCATTAAATATTTCCTGAAGGTAGATGACCCTCAAGGTACAAAAATAGCGACTTTCATTTAGAGAGAGGGTGATGCTCAAGGTAAATCGGCTGGCGACTTAGTTCTACCTTGAGCATCATCATCCCTAACTAGGGAACATGAATCTGAAGGGTGTGAAGTCAGTTCAACCTTCAGGTTCATCCTCTCTAACGAGGGAACATGAACCTGAAGGGTGTGGATTCAGTTCAACCTTCAGGGTCACCTTCCAAACAAGAAAGCACTGTACTATGTATTGCTGGTTTCATTAATAACTATGCGTTAGATTATGTGCCATATAACGAAATACACTTAAATACACTCAAATAGCTTCATCTGATAGCGTTTGTGTATAATCAACATTAGTTCCATAACAACGCCCTGTATTCAATTTTCATACTTGTACATAGTCATGTTTGTGTTACTCATTTATTAAATATTTCCTGAAGGTAGATGACCCTCAAGGTACAAAAATAGCGACTTTCATTTAGAGGGAGGGTGATGCTCAAGGTAGATCGGCTGGCGACTTCGTTCTACCTTGAGCATCATCATCCCTAACTAGGGAACATGAACCTGAAGGGTGTGAAGACAGTTCAACCTTCAGGTTCATACTCCCTAACGAGGGAACATGAACCTGAAGGGTGGGGATTCAGTTCAACCTTCAGGGTCACCTTCCAAACAAGAAAGCACTGTACTATGTATTGCTGGTTTCATTAATAACCTATGCGTTAAATTATGTGCCATATAACGAAATACACTTAAATACACTCAAATAGCTTCATCTGATAGTGTTTGTGTATGTAACGCACGAAAATAACGTTTCCGTGAAATTTTGCAAAAAGTGAATTTTTTCGTGTTTTTTAGTCAAAACCTGCTTGTTTTCACTCTAGCAGCACGAATACGCTGATACTCGCTGGAAAATGATTCGAGCGATATGTAACTTTTTATATAGGCATAGGGCATTGATATGTATCAAACTATGCTAATAAGAACTTAATCGGATGATATGGAAATTTAAAAAAAAATCAACATGTTCGATACCAGCGCCCTGTATTCTATTTTCATCCTTGTACATAGTCATGTTTGTGTTACTTATTTATTATTTCCTGAAGGTAGATGACCCTCAACGTACAAAAATAGCGACTTTCATTTAGAGGGAGGTTCATGCTCAAGGTTGATCGGCTGGCGAATTGGTTCTACCTTGAGCATCTTCGTCCCTAACTAGGGAACATGAACCTGAAGGGTGTGGAGTCAGTTCAACCTTCAGGTTCATCCTCCCTAACGAGGGAATATGAACCTGAAGGGTGTGGATTCAGTTCAACCTTCAGGGTCACCTTCCTAACAAGAAAGCACTGTACTATGTATTGCTAGTTTCATTAATAAACTCTGCGTTAAATTATGTGCCATATAACGAAATACACTTAAATACACTCAAATAGCTTCAACTGATAGCGTTTGTGTGAGTAAAACACGAAAATAACGTTTCCGTGAAATTTTGCAAAAAGTGAATTTTTTCGTGTTTTTTAGACAAAACCTGCTTGTTTTCACTCTAGCAGCACGAATACGCTGATACTCGCTGGAAATTGATTCGAGCGATATGTAACTTTTTATATAGGCATAGGGCATTGATATCTATCAAAGTGCGCTAATAAGAACTTAATCGTGTGATATGCAAATTTTTAAAAAATTCAAAATTAGTTCGATAACAGCGTTCTCTATCGACATAATGTCCAAACAAGGCAGAAAGCACTGTACTATGTATTGCTGGTTTCTTTAACAACATCTGCGTTAAATTATGTGCCATACAACGAAATACACTTAAATACACTCAAATAGCTTCATCTGATAGCGTTTTTGTGTGTAAAACACGAAAATAACGTTTCCGTGAAATTTTGCAAAAAGTTAATTTTTTTGTGTTTTTTAGTCAAAATCTGCTTGTTTTCACTCTTACAGAAACAATACGCTGATACTCGCTGGAAAATGACTCCAGTGATATCAAACGTTTTATATAGGAATAGGGCATTGATATGTATCAAACTATGCTAATAAGAACTTAATCGGATGATATGGAAATTTAAAAAAAAATCAACATGTTCGATACCAGCGCCCTGTATTCAATTTTCATACTTGTACATAGTCATGTTTGTGTTACTCATTTATTAAATCTTTCCTGAAGGTAGATGACCCTCAAGGTACAAAAATAGCGACTTTCATTTAGAGGGAGGGTGAAGCTCAAGGTAGATCGGCTGGCGATTTCGTTCTACCTTGAGCATCATCATCCCTAACTAGGGAACATGAACCTGAAGGGTGTGAAGACAGTTCAACCTTCAGGTTCATCCTCCCTAACGAGGGAACATGAACCTGAAGGGTGTGGATTCAGTTCAACCTTCAGGGTCACCTTACAAACAAGAAAGCACTATACTATGTATTGCTGGTTTTATTAATAACCTCTGCGTTAAATTATGTGCCATATAACGAAATACACTTAAATACACTCAAATAGCTTCATCTGATAGCGGTTTGCAAAAAATTTTGCAAAAAGTGAATTTTTCGTGTTTTTTAGTCAAAATCTGCTTGTTTTCACTCTTACAGCACCAATACGCTGATACTCGCTGGAAAATGATTCAAGTGATATCAAACTTTTTATATAAGCATAGGGCATTCATATGTATCAAACTATGCTAATAAGAAATTAATCGGATGATATGGAAATTTTAAAAAAAATCAACATTAGTTCGATAACAGCGCCCTGTATTCAATTTTCATACTTGTACATAGTCATGTTTGAGATACTGATTTATTAAATAATTCCTGAAGGTAGATGACCCTCAAGGTACAGAAATAGCAACTTTCATTTAGAGGGAGGGCGATGCTCAATGTAGATCGGCTGGCGACTTCGTTCGACCTTGAGCATCATCATCCCTAACTAGGGAACATGAACCTGAAGGGTGTGAAGTCTGTTCATCCTTCAGGTTCATCCTCCCTAAAGAGGGAACATGAACCTGAAGGGTGTGGATTGAGTTCAACCTTCAGTGTCACCTTCCAAACAAGAAAGCACTGTAATATGTATTGCTGGTTTCATTAATAAACTCTGCGTTAAATTATGTGCCATATAACGAAATACACTTAAATACACTCAAATAGCTTCATCTGATAGCGTTTGTGTGTGTAAAACACGAAAATAACGTTTCCGTGAAATTTTGCAAAAAGTGAAGTTTTTCGTGTTTTTTAGTCAAAATCTGCTTGTTTTCACTCTTACAGCAACAATACGCTGATACTCGCTGGAAAATGATTCCAGTGATACCAAACTTTTCATATAGGCATAGGGCATTGATATGTATCAAACTATGCTAATAAGAACTTAATCGGATGATATGGAAATTTTAAAAAAAATCAAAATTAGTTTAGTAACAGCGCCCTGTATTCAATTTTCATGCTTGTACATAGTCATGTTTGTGTTACTCATTTATTAAATATTTCCTGAAGGTAGATGGCCCTCAAGGTACAAAAATAGCGACTTTCATTTAGAGGGAGGGTGAGGCTCAAGGTAAATCGGCTGGCGACTTCGTTCTACCTTGAGCATCATCATCCCTAACTAGGGAACATGAACCTAAAGGGTGTGGTCAGTTCAACCTTCAGATTCATCCTCCCTAACGAGGGAACATGAACCTGAAGGGTGTGGATTCAGTTCAACCTTCAGGGTCACCTTCCAAACAAGAAAGCACTGTACTATGTATTGCTGGTTTCATTAATAACCTCTGCGTTGAATTATGTGCCATGTAACGAAATACACTTCAATACACTCAAGTAGCTTCATCTGATAGCGTTTGTGTGTGTCAAACACGAAAATAACGTTTCCTGGAAATTTTGCAAAAAGTGAATTTCTTCGTGTTTTTTAGTCAAAATCTGCTTGTTTTCACTCTTACAGCAACAATACGCTGATACTGGCTGGAAAATGATTCCAGTGATACCAAACTTTTTATATAGTCATAGGGCATTGATATATATCAAACTATGCTAATAAGAACTTAAACTGATTATATGGAAATTTTTAAAAAAATCAACATTAGATCGATAACAGCGCCCTGTATTCAATTTTCATACTTGTACATAGTCATGTTTGTGTTACTCTTTTATTAAATATTTCCTGAATGTAGATGACCCTCAAGGTACAAAAATAGTGACTTTCGTTTAGAGGGAGGTTGATGCTCAAGGTAGATCGGCTGGCGACTTCGTTCTACCTTGAGCATCTTCGTCCCTAACTAGGGAACAAGAACCTGAAGGGTGTGGAGTCAGTTCAACCTTCAGGTTCATCCTCCCTAACGAGGGAACATGAACCTGAAGGGTGTGGATTCAGTTCAACATTCAGGGTCACCTTCCTAACAAGAAAGCACTGTACTATGTATTGCTAGTTTCATTAATAAACTCTGCGTTAATTTATGTGCCATATAACGAATTACACTTAAATACACTCAAATAGCTTCATCTGACAGCGTTTGTGTGTGTAAAACACGAAAATAACGTTTCCGTGTAATTTTGCAAAAAGTGAATTTTTTCGTGTTTTTTAGTCAAAACTTGCTTGTTATCACTCTTACAGAACGAATATGCTGATACTCACTGGAAAATGATTCGAGCGATATGTAACTTTTTATATAGGCATAGGGCATTGATATCTATCAAACTGCCCTAATAAGAACTTAATCGGGTGATATGCAAATTTTAAAAAAATTCAACATTAGTTCGATAACAGCGCCCTCTAACGACATAATGTCCAAACAAGGCAGAAATCACTGTACTATGTATTGCTGGTTTCTTTAACAACATCTGCGTTAAATTATGTGCTATACAACGAAATACACTTAAATACATTCAAATAGCTTCATCTGATTGCGTTTGTGTGTGTAAAACACGAAAATAACGTTTCCGTGAAATTTTGCAAAAAGTGAATTTTTTTTGTGTTTTTTAGTCAAAATCTGCTTGTTTTCACTCTTACAGAAACAATACGCTGATACTCGCTGGAAAATGATTCCAGTGATATCAAACTTTTTATATGGGCATAGGGCATTGTTATGTATCAATCTATTCTAATAAGAACTTAATCGGATGATATGGAAATTTAAAAAAAATCAACATTAGTTCGATAACACCGCCCTGTATTCAATTTTCATACTTGTACATAGTCATGTTTGTGTTACTCATTTATTAAATATTTCCTGAAGGTTGATGACCCTCATGGTACAAAAATAGCGACTTTCATTTAGAGGGAGGATGATGCTCAAGGTAGATCGTCTGGCGACTTCGTTCTACCTTGAGCATCTTCATCCCTAACTAGGGAACATGAAACTGAAGGGTGTGAAGTCAGTTCAACCTTCAGGTTCATCCTCCCTAACGAGGGATCATGAACCTGAAGGGTGTGGATTCAGTTCAACCTTCAGGGTCACCTTCCAAACAAGAAAGCACTGTACTATGTATTGCTGGTTTCATTAATAACCTGTGCGTTAAATTATGTGCCATATAACGAAATACACTTAAATACACTCAAATAGCTTCATCTGATAGCGTTTGTGTGTGCAAAACACGAAAATAACGTTTCCGTGAAATTTTGCAAAAAGTGAATTTTTTCGTGTTTTTTAGTCAAAATCTGGTTGTTTTCACTCTTACAGCAACAATACGCTGATACTCGCTGGAAAATCAATCCTGTGATATCAAAACTTTTTATATGGGCATAGGGCATTGATATGTATCAAACTATGCTAACAAGAACTTAATCGGATGATATGGAAATTTTAAAAAATCAACATTAGTTCGATAACAGCGCCCTGTATTCAATTTTCATACTTGTACATAGTCATGTTTGTGTTACTCATTTATTAAATATATCCTGACGGTAGATGACCCTCAAGGGACAAAAATAGCGACTTTCATTTAGAGGGAGGGTGATGCTCAAGGTAGATCGGCTGGCGACTTCGTTGTACCTTGAGCATCACCATCCCTAATTAGGGAACATGAACCTGAAGGGTGTGGATTCAGTTCAACCTTCAGGGTCACCTTCCAAACAAGAAAGCACTGTACTATGTATTGCTGGTTTCATTAATAACCTCTGCGTTAAATTATGTGCCATATAAAGAAATACACTTAAATACACTCAAATAGCTTCATCTGAAAGCTTTTGTGTGTGTAAAACACGAAAATAACGTTTCCGTGAAATTTTGCAAAAAGTGAATTTTTTCGTGTTTTTTAGTCAAAATCTGCTTGTTTTCACTCTTACAGAACCAATACGCTGATACTCGCTGGAAAATGATTCCAGCGATATCAAACTTTTTATATAGGCATAGTGCATTGATATGTATCAAGCTATGCTAATAAGAACTTAATCAGATGATATGGAAATTTAAAAAAAAATGAACATTAGTTCGATAACAGCGCCCTGTATTCAATTTTCATACTTGCACATAGTCATGTTTGTGTTACTTATTTATTAAATATATCCTGACGGTAGATGACCCTCAAGGTACAAAAATAGCGACTTTCGTTTAGAGGGAGGGTGATGCTCAAGGTAAATCGGCTGGCGACTTCGTTCTACCTTGAGCATCATCATCCCTAACTAGGGAACATGAACCTAAAGGGTGTGAAGTCAGTTCAACCTTCAGGTTCATCCTCCCTAACGAGGGAACATGAATTTGAAGGGTGTGGATTCAGTTCAACCTTCAGGGTCACCTTCCAAACAAGAGAGCACTGTACTATGTATTGCTGGTTTCATTAATAACCTCTGTGTTAAATTGTGCCATATAACGAAATACACTTAAATGCACTCAAATAGATTCATCTCATAGCGTTTGTGTATGTAACACACGAAAATAAGGTTTCCGTGAAATTTTGCAAAGTCAATTTTTTCGTGTTTTTTAATCAAAATCTGCTTGTTTTCACTCTTACATTAACAATACGCTGATACTCGCTGGAAAATGATTCCAGTGATATCAAACGTTTTATATAGGCATAGGTCATTGATATGTATCAAACTATGCTAATAAGAACTTAATCGGATGATATGGAAATTTTAAAAAAATTCAACATTAGTTCGATAACAGCGCCCTGTATTCAATTTTCATCCTTGTACATAGTCATGTTTGTGTTACTTATTTATTTCCTGAAGGTAGATGACCCTCAAGGTACAAAATTAGCGACTTTCATTTAGAGGGAGGTTGATGCTCAAGGTTGATCGGCTGGCGATTTCGTTCTACCTTGAGCATCATCGTCCCTAACTAGGGAACATGAACCTGAAGGGTGTGGATTCAGTTCAACCTTCAGGGTCACCTTCCTAACAAGAAAGCACTGTACTATGTATTGCTAGTTTCATTAACAACCTCTCCGTTAAATTATGTGCCATATAAAGAAATACACTTAAATACACTCAAATAGCTTCATCTGATTGCTTTTGTGTGTGTAAAACACGAAAATAACGTTTCCGTGAAATTTACAAAAAGTGAATTTTTTCGTGTTTTTTAGTCAAAATCTGCTTGTTTTCACTTTTACAGAACCAATACGCTGATACTCGCTGGAAAATGATTCCAGCGATATCAAACCTTTTATATAGGCATAGGGCATTGATATGTATCAAACTATGCTAATAAGAAATTAATCGGATGATATGGAAATTTTAAAAAAATCAACATTTGTTCGATAACAGCGCCCTGTATTCAATTTTCATACTTGTACATAGTCATGTTTGAGTTAATCATTTATTAAATATTTCCTGAAGGAGATGACCCTCAAGGTACAAAAATAGCGACTTTCATTTAGAGGGAGGGTGATGCTCAAGGTAGATCGGCTGGCGACTTCGTTGTACCTTGAGCATCATCATCCCTAACTAGGGAACATGAACCTGACGGGTGTGGATTCAGTTCAACCTTCAGGGTCACCTTCCAAACAAGAAAGCACTGTACTATGTATTGCTAGTTTCTTTAATAAACTGCGTTAAATTATGTGCCATATAACGAAATACACTTAAATACACTCAAATAGCTTCATCTGTTAGCGTTTATGTGTGTAAAACACGAAAATAACGTTTCCGTGAAATTTAGCAAAAAGTGAATTTTTTCGTGTTTTTTATTCAAAATCTGCTTGTTTTCACTCTTACAGCAACAATACGCGGATACTCGCTGGAAAATGATTCCAGTTATATCAAACTTTTTATATAGGCATAGGGCATTGATATGTATCAAACTATGCTAATAAGAACTTAATCGGATGATATGGAAATTTAAAAAAAAATCAACATTAATTCGATAACAGCGCCCTGTATTCAATTTTCATACTTGTACATAGTCTTCTTTGTGTTACTCATTTATTAAATATTTCCTGAAGGTAGATGACCCTCAAGGTACAAAAATAGCGACTTTCATTTAGAGGGAGGGTGAAGCTCAAGGTAGATCGGCTGCCGACTTCGTTCTACCTTGAGCATCATCATCCCTAACTAGGGAACATGAACCTGAAGGGTGTGAAGACAGTTCAACCTTCAGGGTCATCCTCCCTAACGAGGGAACATGAACCTGAAGGGTGTGGATTCAGTTCAACCTTCAGGGTCACCTTCCAAACAAGAAAGCACTGTACTATGTATTGCTGGTTTCATTAATAACCTCTGCGTTAAATTATGTGCCATATAACGAAATACACTTAAATACACTCAAATAGCTTCATCTGATAGCGTTTGTGTGTGTAAAACACGAAAATAACGTTTCCGTGAAATTTTGCAAAAAGTGAATTTTTTCGTGTTTTTTAGACAAAATCTGCTTGTTTTCACTCTTACAGCAACAATACGCTGATACTCGCTGGAAAATGATTCCAGTGATACCAAACTTTTTATATAGGCATAGGGCATTGATATGTAACAAACTATTCTAATAAGAACTTAATCTGATGATATGGAAGTTTTAAAAAAATCAACATTATTTCGATAACAGCGCCCTGTATTCAATTTTCATCCTTGTACATAGTCATGTTTGTGTTACTATTTATTATTTTCTGAAGGTAGATGACCCTCAAGGTACAAAAATAGCGAGTTTCATTTAGAGGGAGGTTGATGCTCAAGGTTGATCGGCTGCCGAATTCGTTCAACCTTGAGCATCATCGTCCCTAACTAGGGAACATGAACCTGAAGGGTGTGGAGTCAGTTCAACCTTCAGGTTCATCCTCCCTAACGAGGGAACATGAACCTGAAGGGTGTGGATTCAGTTCAACCTTCAGTGTCACCTTCCTAACAAGAAAGCACTGTACTATGTATTGCTAGTTTCATTAATAAACTCTGCGTTAAATTATGTGCCATGTAACGAAATACACTTAAATACACTCAAATAGCTTCATCTGATAGCGTTTGTGTGTGTAAAACACGAAAATAACGTTTCCGTGAAATTTTGCAAAAAGTGAATTTTTTCGTGTTTTTTAGACAAAACCTGCTTGTTTTCACTCTTACAGCACGAATTCGCTGATACTCGCTGGAAAATGATTCCAGCGAGTCATAGTCATTTTTGTGTTACTCATTTATTAAATATTTCCTGAAGGTAGATGTCCCTCAAGGTACAAAAATAGCGACTTTCATTTAGAGTGAGGGTGATGCTCAAGGTAAATCGGCTGGCGACTTCGTTCTACCTTGAGCATCATCATCCCTAACTAGGGAACATGAACCTAAAGGGTGTGAAGTCAGTTCAACTTTCAGGTTCATCCTCCCTAACGAGGGAACATGAACCTGAAGGGTGTGGATTCAGTTCAACCTTCAGGGTTACCTTCCAAACAAGAATGCACTGTACTAGGTATTGCTGGTTTCATTAATAACCTCTGCATTAAATTATGTGCCTTATAACGAAATACACTTAAATACACTCAAATAGCTTCATATGATAGCGTTTATGTATGTAACACACGAAAATAACGTTTCCGTGAAATTTTGCAAAAAGTGAATTTTTTTCGTGTTTTTAATCAAAATCTGCTTGTTTTCACTCTTACAGCAACAATACGCTGAAACTCTCTGGAAAATGATTCCAGTGATATCAAACTTTTTATATAGGCATAGGGCATTGATATGTATCACTATGCTAATAAGAACTTAATCGGATGATATGGAAATTTTAAAAAATTGAACATTAGTTCGATAACGGCGCCCTGTATTCAATTTTCATACTTGTACATAGTCATGTTTTTGTTACTCATTTATTAAATATTTCCTGAATGTAGATGACCCTCAAGGTACAAAAATAGCGACTTTCATTTAGAGGGAGGTTGATGCTCAAGGTTGATCGGCTGGCGAATTCGTTCTACCTTGAGCATCATCGTCCATAACTAGGGTACATGAACCTGAAGGGTGTGGAGTAAGTTCAACCTTCAGGTTCTTCCTCCCTAACGAGGGAACATGAACCTGAAGGGTGTGGATTCAGTTCAACCTTCAGGGTCACCTTCCTAATTAGAAAGCACTGTACTATGTATTGCTAGTTTCATTAATAAACTCTGCGTTAAGTTATGTGCCATATAACGAAATACACTTAAATACACTCAAATAGATTCATCTGATAGCGTTTGTGTGTGTAAAACACGAAAATAACGTTTCCGTGAAATTTTGCAAAAAGTGAATTTTTTCGTGTTTTTTAGTCAAAATCTGCTTGTTTTCACTCTTACAGCACCAATACGCTGATACTCGCTGGACAATGATTCCAGCGATATCAAACTTTTTATATAGGCATAGGGCATTGATATGTATCAAACAGTGCTAATAAGAACTTAATCGGTTGATATGGAAATTTAAAAAAAAATCAACATTAGTTCGATAACAGCGCCCTGTATTCAATTTTCATCCTTATACATAGTCAAGTTTGTGTTACTTATTTATTATTTTCTGAAGGTAAATGACCCTCAAGGTACAAAAATAGCGACTTTCATTTAGAGGGAGGTTGATTCTCAAGGTTGATCGGCTGGCGAATTCGTTCTACCTTGAGCATCATCGTCCATAACTAGGGACCATGAACCTGATGGGTGTGGAGTCAGTTCAACCTTCAGGTTCATCCTCCCTAACGAGGGAACATGAACCTGAAGGGTGTGGATTCAGTTCAACCTTCAGGGTCACCTTCCTAATTAGAAAGCACTGTACTATGTATTGCTAGTTTCAATAATAAACTCTGCGTTAAATTATGTGCCATATAACGAAATACACTTAAATACACTCAAATAGCTTCATCTGATAGCGTTTGTGTGTGTAAAACACGAAAATAACGTTTCCGTGAAATTTTGCAAAAAGTGAATTTTTTCAATTTTTAGTCAAAACCAGCTTGTTTTCACTCTTACAGCACGAATAAGCTGATATTCGCTGGAAAATGATTCGAGCGATATGTAACTTTTTATATAGGTATAGTGTAGTGATATCTATCAAACTACGCTAATAAGAACTTAATCGGGTAATATGCAAATTTTTAAAAAAATCAACATTAGTTCGATAACAGCGCCCTCTAACGACATAATGTCCAAACAAGGCAGAAAGCACTGTATTGTGTATTGCAGGTTTCTTTAACAACTTCTGTTTTAAATTATGTGACATATAACGAAATACAATTAAATACAAATAGCTTCATCTGATAGCGTTTGTGTGTGTAAAACACGAAAATAACGTTTCCGTGAAATTTTGCAAAAAGTGAATTTTTTCGTGTTTTTTAGTCAAAACCAGCTTGTTTTCACTCTTACAGCACGAATAAGCTGATACTCGCAGGAAACTGATTCGAGCGATATGTAACTTTTTATATAGGCATAGGGTAGTGATATCTATCAAACTGCGCTAATAAGAACTTAATCGGGTGATACGCAAATTTTTAAAAAATTCAACATTAGTTCGATAACAGCGCCCTCTAGACATAATGTCCAAACAAGGCAGAAAGCACTGTACTATGTATTGCTGGCTTTTTTAACAACCTCTGCTTTTAATTATGTGCCATATAACGAAATACACTTAAATACACTCAAATAGATTCATCTGATAGCGTTTGTGTGTGTAATACACGAAAATAACGTTTCCGTGAAATTTTGCAAAAATTAATTTTTTTCGTGTTTTTTAGTCAAAATCTACTTGTTTTCTCTCTTACAGAACCAATACGCTGATACTCGGTGGAAAATCATTCCAGCAATATCAAACTTTTTATATAGGCATATGGCATTGATATATATCATAGTGTGCTAATAAGAACTTAATCGGTTGAAATGGAAATTTTTAAAAAAATCAATATTTCGATAACAGCGCCCTGTGTTCAATTTTCATCCTTTTACATAGTCATGTTTGTGTTATTTATTTATTAAATATTTCCTGAAGGTATATGACCATCAAAGTACAAAAATAGCGACTTTCATTTAGAGGGAGGGTGATGCTCAAGGTAGATCGGCTGGCGACTTCGATCTACCTTGAGCATCATCGTCCCTAACTAGGGAACATGAACCTGAAGGGAGTGGAGTCAGTTCAACCTTCAGGTTCATCCTCCCTAACGAGGGAACATGAACCTGAAGGGTGTGGATTCAGTTCAACCTTCAGGGTCACCTTCCAAACAAGAAAGCACTGTACTATGTATTGCTGGTTTCTTTAACAACCTCTGCGTTAAATTAGTAAAAATCGGCTTGTTTTCACTCTTACAAAAACAATACGCTGATACTCGCTGGAAAATGATTCCAGCGATATCAAACTTTTTATATAGCCATAGGGCATTGATATCTATCAAACTGCGCTAAAAACAACTTAATCGGGTGATATGCAAATTTTTAAAAAATTCAACATTAGTTCGATAACAGCGCCCTCTAACGACATAATGTCCAAACAAGGCAGAAAGCACTGTACTATGTATTGCTGGTTTCTTTAACAACCTCTGCTTTAAATTATGTGACATATAACGAAATACACTTAAATACACTCAAATAGCTTCATCTGATAGCGTTTGTGTGTGTAAAACACGAAAATAACGTTTCCGTGAAATTTTGCAAAAAGTGAATTTTTTCGTGTTTTTTAGTCAAAACCTGCTTGTTTTCACTCTTACAGCACGAATAAGCTGATACTCGCTGGAAAATGATTCTAGCGATATGTAACTTTTTATATAGGCATACGGCAATGATATCTATCAAACTGCGCTAATAAGAACTTAATCGGGTGATATGCAAATTTTTAAAAAATTCAACATTAGTTCGATAACAGCGCCCTCTAACGACATAATGTCCAAACAAGGCAGAAAGCACTGTACTATGTATTGCTGGATTCTTTGACAACCTCTGCTTTAAATTATGTGCCATATAACGAAATACACTTAAATACACTCAAATAGCTTCATCTGATAGCGTTTGTGTGTGTAAAACACGAAAATAACGTTTGAGTGAAATTTTGCAAAAAGTGAATTTTTTGTGTTTTTTAGTAAAAATCTGCTTGTTTTCACTCTTACAGCAACAATACGCTGATTCTCGCTGGAAAATGATTCCAGCGATATGTAACTTTTTATATAGGCATAGGGCAGTGATATTTATCAAACTGCGCTAATAAGAACTTAATCGGGTGATATTCAAATTTTTAAAAAATTCAACATTAGTTCGATAACAGAGCCCTCTAACGACATAATGTCCAAACAAGGCAGAAAGCACTGTACTATGTATTGCTGGTTTCTTTAACAACCTCTGCTTTAAATTATGTGCCATATAACGAAATACACTTAAATACACTCAAATATCTTCATCTGATAGCGTTTGTGTGTGTGTAAATCACGAAAATAACGTTTCCGTGAAATTTTGCAAAAAGTGAATTTTTTCGTGTTTTTTAGTCAAAATCTGCTTGTTTTCACTCTTACAGCAACAATACGCTGATACTCGCTGGAAAATGATTCCAGTGATATCAAACTTTTTATATGGGCATAGGGCATTGATATGTATCAAAGTTTGCTAATAAGAACTTAAGCGGATGATATGGAAATTTAAAAAAAAATCAACATTAGTTCGATAACAGCGCCCTCTAACGACATAATGTCCAAACAAGGCAGAAAGCACTGTACTATGTATTGCTGGTTTCTCTAACAACATTTGCGTTAAATTATGTGCCATACAACGAAATACACTTAAATACACTCAAATAGCTTCATCTGATAGCGTCTGTGTGTGTAAAACACGAAAATAACGTTTCCGTGAAATTTTGCATAAAGTGAATTTTTTCGTGTTTTTTAGTCAAAATCTGCTTGTTTTCACTTTTACAGAAACAATACGCTGATACTCGCTGGAAAATGATTCCAGTGATATCAAACTTTTTATATGGGCATAGGGCATTGATATGTATCTATCTATGCTAATAAGAACTTAATCGGATGATATTGAAATTTTAAAAAAATCAACATTAGTTCGATAACAACGCCCTGTATTCAATTTTCATACTTTTACATAGTCATGTTTGTGTTACTCATTTACTAAATATTTCCTGAAGGTAGATGACCCTCAAGGTACAAAAATAGCGACTTTCATTTAGAGGGAGGGTGATGCTCAAGGTAGATCGGCAGGCGACTTCGTTCTACCTTGAGCATCTTCATCCCTAACTAGGGAACATGAAACTGAAGGGTGTGAAGTCAGTTCAACCTTCAGGTTCATCCTCCCTAACGAGGGAACATGAACCTGAAGGGTGTGGATTCAGTTCAACCTTCAGGGTCACCTTCCTAACAAGAAAGAACTGTACTATGTATTGCTAGTTTCATTAATAAACTCTGCGTTAAATTATGTGCCATATAACGAAAAACACTTAAATACACTCAAATTGCTTCATCTGCCAGCGTTTGTGTGTGTAAAACACGAAAATAACGTTTCCGTGTAATTTTGCAAAAAGTGAATTTTTTCGTGTTTTTTAGTCAACACTTGCTTGTTTTCACTCTTACAGCACGAATACGCTGATACTCGCTGGAAAATGATTCGAGCGATATGTAACTTTTTATATAGGCATAGGGCATTGATATCTATCAAACTGCGCTAATAAGAACTTAATCGGGTGACATGCAAATTTTTAAAAAATTCAACATTAGTTCGATAACAGCGCCCTCTAACGACATAATGTCCAAACAAGGCAGAAATACACTTAAATACACTCAAATAGCTTCATCTGATAGCGTTTGTGTGTGTAAAGCAAGAAAATAACGTTTCCGTGAAATTTTGCAAAGTGAATTTTTTTGTGTTTTTTAGTCAAAATCTGCTTGTTTTCACTCTTACAGAAACAATACGCTGATACTCGCTGGAAAATGATTCCAGTGATATCAAACTTTTTATATGGGCATAGGGCATTGATATGTATCTATCTATGCTAATAAGAACTTAATCGGATGATATGGAAATTTAAAAAAAATCAACATTAGTTCCATATCAACGCCCTGTATTCAATTTTCATACTTTTACATAGTCATGTTTGTGTTACTCATTTATTAAATATTTCCTGAAGGTAGATGACCCTCAAGGTACAAAAATAGCGACTTTCATTTAGAGGGAGGTTGATGCTCAAGGTTGATCGGCTGGCGAATTCGTTCTACCTTGAGCATCATCGTCCCTAACTAGGGAACATGGAACTGAAGGGTGTGGAGTCAGTTCAACCTTCAGTTTCATCTCCCTAACGAGGGAACATGAACCTGAAGGGTGTGGATTCAGTTCAACTTTCAGGGTCACCTTCCTAACAAGAAAGCACTGTACTATGTATTGCTAGTTTCATTAATAAACTCTGCGTTAAATTATGTGCCATATAACGAAATACACTTAAATACACTCAAATAGCTTCATCAGATAGCGTTTGTGTGTGTAAAACACGAAAATAACGTTTCCGTGAAATTTTGCAAAAAGTGAATTTTTTCGTGTTTTTTAATCAAAATCTGCTTGTTTTCACTCTTACGGCAACAATACGCTGAAACTCGCTGGAAAATGATTCCAGTGATATCAATCTTTTAATATAGGCATAGGGCATTGATATCTATCAAACTGCGCTAATAAGAACTTAATCGGGTGATATGCAAATTTTTAAAAAATTCAACATTAGTTCGATAACAGCGCCCTCTAAAGACATAATGTCTAAACAATGCAGAAAGCACTGTACTATGTATTGCTGGTTTCTTTAACAACATCTGCGTTAAATTATGTGTCATACAACGAAATACACTTAAATACACTCAAATAGCTTCATCTGATAGCGTTTGTGTGTGTAAAACACGAAAATAACGTTTCCGTGAAATTTTGCAAAAAGTGAATTTTTTCGTGTTTTTTAGTCAAAACCAGCTTGTTTTCACTCTTATAGCACGAATAAGCTGATAGTCGCTGGAAAATGATTCGAGCGATATGTAACTTTTTATATAGGTATAGGGTAGTGATATCTATCAAACTACGCTAATAAGAACTTAATCGGGTAATATGCAAATTTTTAAAAAATTCAACATTAGTTCGATAACAGCGCCCTCTAACGACATAATGTCCAAACAAGGCAGAAAGCACTGTACTGTGTATTGGATGTTTCTTTAACAACCTCTGTTTTAAATTATGTGCCATATAACGAAATACACTTAAATACACTCAAATAGCTTCATCTGATAGCGTTTGTGTGTGTAAAACACGAAAATAACGTTTCCGTGAAATTTTGCAAAAAGTGAATTTTTTCGTGTTTTTTAGTCAAAATCTGCTTGTTTTCACTCTTACAGCAACAATACGCTGATATTCGCAGGAAAATGATTCCAGCGATATCAAACCTTTTATATAGGCTTAGGGCATTGATATGTATCAAACTATGCTAATAAGAACATAATCGGATGAAATGGAAATTTTAAAAAAAATCAACATTAGTTCGATAACAGCGCCCTGTATTCAATTTTTATACTTGTACATAGTCATGTTTGTGTTACTCATTTATTAAATATTTCCTGAAGGTAGATGACCTTCAAGGTTCAAAAATACGACTTTCATTTAGAGGGAGGGTGATGCTCAAGGTAGATCTGCTGGCGACTTCGTTCTACCTTGAGCATCATCATCGCTATCTAGGGAACATGAACCTGAAGGGTGTGGATTCAGTTCAACCTTCAGGGTTACCTTCCAAACAAGAAAGAACTGTACTATGTATTGCGGGTTTCATTAATAACCTCTGCGTTAAATTATGTGCCATATAAAGAAATACACTTAAATACACTCAAATAGCTTCATCTGATAGCGTTAATGTGAGTAAAACACGAAAATAACGTTTCCGTGAAATTTTGCAAAAAGTGAATTTTTTCGTGTTTTTTAGTCAAAATCTGCTTGTTTTCACTCTTACAGCACCAATACGCTGATACTCGCTGGACAATGATTCCAGAGATATCAAACTTTTTGTATAGGCATAGGGCATTGATATGTATCAAACAGTGCTAATAAGAACTTAATCGGTTGATATGGAAATTTAAAAAAAAATCAACATTAGTTCGATAACAGCGCCCTGTATTCAATTTTCATCCTTATACATAGTCAAGTTTGTGTTACATATTTATTATTTTCTGAAGGTAAATGACCCTCAAGGTACAAAAATAGCGACTTTCATTTAGAGGGAGGTTGATGCTCAAGGTTGATCGGCTGGCGAATTCGTTCTACCTTGAGCATCATCGTCCATAACTAGGGTACATGAACCTGAAGGGTGTGGAGTCAGTTCAACCTTCAGGTTCATCCTCCCTAACGAGGGAACATGAACCTGAAGGGTGTGGATTCAGTTCAACCTTCAGGGTCACCTTCCTAATTAGAAAGCACTGTACTATGTATGGCTAGTTTCATTAATAAACTCTGCGTTAAATTATGTGCCATATAACGAAATACACTTAAATACACTCAAATAGCTTCATCTGATAGCGTTTGTGTGTGTAAAACACGAAAATAACGTTTCCGTGAAATTTCGCAAAAAGTGAATTTTTTCATGTTTTTTAGTCAAAATCTGCTTGTTTTCATTCTTACAGCACCAATACGCTGATACTCGCTGGAAAATGATTCCAGCGATATGTAACTTTTTATATAGGCATAGGGCAGTGATAGTTATCAAACTGCCCTAATAAGAACTTAATCGGGTGAAACGCAAATTTTTAAAAAATTCAACATTAGTTCGATAACAGCGCCCTCTAAAGACATAATGTCCAAACAAGGCAGAAAGCACTGTACTATGTATTGCTGGCTTTTTTAACAGCCTCTGCTTTTAATTATGTGCCATATAACGAAATACACTTAAATACACTCAAATATCTTCATCTGATAGCGTTTGTGTGTGTGTAAATCACGAAAATAACGTTTCCGTGAAATTTTGCAAAAAGTGAATTTTTTCGTGTTTTTTAGTCAAAATCTGCTTGTTTTCACTCTTACAGCAACAATACGCTGATACTCGCTGGAAAATGATTCCAGTGATATCAAACTTTTAATATGGGCATAGGGCATTGATATGTATCAAAGTTTGCTAATAAGAACTTAATCGGATGATATGGAAATTTAAAAAAAAATCAACTTTAGTTCGATAACAGCGCCCTCTAACGACATAATGTCCAAACAAGGCAGAAAGCACTGTACTATGTATTGCTGGTTTCTCTAACAACATTTGCGTTAAATTATGTGCCATACAACGAAATACACTTAAATACACTCAAATAGCTTCATCTGATAGCGTCTGTGTGTGTAAAACACGAAAATAACGTTTCCGTGAAATTTTGCATAAAGTGAATTTTTTCGTGTTTTTTAGTCAAAATCTGCTTGTTTTCACTTTTACAGCAACAATACGCTGATACTCGCTGGAAAATGATTCCAGTGATACCAAACTTTTTATATAGGCATAGGGCATTGATATGTATCAAACTATGCTAATAAGAACTTAATCGGATGATATGGAAATTTTAAAAAAAATCAATATTAGTTCGATAACAGCGCCCTGTATTCTATTTTCATACTTGTACATAGTCATGTTTGTGTAACTCATTTATTAAATATTTCCTGAAGGTAGATGACTCTCAAGGTACAAAAATAGCGACTTTCATTTAGAGGGAGGGTGATGCTCAAGGTAGATCGGCTGGCGACTTCGTTCTACCTTGAGCATCATCATCCCTAACTAGGGAACATGAACCTAAACGGTGTGGTCAGTTCAACCTTCAGGTTCATCCTCCCTAACGAGGGAACATGAACCTGAAGGGTGTGGATTCAGTTCAATCTTCAGGGTCACCTTCCAAACAAGAAAGCACTGTGCTATGTATTGCTGGTTTCATTAATAACCTCTGCGTTAAATTATGTGCCATATAACGAAATACACTTAAATACACTCAAATAGCTTCATCTGATAGCGTTTGTGTGTGTAAAACGAAAATAACGTTTCCGTAAAATTTTGCAAAAAGTGAATTTTTCGTGTTTTTTAGTCAAAATCTGCTTGTTTTCACTCTTACAGAAACAATACGCTGATACTCGCTGGAAAATGATTCCAGTGATATCAAACTTTTTATATGGGCATAGGGCATTGATATGAATCACACTGTGCTAATAAGAACTTAATCGGGTGATATGCAAATTTTTAAAAAATTCAACATTAGTTCGATAACAGCGCCCTCTAACGACATAATGTCCAAACAAGGCAGAAATACACTTAATACACTCAAATAGCTTCATCTGATAGCGTTTGTGTGTGTAAAGCACGAAAATAACGTTTCCGTGAAATTTTGCAAAGTGAATTTTTTTGTGTTTTTTAGTCAAAATCTGCTTGTTTTCACTCTTACAGAAACAATACGCTGATACTCGCTGGAAATTGATTCCAGCGATATCAATCTTTTTATATAGGCATAGGGCGTTGATATGTATCAAACTGTGCCAATAAGAACTTAATCGGTTGATATGGAAATTTAAAAAAAAATCAACATTAGTTCGATAACAGCGCCCTGTATTCAATTTTCATCCTTGTACATAGTCATGTTTGTGTTACTTATTTATTATTTCCTGAAGGTAGATTACCCTCAAGGTACTAAAATAGCGACTTTGATTTAGAGGGAGGTTGATGCTCAAGGTTGATCGGCTGTCGAATTCGTTCTACCTTGAGCATCATCGTCGCTAACTAGGGAACATGAACCTGAAGGGTGTGGAGTCATTTCAACCTTCAGGTTCATCCTCCCTAACGAGGGAACATGAACCTGAAGGGTGTGGATTCAGTTCAACCTTCAGGGTCACCTTCCTAACAAGAAAGCACTGTACTACGTATTGCTAGTTTCATTAATAAACTCTGCGTTAAATTATGTGCCATATAACGAAATACACTTAAATACACTCAAATAGCTTCTTCTGATAGCGTTTGTGTGTGTAAAACACGAAAATAACGTTTTCGTGAAATTTTGCAAAAAGTGAATTTTTTCGTGTTTTTTAGTCAAAACCTGCTTGTTTTCACTCTTTCAGCACGAATACGCTGAGACTCGCTGGAAAATGATTCGAGCGATATGTAACTTTTTATATAGGCATAGGGCATTGATATCTATCAAACTGCGCTAATAAGAACTTAATCGGATGATATGGAAATTTTAAAAAAAATCCACATTAGTTCGATAACAGCGCCCTGTATTCAGTTTTCATTCTTGTTCATAGTCATGTTTGTGTTACTTATTTCCTGAAGGTAGATGACCCTCAAGGTACAAAAATAGCGACTTTCATTTAGAGGGAGGTTGATGCTCAAGGTTGATCGGCTGTCGAATTCGTTCTACCTTGAGCATCATCGTCCCTCACTAGGGAACATGAACCTGAAGGGTGTGGAGTCAGTTCAACCTTCAGGTTCATCCTCCCTAACGAGGGAACATGAACCTGAAGGGTGTGGATTCAGTTGAACCTGCAGGGTCACCTTCCTAACAAGAAAGCACTGTACTAGGTATTGCTAGTTTCATTAATAAACTCTGCGTTAAATTATGTGCCATATAACGAAATACACTTAAATACACTCAAGTAGCTTCATCTGATAGAGTTTGTGTGTGTAAAACACAAAAATAACGTTTCCGTGAAATTTTGCAAAAAGTGAATTTTTTCGTGTTTTTTAGTCAAAATCTGCTTGTTTTCACTCTTACAGCACCAATACGCTGATACTCGCTGGAAAATGATTCAAGTGATATCAAACTTTTTATACAGGCATAGGGCATTCATATGTATCAAACTTTGCTAATAAGAACTTAATCGGATGATATGGAAATTTTAAAAAAATCAACATTAGTTCCATAACAACGCCCTGTATTCTATTTTCATACTTGTACATAGTCATGTTTGTGTTACTCATTTATTAAATATTTCCTGAAGGTAGATGACATTCAACGTACAAAAATAGCGACTTTCATTTAGAGGGAGGTTGATGGTCAAGGTTGATCGGCTGGCGAATTCGTTCTATCTTGAGCATCATCGTCCCTAACTAGGGAACATGAACCTGAAGGGTGTGGAGTCAGTTCAACCTTCAGGTTCATCCTCCCTAACGAGGGAACATGAACCTGAAGGGTGTGGATTCAGTTCAACCTTCAGTGTCACCTTCCAAACAAGAAAGCACTGTACTATGTATGCTGGTTTCATTAATAACCTCTGCGTTATATTATGTGACATATAACGAAATACACTTAAATACACTCAAATAGCTTCATCTGAGAGCGTTTGTGTGTGTAAAGCACGAAAATAACGTTTCCGTGAAATTTTGCAAAAAGTGAATTTTTTTGTGTTTTTTAGTCAAAATCTGCTTGTTTTCACTCTTACAGAAACAATACGCTGATACTCGCTGGAAAATGACTTCAGTGATATCAAACTTTTTATATGGGCATAGGGCATTGATATGTATCTATCTATGCTAATAAGAACTTAATCGGATGATATAGAAATTTTAAAAAAATCAACATTAGTTCCATAACAACGCCCTGTATTCAATTTTCATACTTGTACATAGTCATGTTTGTTTTACTCATTTATTAAATATTTCCTGAAGGTAGATGACCCTCAAGGTACAAAAATAGCGACTTTCATTTAGAGGGAGGGTGATGCTCAAGGTAGATCGGCTGGCGACTTCGTTCTACCTTGAGCATCATCATCCCTAACTAGGGAACATGAACCTGAAGGGTGTGAAGACAGTTCAACCTTCAGGTTCATACTCCCTAACGAGGGAACATGAACCTGAAGGGTGGGGATTCAGTTCAACCTTCAGGGTCACCTTCCAAACAAGAAAGCACTGTACTATGTATTGCTGGTTTCAATAATAACCTATGCGTTAAATTATGTGCCATATAACGAAATACACTAAAATACACTCAAATAGCTTCATCTGATAGTGTTTGTGTATGTAACGCACGAAAATAACGTTTCCGTGAAATTTTGCAAAAAGTGAATTTTTTCGTGTTTTTTAGTCAAAACCTGCTTGTTTTCACTCTAGCAGCACGAATACGCTGATACTCGCTGGAAAATGATTCGAGCGATATGTAACTTTTTATATAGGCATAGGGCATTGATATGTATCTCACTATGCTAATAAGAACTTAATCGGATGATATGGAAATTTAAAAAAAAATCAACATATTCGATACCAGCGCCCTGTATTCTATTTTCATCCTTGTACATAGTCATGTTTGTGTTACTTATTTATTATTTCCTGAAGGTAGATGACCCTCAACGTACAAAAATAGCGACTTTCATTTAGAGGGAGGTTCATGCTCAAGGTTGATCGGCTGGCGAATTCGTTCTACCTTGAGCATCTTCGTCCCTAACTAGGGAACATGAACCTGAAGGGTGTGGAGTCAGTTCAACCTTCAGGTTCATCCTCCCTAACGAGGGAATATGAACCTGAAGGGTGTGGATTCAGTTCAACCTTCAGGGTCACCTTCCTAACAAGAAAGCACTGTACTATGTATTGCTAGTTTCATTAATAAACTCTGCGTTAAATTATGTGCCATATAACGAAATACACTTAAATACACTCAAGTAGCTTCAACTGATAGCGTTTGTGTGAGTAAAACACGAAAATAACGTTTCCGTGAAATTTTGCAAAAAGTGAATTTTTTCGTGTTTTTTAGACAAAACCTGCTTGTTTTCACTCTAGCAGCACGAATACGCTGATACTCGCTGGAAAATGATTCGAGCGATATGTAACTTTTTATATAGGCATAGGGCATTGATATCTATCAAAGTGCGCTAATAAGAACTTAATCGTGTGATATGCAAATTTTTAAAAAATTCAAAATTAGTTCGATAACAGCGATCTCTATCGACATAATGTCCAAACAAGGCAGAAAGCACTGTACTATGTATTGCTGGTTTCTTTAACAACATCTGCGTTAAATTATGTGCCATACAACGAAATACACTTAAATACACTCAAATAGCTTCATCTGATAGCGTTTTTGTGTGTAAAACACGAAAATAACGTTTCCGTGAAATTTTGCAAAAAGTTAATTTTTTTGTGTTTTTTAGTCAAAATCTGCTTGTTTTCACTCTTACAGAAACAATACGCTGATACTCGCTGGAAAATGATTCCAGTGATATCAAACGTTTTATATAGGAATAGGGCATTGATATGTATCAAACTATTCTAATAAGAACTTAATCGGTTGATATGGAAATTTTTAAAAAAATCCACATTAGTTCGATAACAGCGCCTTGTATTCAATTTTCATCCTTGTACATAGTCATGTTTGTGTTACTTATTTATTATTTCCTGAAGGTAGATAACCCTCAAGGTGCAAAATTAGCGACTTTCCTTTAGAGGGAGGGTGATGCTCAAGGTAGATCGGCTGGCGACTTCGTTCTACCTTGAGCATCATCATCCCTAACTAGGGAACATGAACCTGAAGGGTGTGAAGTCAGTTCAACCTTCAGGTTCATCCTCCCTAACGAAGGAACATGAACCTGAAGGGTGTGGATTCAGTTCAACCTTCAGGGTCACCTTCCAAACAAGAAAGCACTGTACTATGTATTGCTGGTTTCATTAATAACCTCTGCGTTAAATTATGGGCCATATAACGAAATACACTTAAATACACTCAAATAGCTTCATCTGATAGCGTTTGTGTGTGTGAAACACGAAAATAACGTTTCCGTGAAATTTTGCAAAAAGTGAATTTTTTCGTGTTTTTTAGACAAAATCTGCTTGTTTTCACTCTTACAGCAACAATACGCTGATACTCGCTGGAAAATGATTCCAGTGATACAAAACTTTTTATATAGGCATAGGGCATTGATATGTATCAAACTATTCTAATAAGAACTTAATCTGATGATATGGAAATTTTAAAAAAATCAACATTATTTCGATAACAGCGCCCTGTATTCAATTTTCATCCTTGTACATAGTCATGTTTGTGTTATTATTTATTATTTTCTGAAGGTAGATGACCCTCAAGGTACAAAAATAGCGAGTTTCATTTAGAGGGAGGTTGATGCTCAAGGTTGATCGGCTGCCGAATTCGTTCAACCTTGAGCATCATCGTCCCTAACTAGGGAACATGAACCTGAAGGGTGTGGAGTCAGTTCAACCTTCAGGTTCATCCTCCCTAACGAGGGAACATGAACCTGAAGGGTGTGGATTCAGTTCAACCTTCAGGGTCACCTTCCTAACAAGAAAGCACTGTACTATGTATTGCTAGTTTCATTAATAAACTCTGCGTTAAATTATGTGCCATGTAACGAAATACACTTAAATACACTCAAATAGCTTCATCTGATAGCGTTTGTGTGTGTAAAACACGAAAATAACGTTTCCGTGAAATTTTGCAAAAAGTGAATTTTTTCGTGTTTTTTAGACAAAACCTGCTTGTTTTCACTCTTACAGCACGAATTCGCTGATACTCGCTGGAAAATGATTCCAGCGAGTCATAGTCATTTTTGTGTTACTCATTTATTAAATATTTCCTGAAGGTAGATGACCCTCAAGGTACAAAAATAGCGACTTTCATTTAGAGTGAGGGTGATGCTCAAGGTAAATCGGCTGGCGACTTCGTTCTACCTTGAGCATCATCATCCCTAACTAGGGAACATGAACCTAAAGGGTGTGAAGTCAGTTCAACCTTCAGGTTCATCCTCCCTAACGAGGGAACATGAACCTGAAGGGTGTGGATTCAGTTCAACCTTCAGGGTTACCTTCCAAACAAGAATGCACTGTACTAGGTATTGCTGGTTTCATTAATAACCTCTGCATTAAATTATGTGCCTTATAACGAAATACACTTAAATACACTCAAATAGCTTCATCTGATAGCGTTTATGTATGTAACACACGAAAATAACGTTTCCGTGAAATTTTGCAAAAAGTGAATTTTTTCCTGTTTTTAATCAAAATCTGCTTGTTTCACTCTTACAGCAACAATACGCTGAAACTCTCTGGAAAATGATTCCAGTGATATCAAACTTTTTATATAGGCATAGGGCATTGATATGTATCACTATGCTAATAAGAACTTAATCGGATGATATGGAAATTTTAAAAAATTGAACATTAGTTCGATAACGGCGCCCTGTATTCAATTTTCATACTTGTACATAGTCATGTTTGTGTTACTCATTTATTAAATATTTCCTGAATGTAGATGACCCTCAAGGTACAAAAATAGCGACTTTCATTTAGAGGGAGGGTGATGCTCAAGGTAGATCGGCTGGCGACTTCGTTCTACCTTGAGCATCATCATCCCTAACTAGGGAACATGAACCTGAAGGGTGTGAAGTCAGTTCAACCTTCAGGTTCATCCTCCCTAACGAGGGAACATGAACCTGAAGGGTGTGGATTCAGTTCAACCTTCAGGGTCACCTTCCAAACAAGAAAGCACTGTACTATGTATTGCTGGTTTTAATAAGCTCTGCGTTAAATTATGTGCCATATAACGAAATACACTTAAATACACTCAAATAGCTTCTTCTGATACCGTTTGTGTGTGTAAAACACGAAAATAACGTTTCCGTGAAATTTTGCAAAAAGTGAATTTTTTCGTGTTTTTTAGTCAAAATCTGCTTGTTTTCACTCTTACAGAACCAATGCGCTGATACTCGCTGATAAATGATTCCAGCGATATCAAACTTTTTATATAGGCATCGGGCATTGATATGTATGAAACTTTGCTAATAAGAATTTAATCGGTTTAAATGGAAATTTAAAAAAATTGAACATTAGTTCGATAACAGCACCCTGTATTCAATTTTCATCCTTGTACATAGTCATGTTTGTGTTATTTATTAAATATTTCCTGAAGGTAGATGAACCTCAAGGTACAAAAATAGCGACTTTCATTTAGAGGGAGGGTGAGGCTCAAGGTAGATCGGCTGGCGACTTCGTTCTACCTTGAGCATCATCGTCCCTAACTAGGGAACATGATCCTGAAGGGTGTGGAATCAGATCAACCTTCAGGGTCATCCTCCCTAACGAGCTAACATGAACCTGAAGTGTGTGGATTCAGTTCAACCTTCAGGGTCACCTTCCAAACAAGAAAGCACTGTACTATGTATTGCTGGTTTCATTAATAACCTCTGCGTTAAGTTATGTGCCATATAACGAAATACACTTAAATACACTCAAATAGCTTCATCTGATAGCGTTTGTGTGTGTAAAACACGAATATAACGTTTCCGTGAAATTTTGCAAAAAGTGAATTTTTTCGTGTTTTTTAGTCAAAACCTGCTTGTTTTCACTCTTACAGGACGAATAAGCTGATACTCGCTGGAAAATGATCGAGCTATATGTAACTTTTTATATAGGCATAGGGCAGTGATATCTATCAAACTGTGCTAATAAGAACTTAATCCGGTGATATGCAAATTTTAAAAAAATTCAACATTAGTTCGATAACAGCGCCCTCTAAAGACATAATGTCCAAACAAGGCAGAAAGCACTGTACTATGCATTGCTGGTTTCTTTAACAACCTCTGCGTAAAATTATGTGCCATATAACGAAATACACTCAAATCGCTTCATCTGATAGCGTTTGTGTGTGTAAAACACGAAAATAACGTTTCCGTGAAATTTTGCAAAAAGTGAATTTTTTCGTGTTTTTTAGTCAAAACCTGCTTATTTTCACTCTTACAGCACGAATAAGCTGATACTTGCTGGAAAATGATTTGAGCGCTATGTAACTTTTTATATAGGCATAGGGCAGTGATATATATCGAACTTCGCTAATAAGAACTTAATCGGGTGATATGCAAATTTTTAAAAAATTCAACATTAGTTCGATAACATCGCACTCTAACGACATAATATCAAAATAAGCCAGAAAGCACTGTACTATGTATTGCTGGTTTCTTTAACTACCTCTGCGTTAAATTATGTGCCATATAACGAAATACACTTAAATACACTCAAATAGCTTCATCTGATAGCGTTTGTGTGTGTGTAAAACACGAAAATAACGTTTCCGTTAAATTTTGCAAAACGTGAATTTTTTCTTTTTTTTTAGTCAAAACCTGCTTGTTTTCACTCTTACAGGACGAATAAGCTGATACTCGCTGGAAAATGATTCCAGCGATATGTAACTTTTTATATAGGCATATGGCAGTGATATCTATCAAACTGCGCTAATAAGAACTTAATCGGGTGATATGCAAATTTTTAAAAAATTCAACATTAGTTCGATAACAGCGCCCTCTAACGACCTAATGTCCAACAAGGCAGAAAGCACTGTACTATGCATTGCTGGTTTCTTTAAAAACCTCTGCGTTAAATTATGTGCCATATAACGAAATACACTTAAATACACTCAAATAGCTTCTTCTGATAGCGTTTGTGTGTGTAAAACACGAAAATAACGTTTCCGTGAAATTTTGCAAAAAGTGAATTTTTTCGTGTTTTTTAGTCAAAATCTGCTTGTTTTCACTCTTACAGAACCAATACGCTGATACTCGCTGATAAATGATTCCAGCGATATCAAACTTTTTATATAGGCATCGGGCATTGATATGTATGAAACTTTGCTAATAAGAATTTAATCGGTTTAAATGGAAATTTAAAAAATATGAACATTAGTTCGATAACAGCACCCTGTATTCAATTTTCATCCTTGTACATAGTCATGTTTGTGTTATTTATTAAATATTTCCTGAAGGTAGATGAACCTCAAGGTACAAAAATAGCGACTTTCATTTAGAGGGAGGGTGAGGCTCAAGGTAGATCGGCTGGCGACTTCGTTCTACCTTGAGCATCATCGTCCCTAACTAGGGAACATGATCCTGAAGGGTGTGGAATCAGATCAACCTTCAGGGTCATCCTCCCTAACGAGCTAACATGAACCTGAAGTGTGTGGATTCAGTTCAACCTTCAGGGTCACCTTCCAAACAAGAAAGCACTGTACTATGTATTGCTGGTTTCATTAATAACCTCTGCGTTAAGTTATGTGCCATATAACGAAATACACTTAAATACACTCAAATAGCTTCATCTGATAGCGTTTGTGTGTGTAAAACACGAATATAACGTTTCCGTGAAATTTTGCAAAAAGTGAATTTTTTCGTGTTTTTTAGTCAAAACCTGCTTGTTTTCACTCTTACAGGACGAATAAGCTGATACTCGCTGGAAAATGATCGAGCTATATGTAACTTTTTATATAGGCATAGGGCAGTGATATCTATCAAACTGTGCTAATAAGAACTTAATCCGGTGATATGCAAATTTTAAAAAAATTCAACATTAGTTCGATAACAGCGCCCTCTAAAGACATAATGTCCAAACAAGGCAGAAAGCACTGTACTATGCATTGCTGGTTTCTTTAACAACCTCTGCGTAAAATTATGTGCCATATAACGAAATACACTCAAATCGCTTCATCTGATAGCGTTTGTGTGTGTAAAACACGAAAATAACGTTTCCGTGAAATTTTGCAAAAAGTGAATTTTTTCGTGTTTTTTAGTCAAAACCTGCTTATTTTCACTCTTACAGCACGAATAAGCTGATGCTTGCTGGAAAATGATTCGAGCGCTATGTAACTTTTTATATAGGCATAGGGCAGTGATATCTATCAAACTGCGCTAATAAGAACTTAATCGGGTGATATGCAAATTTTTAAAAAATTCAAAATTAGTTCGATAACAGCGCCCTCTAACCACATAATGTCCAAACAAGGCAGAAAGCACTGTACTATGTATTGCTGGTTTCTTTAACAACCTCTGCGTTAAATTATGTACCATATAACGAAATACACTTAAATACACTCAAATAGCTTCATCTGATAGCGTTTGTGTGTGTAAAACACGAAAATAACGTTTCCGTGAAATTTTGCAAAAAGTGAATTTTTTCGTGTTTTTTAGTCAAAACCTGCTTGTTTTCACTCTTACAGCACGAATAAGCTGATACTCGCTGGAAAATGATCGAGCTATATGTAACTTTTTATATAGGCATAGGCAGTGATATCTATCAAACTCTGCTAATAAGAACTTAATCCGGTGATATGCAAATTTTAAAAAAATTCAACATTAGTTCGATAACAGCGCCCTCTAAAGACATAATGTCCAAAAAAGGCAGAAAGCACTGTACTATGCATTGCTGGTTTCTTTAACAACCTCTGCGTAAAATTATGTGCCATATAACGAAATACACTCAAATAGCTTCATCTGATAGCGTTTGTGTGTGTAAAACACGAAAATAACGTTTCCGTGAAATTTTGCAAAAAGTGAATTTTTTCGTGTTTTTTAGTCAAAACCTGCTTATTTTCACTCTTACAGCACGAATAAGCTGATACTTGCTGGAAAATGATTCGAGCGATATGTAACTTTTTATATAGGCATAGGGCAGTGATATATATCGAACTTCGCTAATAAGAACTTAATCGGGTGATATGCAAATTTTTAAAAAATTCAACATTAGTTCGATAACATCGCACTCTAACGACATAATATCCAAACAAGCCAGAAAGCACTGTACTATGCATTGCTGGTTTCTTTAACAACCTCTGCGTAAAATTATGTGCCATATAACGAAATACACTCAAATCGCTTCATCTGATAGCGTTTGTGTGTGTAAAACACGAAAATAACGTTTCCGTGAAATTTTGCAAAACGTGAATTTTTTCTTTTTTTTTAGTCAAAACCTGCTTGTTTTCACTCTTACAGGACGAATAAGCTGATACTCGCTGGAAAAAGATTCCAGCGATATGTAACTTTTTATATAGGCATATGGCAGTGATATCTATCAAACTGCGCTAATAAGAACTTAATCGGGTGATATGCAAATTTTTAAAAAATTCAACATTAGTTCGATAACAGCGCCCTCTAACGACATAATGTCCAACAAGGCAGAAAGCAATGTACTATGCATTGCTGGTTTCTTTAACAACCTGTGCATTAAATTATGTGCCATATAACGAAATACACTTAAATACACTCAAATAGCTTCATCTGATAGCGTTTGTGTGTGTAAAACACGAAAATAACGTTTCCGTGAAATTTTGCAAAAAGTGAATTTTTTCGTGTTTTTTAGTCAAAACCTGCTTGTTTTCACTCTTACAGCACGAATAAGCTGATACTCGCTGAAAAATGATTCGAGCGATATGTAACTTTTTATATAGGCATAGGGCAGTTATATCTATCAAACTGCGCTAATAAGAACTTAATCGGGTGATATGCAAATTTTTAAAAAATTCAACATTAGTTCGATAACAGCGCCCTCTAACGACATAATGTCCAACAAGGCAGAAAGCAATGTACTATGCATTGCTGGTTTCTTTAACAACCTCTGCGTTAAATTATGTGCCATATAACGAAATACACTTAAATACACTCAAACTGCTTCTTCTGATAGCGTTTGTGTGTGTAAAACACGAAAATAACGTTTCCGTGAAATTTTGCAAAAATGAATTTTTTCGTGTTTTTTAGTCAAAATCTGCTTGTTTTCACTCTTACAGAACCAATGCGCTGATACTCGCTGATAAATGATTCCAGCGATATCAAACTTTTTATATAGGCATCGGGCATTGATATGTATGAAACTTTGCTAATAAGAATTTAATCGGTTTAAATGGAAATTAAAAAAAAATGAACATTAGATCGATAACAGCACCCTGTATTCAATTTTCATCCTTGTACATAGTCATGTTTGTGTTATTTATTAAATATTTCCTGAAGGTAGATGAACCTCAAGGTACAAAAATAGCGACTTTCATTTAGAGGGAGGGTGAGGCTCAAGGTAGATCGGCTGGCGACTTCGTTCTACCTTGAGCATCATCGTCCCTAACTAGGGAACATGATCCTGAAGGGTGTGGAGTCAGATCAACCTTCAGGGTCATCCTCCCTAACGAGCTAACATGAACCTGAAGTGTGTGGATTCAGTTCAACCTTCAGGGTCACCTTCCAAACAAGAAAGCACTGTACTAGGTATTGCTGGTTTCATTAATAACCTCTGCGTTAAGTTATGTGCCATATAACGAAATACACTTAAATACACTCAAATAGCTTCATCTGATAGCGTTTGTGTGTGTAAAACACGAATATAACGTTTCCGTTAAATTTTGCAAAAAGTGAATTTTTTCGTGTTTTTTAGTCAAAACCTGCTTGTTTTCACTCTTACAGGACGAATAAGCTGATGCTCGCTGGAAAATGATTCCAGCGATATGTAACTTTTTATATAGGCATAGGGCAGTGATATCAATCAAACTGCACTAATAAGAACTTAATCGGGTGATATGCAAATTTTTAAAAAATTCAACATTAGTTCTATAACAGCGCCCTCTAACGACATAATGTCCAAACAAGGCAGAAAGCACTGTACTATGTATTGCTGGTTTCTTTAACAACCTCTGCGTTAAATTATGTGCCATATAACGAAATACACTTAAATACACTCAAATAGCTTCATCTGATAGCGATTGTGTGAGTAAAACACGAAAATAACGTTTCCGTGAAATTTTGCAAAAAGTGAATTTTTTCGTGTTTTTTAGTCAAAACCTGCTTGTTTTCACTGTTACAGGACGAATAAGCTGATATTCGCTGGAAAATGATTCGAGCGATATGTAACTTTTTATATAGGTATAGTGTAGTGATATCTATCAAACTACGCTAATAAGAACTTAATCGGTTGATATGGAAATTTTAAAAAAAATCAACATTAGTTCGATAACAGCGCTCTGTATTCAATTTTCATCCTTTTACATAGTCATGTTTGTGTTACTCAATTATTAAATATTTCCTGAAGGTAGATGACCCTCAAGGTACAAAAATAGCGACTTTCATTTAGAGGGAGGGTAATGCTCAAGGTAGATCGGTTGGCAACTTCGTTCTACCTTGAGCATCATCATCCCTAACTAGGGAACATGAACCTGAAGGGTGTGGATTGAGTTCAACCTTCAGGGTCACCTTCCAAACAAGAAAGCACTGTACTATGTATTGCTGGTTTCATTAATAACCTCTGCGTTAAATTATGTGCCATATAACGAAATACACTTAAATACACTCAAATAGCTTCACCTGATAGCGTTTGTGTGTGTAAAACACGAATATAACGTTTCCGTGAAATTTTGCAAAATGTGAATTTTTTCGTGTTTTTTAATCAAAACCTGCTTGTTTTCACTGTTACAGGACGAATAAGCTGATATTCGCTGGAAAATGATTCGAGCGATATGTAACTTTTTATGTAGGCATAGGGCATTGATATGTATGAAACTGTGCTAATAAGAACTTAATCGGTTGAAATGGAAATTTTTAAAAAAATCAACATTAGTTCGATAACAGCGCCCTGTATTCAATTTTTATCCTTTTACATAGTCATGTTTGTGTTACTCATTTATTAAATATTTCCTGAAAGTAGATGGCCCTCAAGGTACAAAAATAGCGAATTTCATTTAGAGGGAGGGTGATGTTCAAGGTAGATCGGTTGGCAACTTCGTTCTACCTTGAGCATCATCGTCCCTAACTAGGGAACATGAACCTGAAGGGTGTGGTGTCAGTTCAACCTTCAGGGTCATCCTCCCTAACGAGGGAACATGAACCTGAAGGGTGTGGATTCAGTTCCCACCCCCCCCCCCCCCCACCCCCCCCCCCCCCCACCCCCCCCCCCCCCCACCCCCCCCCCCCCCCACCCCCCCCCCCCCCCACCCCCCCCCCCCCCCACCCCCCCCCCCCCCCACCCCCCCCCCCCCCCACCCCCCCCCCCCCCCACCCCCCCCCCCCCCCACCCCCCCCCCCCCCCACCCCCCCCCCCCCCCACCCCCCCCCCCCCCCACCCCCCCCCCCCCCCACCCCCCCCCCCCCCCACCCCCCCCCCCCCCCACCCCCCCCCCCCCCCACCCCCCCCCCCCCCCACCCCCCCCCCCCCCCACCCCCCCCCCCCCCCACCCCCCCCCCCCCCCACCCCCCCCCCCCCCCACCCCCCCCCCCCCCCACCCCCCCCCCCCCCCACCCCCCCCCCCCCCCACCCCCCCCCCCCCCCACCCCCCCCCCCCCCCACCCCCCCCCCCCCCCACCCCCCCCCCCCCCCACCCCCCCCCCCCCCCACCCCCCCCCCCCCCCACAGGAGGATGAACCTGAAGGTTGAACTGACTTCACACCCTTCAGGTTCATGTTCCCTAGTTAGGGATGATGATGCTCAAGGTAGAACGAAGTGGCCAGCCGATCTACCTTGAGCATCACCCTCCCTCTAAAGGAAAGTCGCTAATTTTGTACCTTGAGGGTCATCTACCTTCAGGATATAATAAATAAGTAACACAAACATGACTATGTACAAGGATGAAAATTGAATACAGTTTGATACATTGATATGTATCAAACTGTGCTAATAAGAACTTAATCGGTTGATATGGAAATTTTAAAAAAATCATAGTACAGTGCTTTCTTCTTTGGAAGGTGACACTGAAGGTTGAACTGAATCCACACCGTTCCCTAACGAGGGAACATGAACCTGAACGGTGTGGATTCAGTTCAACCTTCAGGGTCACCTTCCTAACTAGAAAGCACTGTACTATGTATTGCTAGTTTCATTAATAAACTCTGCGTTAAATTATGTGCCATATAACGAAATACACTTAAATACACCCAAATAGCTTCATCTCATAGCGTTTGTGTGTGTAAAACACGAAAATAACGTTTCCGTGAAATTATGTAAAAAGTGAATTTTTTCGTGTTTTTTTAGTCAAAACCTGCATGTTTTCACTCTTACAGCACGAACACGCTGATACTCGCTGGAAAATGATTCCAGCGATATGTAACTTTTTATATAGGCATAGGGCAGTGATATCTATCACCCGATTAAGTTCTAATAAGAACTTAATCGGGTGATATGCAAATTTTTAAAAAATTCAACATTAGTTCGATAACAGCGCCCTCTAACTACATAATGTCCAAACAAGGCAGAAAGCACTGTACTATGTATTGCTGGTTTCTTTAACAACCTCTGCATTAAATTATGTGCCATGTAACGAAATACACTTAAATACACTCAAATAGCTTCATCTGATAACGTTTGTGTGTGTAAAACACGAAAACAACGTTTCCGAGAAATTTTGCAAAAAGTGAATTTTTTCGTGTTTTTTAGTCAAAACCTGTTTGTTTTCACTCTTACAGCAGGTATACGCTGATACTCGCTGAAAAATGATTCTACCGATATGTAACTTTTTATATAGGCATAGGTCAGTGATATCTATCAAACTGCGCTAATAAGAATTTAATCGGGTGATATGCAAATTTTTAAAAAATTCAACATTAGTTCGATTACAGCGCCCTCTAACGACATAATGTCCAAACAAGGCAGAAAGCACTGTACTATGTGTTGCAGTTTTCTTTAACAACCTCTGCGTTAAATTATAAGCCATACAACGAAATACACTTAAATTCACTCAAATAGCTTCATCTGATTGCGTTTGTGTGTCTAAAACAAGAAAATAACGTTTCCGTGAAATTTTGCAAAAAGTGAATTTTTTCGTGTTTTTTAGTCAAAATCTGCTTCTTTTCACTCTTACAGCAACAATACGCTGAAACTCGCTGGAAAGTGATTCCAGTGATATCGAACTTTTTATATAGGCATAGGACATTGATATATATCAAACTGTGCTAATAAGAACTTAATCGGTTGATATGGAAATTTTAAAAAAATACATAGTACAGTGCTTTCTTCTTTGGAAGGTGACACTGAAGGTTGAACTGAATCCACAACCTTCAGGTTCATGTTCCCTCGTTAGGGATGATGATGCTCAAGGTACAACGAAGTCGCCAGCCGATCTACCTTGAGCATCACCCTCCCTCTAAATGAAAGTCGCTATTTTTGTACCTTGAGAGTCATCTACCTTCAGGAAATATTTAATAAATGATTAACACAAACATGACTATGTACAAGTATGAAAATTGAATACAGGGCGCTGTTATCGAACTAATGTTTATTTTTTTAAAATTTCCATATCATCCGATTAAGTTCTTATTAGCATAGTTTGATACATATTAATGCCCTATGCCCATATAAAAAGTTTGATATCACTGGATTCATTTTCCAGCCAGTATCAGCGTATTGTTGCTGTAAGAGTGAAAACAAGCAGATTTTGACTAAAAAACACGAAAAAATTCAATTTTTGCAAAATTTCACGGAAACGTTATTTTCGTGTTTTACACACACAAACGCTATCATATGAAGCTATTTGAGTGTATTTAAGTGTATTTCGTTGTATGGCACATAATTTAACGCAGACGTTGTTAAAGAAACCAGCAATACATTGTACAGTGCTTTCTGCCTTGTTTGGACATTATGTCGTTAGAGGGCGCTGTTATCGAACTAATGTTGAATTTTTTAAAAATTTGCATATCACCCGATTAAGTTCTTATTAGCGCAGTTTGATAGATATCAATGCCCTATGACTATATAAAAAGTTACATATCGCTCGAATCATTTTCCAGCGAGTATCAGCGAATTCGTGCTGTAAGAGTGAAAACAAGCAGGTTTTGTCTAAAAAACACGAAAAAATTCACTTTTTGCAAAATTTCACGGAAACGTTATTTTCGTGTTTCACACACACAAACGCTATCAGATGAAGCTATTTGAGTGTATTTAAGTGTATTTCGTTATATGGCCCATAATTTAACGCAGAGGTTATTAATGAAACCAGCAATACATAGTACAGTGCTTTCTTGTTTGGAAGGTGACCCTGAAGGTTGAACTGAATCCATACCCTTCAGGTTCATGTTCCCTCGTTAGGGAGGATGAACCTGAAGGTTGAACTGACTTCACACCCTTCAGGTTCATGTTCCCTAGTTAGGGATGATGATGCTCAAGGTAGAACGAAGTGGCCAGCCGATCTACCTTGAGCATCACCCTCCCTCTAAAGGAAAGTCGCTAATTTTGTACCTTGAGGGTCATCTACCTTCAGGATATAATAAATAAGTAACACAAACATGACTATGTACAAGTATGAAAATTGAATACAGGGCGCTGTTATCGAACTAATGTTGATTTTTTTTTAAATTTCCATATCATCCGATTAAGTTCTTATTAGGAAAGTTTGATACATATGAATGCCCTATGCCTATATGAAAAGTTTGATATCACTTGAATCATTTTCCAGCGAGTATCAGCGTATTGCTGCTGTAAGAGTGAAAACAACCAGATTTTGACTAAAAAACAAGAAAAAATTCACTTTTTGCAAAATTTCACGGAAACGTTATTTTCGTGTTGTACACACACAAACGCTATCAGATGAAGCTATTTGAGTGTATTTAAGTGTATTTCGTTGTATGACACATAATTTAACGCAGAGGTTGTTAAAGAAACCAGCAATACATAGTACAGTGCTTTCTGCCTTGTTTGGACATTATGTGGTTCGAGGGCGCTGTTATCGAACTAATGTTGAATTTTTTAAAAATTTGAATATCACCCGATTAAGTTCTTATTAGCGCAGTTTGATAGATATCAATGCCCTATGACTATATAAAAAGTTACATATCGCTCGAATCATTTTCCAGCGAGTACCAGCTTATTCGTGCTGTAAGAGTGAAAACAAGCAGGTTTTGACTAAAAAACACGAAAAAATTCACTTTGCAAAATTTCACGGAAACGTTATTTTCGTGTTTTACACACACAAACGCTATCAGATGAAACTATTTGAGTGTATTTAAGTCTATTTCGTTATATGGCACATAATTTAACGCAGAGGTTGTTAAAGAAACCAGCAATACATAGTACAGTGCTTTCTGCCTTGTTTGGACATTATGTCGTTAGAGGGCGCTGTTATAGAACTAATGTTGAATTTTTTAAAAATATGCATATCACCCGATTAAGTTCTTATTAGCGCAGTTTGATAGATATAAATGCCCTATGACTATATAAAAAGTTACATATCGCTCGAATCATTTTCCAGCGAGTATCAGCGAATTCGTGCTGTAAGAGTGAAAACAAGCAGGTTTTGTCTAAAAAACACGAAAAAATTCACTTTTTGCAAAATTTCACGGAAACGTTATTTTCGTGTTTCACACACACAAACGCTATCAGATGAAGCTATTTGAGTGTATTTAAGTGTATTTCGTTATATGGCCCATAATTTAACGCAGAGGTTATTAATGAAACCAGCAATACATAGTACAGTGCTTTCTTGTTTGGAAGGTGACCCTGAAGGTTGAACTGAATCCATACCCTTCAGGTTCATGTTCCCTCGTTAGGGAGGATGAACCTGAAGGTTGAACTGACTTCACACCCTTCAGGTTCATGTTCCCTAGTTAGGGATGATGATGCTCAAGGTAGAACGAAGTGGCCAGCCGATCTACCTTGAGCATCACCCTCCCTCTAAAGGAAAGTCGCTAATTTTGTACCTTGAGGGTCATCTACCTTCAGGATATAATAAATAAGTAACACAAACATGACTATGTACAAGTATGAAAATTGAATACAGGGCGCTGTTATCGAACTAATGTTGATTTTTTTTTAAATTTCCATATCATCCGATTAAGTTCTTATTAGGAAAGTTTGATACATATGAATGCCCTATGCCTATATGAAAAGTTTGATATCACTTGAATCATTTTCCAGCGAGTATCAGCGTATTGCTGCTGTAAGAGTGAAAACAACCAGATTTTGACTAAAAAACAAGAAAAAATTCACTTTTTGCAAAATTTCACGGAAACGTTATTTTCGTGTTGTACACACACAAACGCTATCAGATGAAGCTATTTGAGTGTATTTAAGTGTATTTCGTTGTATGACACATAATTTAACGCAGAGGTTGTTAAAGAAACCAGCAATACATAGTACAGTGCTTTCTGCCTTGTTTGGACATTATGTGGTTCGAGGGCGCTGTTATCGAACTAATGTTGAATTTTTTAAAAATTTGAATATCACCCGATTAAGTTCTTATTAGCGCAGTTTGATAGATATCAATGCCCTATGACTATATAAAAAGTTACATATCGCTCGAATCATTTTCCAGCGAGTACCAGCTTATTCGTGCTGTAAGAGTGAAAACAAGCAGGTTTTGACTAAAAAACACGAAAAAATTCACTTTGCAAAATTTCACGGAAACGTTATTTTCGTGTTTTACACACACAAACGCTATCAGATGAAACTATTTGAGTGTATTTAAGTCTATTTCGTTATATGGCACATAATTTAACGCAGAGGTTGTTAAAGAAACCAGCAATACATAGTACAGTGCTTTCTGCCTTGTTTGGACATTATGTCGTTAGAGGGCGCTGTTATAGAACTAATGTTGAATTTTTTAAAAATATGCATATCACCCGATTAAGTTCTTATTAGCGCAGTTTGATAGATATAAATGCCCTATGACTATATAAAAAGTTACATATCGCTGGAATCATTTTCCAGCGAGTATCAGTTTATTCGTCCTGTAAGAGTGAAAACAAGCAGGTTTTGACTAAAAAACACGAAAAAATTCACTTTTTGCAAAATTTCACGGAAACGTTATATTCGTGTTTTATACACACAAACGCTATCAGATGAAGCTATTTGAGTGTATTTAAGTGTATTTCGTTATATGGCACATAATTTAACGCAGAGGTTATTAATGAAACCAGCAATACTTAGTACAGTGCTTGCTTGTTTGGAAGGTGACCCTGAAGGTTGAACTGAATCCACACCCTTCAGGTTCATGTTCCCTCGTTAGGTAGGATGAACCTGAAGGTTGAACTGACTCCACACCCTTCAGGTTCATGTTCCCTAGTTAGGGACGATGATGCTCAAGGTAGAACGAATTCGCCAGCCGATCAACCTTGAGCATCAACCTCCCTCTAAATGAAAGTCGCTATTTTTTTTCCTTGAGGGTCATCTACCTTCAGGAAATAATAAGTAACACAAACATGACTATGTACAAGGATGAAAATTGAATACAGGACGCTGTTATCGAACTAATTTTGATTTTTTTTTAAATTTCCATATCAACCGATTAAGTTCTTATTAGCACAGTTTGATACATATCAATGCCGTATGCCTATATAAAAAGTTTGATATCGCTGGAATCATTTTCCAGCGAGTATCAGCGTATTGGCGCTGTAAGAGTGAAAACAAGCAGATTTTGACTAAAAAACTCGAAAAAATTCGCTTTTTGCAAAATTTCACTTAAACGTTATTTTCGTGCTTTACACACACAAACGCTATCAGATGAAGCTACTTGAGTGTATTTAAGTGTATTTCGTTATATGGCACATAATTTAACGCAGAGGTTATTAATGAAACCAGCAATACATAGTACAGTGCTTTCTTGTTTGGAAGGTGACCCTGAAGGTTGAACTGAATCCACACCCTTCAGGTTCATGTTCCCTCTTTAGGGAGGATGAACCTGAAGGTTGAACTGACTTCACACTCTTCAGGTTCATGTTCCCTAGTTAGGGATGATGATGCTCAAGGTAGAACGAAGTCGCCAGCCGATCTACCTTGAGCATCACCCTCCCTCTAAATGAAAGTCGCTATTTCTGTACCTTGATGGTCATCTACCTTCAGGAAATAAGTAACACAAACATGACTATGTACAAGGATGAAAATTGAATACAGGGCGCTGTTCTCGAACAAATGTGGATTTTTTTTTAAATTTCCATATCATCCGATTAAGTTCTTATTAGCGCAGTTTGATAGATATCAATGCCCTATGCCTATATAAAAAGTTACATATCGCTGGAATCATTTTCCAGCGAGTCTCAGCGTATTCGTGCTGAAAGAGTGAAAACAAGCAGGTTTTGACTAAAAAACACGAAAAAATTCACTTTTTGCAAAATTTCACGGAAACGTTATTTTCGTGTTTTACACACACAAACGCTATCAGATGAAGCTATTCGAGGGCATTTTAAGTGTATTTCGTTATATGGCACATAATTTAACGCAGAGTTTATTAATGAAACTAACAATACGTAGTACAGCGCTTTCTTGTTAGGAAGCTGACCCTGAAGGTTGAACTGAATCCACACCCTTCAGGTTCATGTTCCCTCGTTAGGGAGGATGAACCTGAAGTTTGAAATGACTCCACACCCTTCAGGTTCATGTTCCCTAGTTAGGGACGATGATGCTCAAGGTAGAACGAATTCGACAGCCGATCAACCTTGAGCATCAACCTCCATCTAAAGAAAGTCGCTATTTTTGTACCTTGAGGGTCATCTACCTTCAGCAAATAATAAATAAGTAACACAAACATGACTATGTACATGGATTAAAATTGAATACAGGGCGCTGTTATCGAACTAATGTTGATTTTTTTTAAAATTTCCATATCAACCGATTAAGTTCTTATTGGCACAGTTTGATACATATCAATGCCCTATGCCTATATAAAAAGATTGATATCGCTGGAATCAATTTCCAGCGAGTATCAGCGTATTTGTGCTGTAAGAGTGAAAACAATCAGATTTTGACTAAAAAACACGAAAAAATTCACTTTTTGCAAAATTTTACGGAAACGTTATTTTCGTGTTTTACACACACAAACGCTATCAGATGAAGCTATTTGAGTGTATTTAAGTGTATTTCGTTGTATGGCACATAATTTAACGCAGAGGTTATTAATGAAACCAGCAATACATAGTACAGTGCTTTCTTGTTTGGAAGGTGACCCTGAAGGTTGAACTGAATCCACACCCGTCAGGTTCATGTTCCCTAGTTAGGGATGATGATGCTCAAGGTACAACGAAGTCGCCAGCCGATCTACCTTGAGCATCACCCTCCCTCTAAATGAAAGTCGCTATTTTTCTACCTTGAGGGTCATCTCCTTCAGGAAATATTTAATAAATGATTAACTCAATCATGACTATGTACAAGTATGAAAATTGAATACAGGGCGCTGTTATCGAACAAATGTTGATTTTTTTTAAATTTCCATATCATCCGATTAATTTCTTATTAGCATAGTTTGATACATATCAATGCGATATGCCCATATAAAAAGTTTGATATCACTGGATTCAATTTCCAGCGAGTATCAGCGTATTGTTGCTGAAAGAGTGAAAACAAGCAGATTTTGACTAAAAAACACGAAAAAATTCACTTTTTGCAAAATTTCACGGAAACGTTATTTTCGTGTTTTACACACACAAACGCTATCAGATGAAGCTATTTGAGTGTATTTAAGTGTATTTCGTTGTATGGCACATAATTTAACGCAGATGTTGTTAAAGAAACCAGCAATACATAGTACAGTGCTTTCTGCCTTGTTTGGACATTATGTCGTTAGAGGGCGCTGTTATCGAACTAATTTTGAATTTTTTAAAAATTTGCATATCACCCGATTAAGTTCTTATTAGCACAGTTTGAGTGATATCAATGCCCTATGACTATATAAAAAGTTACATATCGCTCGAATCATTTTCCAGCGAGTATCAGAGTATTGGTTCTGTAAAAGTGAAATCAAGCAGATTTTGACTAAAAAACACGAAAAAATTCACTTTTTGTAAATTTCACGGAAACGTTATTTTCGTGTTTTACACACACAAACGCTCTCAGATGAAGCTATTTGAGTGTATTTAAGTGTATTTCGTTATATGGCACATAATTTAACGCAGAGGTTATTAATGAAACCAGCAATACATAGTACAGTGCTTTCTTGTTTGGAAGGTGACCCTGAAGGTTGAACTGAATCCACACCCTTCAGGTTCATGTTCCCTAGTTAGGGACGATGATGCTCAAGGTAGAACGAAATCGCCAGCCGATCAACCTTGAGCATCAACCTCCCTCTAAATGAAAGTCGCTAATTTTGTACCTTGAGGGTCATCTACCTTCAGGAAATAAATGTAACACAAACATGACTATGTACAAGGATGAAAATTGAATACGGCGCTGTAATCGAACTAATGTTGAATTTTTTTAAAATTTCCATATCATCCGATTAAGTTCTTATTAGCATAGTTTGATACATATCAATGCCCTATGCCTATATAAAACGTTTGATATCACTGGAATCATTTTCCAGCGAGTATCAGCGTATTGTTGCTGTAAGAGTGAAAACAAGCAGATTTTGATTAAAAAACACGAAAAAATTGACTTTGCAAAATTTCACGGAAACGTTATTTTCGTGTGTTACATACACAATCGCTATCAGATGAATCTATTTGAGTGTATTTAAGTGTATTTCGTTATATGGCACATAATTTAACACAGAGGTTATTAATGAAACCAGCAATACATAGTACAGTGCTCTCTTGTTTGGAAGGTGACCCTGAAGGTTGAACTGAATCCACACCCTTCAAATTCATGTTCCCTCGTTAGGGAGGATGAACCTGAAGGTTGAACTGACTTCACACCCTTTAGGTTCATGTTCCCTAGTTAGGGATAATGATGCTCAAGGTAGAACGAAGTCGCCAGCCGATTTACCTTGAGCATCACCCTCCCTCTAAACGAAAGTCGCTATTTTTGTACCTTTAAGGTCATCTACCTTCAGGAAATATTTAATAAATGAGTAACACAAACATGACTATGTACAAGTATGAAACTTGAATACAGGGCGCTGTTACTAAACTAATTTTGATTTTTTTTAAAATTTCCATATCATCCGATTAAGTTCTTATTACCATAGTTTGTTACATATCAATGCCCTATGCCTATATAAAAAGTTTGATATCGCTGGAATCATTTTCCAGCGAGTATCAGCGTATTGGTTCTGTAAGAGTGAAAACAAGCAGATTTTGACTAAAAAACACGAAAAAATTCACTTTTTGCAAAATTTCACGGAAACGTTATTTTCGTGTTTTACACACACAAACGCTATCAGATGAAGCTATTTGAGTGTATTTAAGTGTATTTCGTTATATGGCACATAATTTAACGCAGAGCTTATTAATGAAACCAACAATACATAGTACAGTACTTTCTTCTTTGGAAGGTGACCCTGATGGTTGAACTTAATCCACACCCTTCAGGTTCATGTTCCCTCGTTAGGAAGGATGAACCTGAAGGTTGAACTGACTTCACACCCTTCAGGTTCATGTTCCCTAGTTAGGGATGATGATGCTCAAGGTAGAACGAAGTCGCCAGCCGATCTTCATTGAGCATCACCCTCCCTCTAAATGAAAGTCGCTATTTTTGTACCTTGAGGGTCATCTACCGTCAGGATATATTTAATAAATGAGTAAGACAAACATGACTATGTTCAAGTATGAAAATTGAATACAGGGCGCTGTTATCGAACTAATGTTGATTTTTTAAAATTTCCATATCATCCGATTAAGTTCTTGTTAGCATAGTTTGATACATATCAATGCCCTATGCCCATATAAAAAGTTTTGATATCACAGGATTCATTTTCCAGCGAGTATCAGCGTATTGTTGCTGTAAGTGTGAAAACAAGCAGATTTTGACTAAAAAACACGAAAAAATTCACTTTTTGCAAAATTTCACGGAAACGTTATTTTCGTGTTTTACACACACAAACGCTATCAGATGTAGCTATTTGAGTGAATTTAAGTGTATTTCGTTATATGGCACATAATTTAACGCAGACTTTATTAATGAAACTAGCAATACATAGTACAGTGCTTTCTTGTTAGGAAGGTGACCCTGAAGGTTGAACTGAATCCACACCCTTCAGGTTCATGTTCCCTCGTTAGGGAGGATGAACCTGAAGGTTGAACTGACTCCACACCCTTCAGGTTCATGTTCCCTAGTTAGGGACGATGATGCTCAAGGTAGAACGAATTCGCCAGCCGATCAACCTTGAGCATCAACCTCCCTAATATGAAAGTCGCTATTTTTGTACCTTCAGGGTCATCTACCTTCAGGAAATATTTAATAAATGAGTAACACAAACATGACTATGTACAAGTATGAAAATTGAATACAGGGCGCTGTTATCGAACTAATGTTGATTTTTTTTAAAATTTCCATATCATCCGTTTAAGTTCTTATTAGCATAGTTTGATACATATCAATGCCCTATGCCTATATAAAAAGTTTGGTATCACTGGAATCATTTTCCAGCGAGTATCAGCGTATTGTTGCTGAAAGAATGAAAACAAGCAGATTTTGACTTAAAAAACACGAAAAAATTCACTTTTTGCAAAATTTCACGGAAACGTTATTTTCGTGTTTTACACACACAAACGCTATCATATGAAGCTCTTTCAGTGTATTTAAGTGTATTTCGTTATATGGCACATAATTTAACGCACAGGTTATTAATGAAACCAGCAATACATTGTACAGTACTTTCTTGTTTGGAAGGTGACCCTGAAGGTTGAACTGAATCCACACCCTTCAGGTTCATGTTCCCTCGTTAGGGAGGATGAACCTGAAGGTTGAACTGACTTCACACCCTTCAGTTTCATGTTCCCTAGTTAGGGGATGAAGATGCTCAAGGTAGAACGAAGTCGCCAGCCGATCTACCTTGAGCATCACCCTCCCTCTAAATGAAAGTCGCTATTTTTGTACCTTGAGGGTCATCTACCTTCAGGAAATATTTAATAAATGAGTCACACAAACATGACTATGTTCAAGTATGAAAATTGAATACAGGGCGGTGTTATCGAACTAATGTTGATTTTTTTTTAAATTTCCATATCATCCGATTAAGTTCTTATTAGAATAGATTGATACATATCAATGCCCTATGCCCATATAAAAAGTTTGATATCACTGGAATCATTTTCCAGCGAGTATCAGCGTATTGTTTCTGTAAGAGTGAAAACAAGCAGATTTTGACTAAAAAACACAAAAAAAATTCACTTTTTGCAAAATTTCACGGAAATGTTATTTTCGTGTTTTACACACACAAACGCAATCAGATGAAGCTATTTGAATGTATTTAAGTGTATTTCGTTGTATGGCACATAATTTAACGCAGATGTTGTTAAAGAAACCAGCAATACATAGTACAGTGATTTCTGCCTTGTTTGGATATTATGTCGTTAGAGAGCGCTGTTATCGAACTAATGTTGAATTTTTTAAAAATTTGCATATCACCCGATTAAGTTCTTATTAACGCAGTTTGATAGATATCAATGCCCTATGCCTATATAAAAAGTTACATATCGCTCGAATCATTTTCCAGCGAGTATCAGCATATTCGTGCTGTAAGAGTGAAAACAAGCAAGTTTTGACTAAAAAACACGAAAAAATTCACTTTTTGCAAAATTACACGGAAACGTTATTTTCGTGTTTTACACACACAAACGCTGGCAGATGAAGCTACTTGAGTGTATTTAAGTGTAATTCGTTATATGGCACATAATTTAACGCAGAGTTTATTAATGAAAATAGCAATACATAGTACAGTGCTTTCTTGTTAGGAAGGTGACCCTGAATGTTGAACTGAATCCACACCCTTCAGGTTCATGTTCCCTCTTTAGGGAGGATGAAACTGAAGGTTGAACTGACTTCACACCCTTCAGGTTCATGTTCCCTAGTTAGGGATGATGATGCTCAAGGTAGAACGAAGTCGCCAGCCGATCTACCGTGAGCATCACCCTCCCTCTAAATGAAAGTCGCTATTTCTGTACCTTGATGGTCATCTACCTTCAGGAAATAAGTAACACAAACATGACTATGTACAAGGATGAAAATTGAATACAGGGCGCTGTTCTCGAACTAATGTGGATTTTTTTTAAATTTCCATATCATCAGATTAAGTTCTTATTAGCATAGTTTGATACATATCAATGCCCTATGCCTATATAAAAAGTTTGGTATCACTGGAATCATTTTCCAGCGAGTATCAGCGAATTGTTGCTGTAAGAGTGAAAACAAGCAGATTTTGACAAAAAAACACGAAAAAATTCACTTTTTGCAAAATTTAACGGAAACGTTATTTTCGTGTTTTACACACACAAACGCTATCAGATGAAGCTATATGAGTGTATTTAAGTGTATTTCGTTATATGGCACATAATTTAACGCAGAGGTTATTAATGAAACCAGCAATACATAGTACAGTGCTTTCTTGTTTGGAAGGTGACCTTGAAAGTTGAACTGAATCCACACCCTTCAGGTTCATGTTCCCTAGTTAGGAATGATGATGCTCAAGGTAGAACTAAGTCGCAGCCGATTTACCTTGAGCATCACCCTCCCTCTAAATGAAAGTCGCTATTTTTGTACCTTGAGGGTCATCTACCTTCAGGAAATATTTAATAAATGAGTAACACAAACATGACTGAACAAGTATGAAAATTGAATACAAAGCGCTGTTACAACTAATTTTGATTTTTTTTAAAATTTCCATATCATCCGATTAAGTTCTTATTAGCATAGTTTGATGCATATCAATGCCCTAGCCTATATAAAACGTTTGGTATCACTGGAATCATTTTCCAGCGAGTATCAGCGTATTGTTGCTGTAAGAGTGAAAACAAGCAGATTTTGACTAAAAAACACGAAAAAATTCACTTTGCAAAATTTCACGGAAACGTTATTTTCGTGTTTTACACACACAAACGCTATCAGATGAAGCTATTTGAGTGAATTTAAGTGTATTTCGTTATTGGGCACATAATCTAACGCATAGCTTATTAATGAAACCAGCAATACATAGTACAGAGCTTTCTTGTTTGGAAGGTGACCCTGAAGGTTGAACTGAATCCACACCCTTCAGGTTCATGTTCCCTCGTTAGAGAGGATGAACCTGAAGGTTGAACTGACTTCACACCCTTCAGGTTCATGTTCCCTAGTTAGGGATGATGATGCTCAAGGTAGAACTAAGTCGCCAGCCGATTTACCTTGAGCATCACCCTCTCTCTAAATGAAAGTCGCTATTTTTGTACCTTGAGGGTCATCTACCTTCAGGAAATATTTAATAAATGAGTAGCACAAACATGACTATGTACATGTATGAAAATTGAATACAGGGCGCTGTTACTAAACTAATTTTGATTTTTTTTAAAATTTCCATATCATCCGATTAAGTTCTTATAAGCATAGTTTGATACATATCAATGCGCTATGCCCATATAAAAAGTTTGATATCACTGGATTCAATTTCCAGCGAGTATCAGCGTATTGTTGCTGTAAGAGTGAAAACAAGCAGATTTTGACTAAAAAACACGAAAAAATTCACTTTTTGCAAAATTTCACGGAAACGTTATTTTCGGGTTTTACACACACAAACACTATCAGATGAAGCTATTTGAGTGTATTTAAGTGTACTTCGTTATATGGCACATAATTTAACGCACAGGTTATTAATGAAACCAGCAATACATAGTACAGTGCTTTCTTGTTTGGAAGGTGACCCTGAAGGTTGAACTGAATCCACACCCTTCAGGTTCATGTTCCCTCGTTAGGGAGGATGAACCTGAAGGTTGAACGGACTTCACACCCTTTAGGTTCATGTTCCCTATTTAGGAATGATGATGCTCAAGGTAGAACTAAGTCGCCAGCCGATTTTCCTTGAGCATCACCCTCCCTCTAAATGAAAGTTCCTATTTTTGTACCTTGAGGGTTATCTACCTTCAGGAAATATTTAATAAATGAGTAACACAAACATGACTATGTACAAGTAAGAAAAGTGAATACAGGGCGCTGTTATCGAATTAATGTTGATTTTTTTTTAAATTTCCATATCATCCGATTAAGTTCTTATTAGCATAGTTTGATACATATCAATGCCCTAGCCTATATAAAACGTTTGGTATCACTGGAATCATTTTCTAGCGAGTATCAGCGTATTGTTGCTGTAAGAGTGAAAACAAGCAGATTTTGACTAAAAAACACGAAAAAATTCACTTTTTGCAAAATTTCACGGAAACGTTATTTTCGTGTTTTTTTCACACACAAACGCTATCAGATGAAGCTATTTGAGTGAATTTAAGTGTATTTCGTTATTGGGCACATAATTTAACGCAGAGCTTATTAATGAAACCAGCAATACATAGTACAGTGCTTTCTTGTTTGGAAGGTGACCCTGAAGGTTGAACTGAATCCACACCCTTCAGGTTCATGTTCCCTCGTTAGGGAGGATGATGTTCAAGGTAGAACGAAGTCGCCAGCCGATCTACCTTGAGCATCACCCTCCCTCTAAATGAAAGTCGCTATTTTTGTACCTTGAGGATCATCTACCTTCAGGAAATATTTAATGAATGAGTAACACAAACATGACTATGTACAAGTATGAAAATTGAATACAGGGCGCTGTTATCGAACTAATCTTGATTTTTTTTTAAATTTCCATATCATCCGATTAAGTTCTTATTAGCATGGTTTGATACATATCAATGCCCTATGCCTACATAAAAAGTTTGGTATCACTGGAATCATTTTCCAGCGAGTATCAGCGTGTTGTTGCTGTAAGAGTGAAAACAAGCAGATTTTGACTAAAAAACACGAAAAAATTCACTTTTTGCAAAATTTCACGGAAAGGTTATTTTCGTGTTTTACACACACAAACGCTATCAAATGAAGCTATTTGAGTGTATTTAAGTGTATTTCGTTATATGGCACATAATTTAACGCAGAGTTTATTAATGAAACTAGCAATACATAGTACAGTGCTTTCTTGTTAGGAAGGTGACCCTGAAGGTTGAACTTAATCCACACCCTTCAGTTTCATGTTCCCTCGTTAGGGAGGATGAACCTGAAGGATGAACTGACTTCACACCCTTAAGGTTCATGTTCCCTAGTTAGGGATGATGATGCTCAAGGTAGAACGAAGTCGCCAGCCGATCTACCTTGAGCATCACCCTCCCTCTAAATGAAAGTCGCTATTTTTGTACCTTGAGGGTCATCTACCGTCAGGAAATATTTAATAAATGAGTAACACAAACATGACTATGTACAAGTATGAAAATTGAATACAGAACGCTGTTATCGAACTAATGTTGTTTTTTTTTAAAATTTCCACATCATCTGATTAAGTTCTTATTAGCATAGTTTGATACATATCAATGCGCTATGCCTACATAAAAAGTTTCATATCACTTGAATCATTTTCCAGCGTGTTTCAGCGTATTGTTGCTGTAAGAGTGAAAACAAGCAGATTTTGATTAAAAAACACGAAAAAATTCACTTTGCAAAATTTCACGGAAACGTTATTTTCGTGTGTTACATACACAAACGCTATCAGATGAAGCTATTTGAGTGTATTTAAGTGTATTTCGTTATATGGCACATAATTGAACGCAGAGGTTATTAATGAAACCAGCAATACATAGTACAGTGCTTTCTTGTTTGGAAGGTGACCCTGAAGGTTGAACTGAATCCATACCCTTCAGGTTCATGTTCCCTAGTTAGGGTTGATGATGCTCAAGGTACAACGAAGTCGCCAGCCGATCTACCTTGAGCATCACCCTCCCTCTAAATGAAAGTCGCTATTTTTGTACCTTGAGGGTCATCTACCTTCAGGAAATATTTAATAAATGAGTAACTCAAACATGACTATGTACAAGTATGAAAATTGAATACAGGGCGCTGTTATCGAACTAATGTTGATTTTTGTAAAATTTCCATATCATCCGATTAAGTTCTTATTAGCAGAGTTTGATACATATCAATGCGCTATGCCTACATAAAAAGTTTCATATCACTTGAATCATTTTCCAGCGAGTTTCAGCGTATTGTTGCTGTAAGAGTGAAAACAAGCAGATTTTGATTAAAAAACACGAAAAAATTCACTTTTTGCAAAATTTCACGGAAACGTTATTTTCGTGTTTTTTTCACACACAAACGCCATCAGATGAAGCTATTTGAGTGTATTTAAGTGTATTTCGTTATATGGCACATAATTTAACGCAGAATTTATTAATGAAACTAGCAATACCTAGTACAGTGCTTTCTTGTTAGGAAGGTGACGCTGAAGGTTGAACTGAATCCACACCCTTCAGGTTCATGTTCCCTCGTTAGGGAGGATGAACCTGAAGGTTGAACTGACTCCACACCCTTCAGGTTCATGTTCCCTAGTTAGGGACGACGATGCTCAAGGTAGAACGAATTCGCCAGTCGATCAACCTTGAGCATCAACCTCCCTCTGAATGAAAGTCGCTATTTTTGTACCTTGATGGTCATCTACCTTCAGGAAATAAATGTAACACAAACATGACTATGTACAAGTATGAAAATTGAATACAGGGCGCTGTTATCGAAATATGTTGATTTTTTTAAAATTTCCATATCATCTGATTAAGTTCTTATTAGCATAGTTTGATACATATCAATGCCCTATGCCTATATAAAAAGTTTGATATCGTTGTATCATTTTCCAGCGAGTATCAGCGTATTGGTTCTGTAAGAGTGAAAACAAGCAGATTTTGAATAAAAAACACGAAAAAATTCACTTTTTGTAAATTTCACGGAAACGTTATTTTCGTGTATTACAAAAGCTATCAGATGAAGCTATTTGAGTGTATTTAAGTGTATTTCTTTATATGGCACATAATTTAACGCAGAGGTTATTAATGAAACCAGCAATACATAGTACAGTGCTTTCTTGTTTGGAAGGTGACCCTGAAGGTTGAACTGAATCCACACCCTTCAGGTTCATGTTCCCTAGTTAGGGATGATGATGCTCAAGGTACAACGAAGTCGCCAGCCGATCTACCTTGAGCATCACCCTCCCTCTAAATGAAAGTCGCTATTTTTGTACCTTGAGCGTCATCTACCTTCAGGAAATATTTAATAAATGAGTAACTCAAACATGACTATGTACAAGTATGAAAATTGAATACAGGGCGCTGTTATCGAACTAATGTTGATTTTTGTAAAATTTCCATATCATCCGATTAAGTTCTTATTAGCATAGTTTGATACACATCAATGCGCTATGCCCATATAAAAAGTTACATATCACTGGAGTCATTTTCCAGCGAGTATCAGCGTATTCGTGCTGTAAGAGTGAAAACAAGCAGGTTTTGACTAAAAAACACGAAAAAATTCACTTTTTGCAAAATTTCACGGCAACGTTATTTTCGAGTTTTACACACACAAACGCTATCAGATGAAGCTATTTGAGTGAATTTAAGTGTATTTCGTTATATGGCACATAATTTAACGCAGAGTTTATTAAAGAAACTAGCAATACATAGTACAGTGCTTTCTTGTTAGGAAGGTGACCCTGAAGGTTGAACTGAATCCACACCCTTCAGGTTCATGTTCCCTCGTTAGGGAGGATGAACCTGAAGGTTGAACTGACTCCACACCCTTCAGGATCATGTTCCCTAGTTAGGGACGAGGATGCTCAAGGTAGAACGAATTCGCCAGCCGATCAACCTTGAGCATCAACCTCCCTCTAAATGAAAGTCGCTATTTTTGTACCTTAAGGGTCCTCTACCTTCACGAAATAATAAATAACACAAACATGACTATGTACAAGTATGAAAATTGAATACAGGGCGCTGTTATCGAACTAATGTTGTTTTTTTTTTAAATTTCCATATCATCAGGTTAAGTTCTTAATAGCATAGTTTGATACATATCAATGCCCTATGCCTATGTAAAAAGTTTGTTATCACTAGAATCATTTTCCAGCGAGTATCAGCGAATTGTTGCTGTAACAATGAAAACAAGCAGATTTTGACTAAAAAACACGAAAAAATTCACTTTTTGCAAAATTTCACGGAAACGTTATTTTCGTGTTTTACACACACAAACGCAATCAGATGAAGCTACTTGAGTGTATTTAAGTGTATTTCGTTGTATGGCACATAATTTAACGCAGAGGTTGTTAAAAAACCAGCAATACATAGTACAGTGCTTTCTGCCTTGTTTGGACATTATGTCGTTAGAGGGCGCTGTTATAGAACTAATGTTGAATTTTTTAAAAATTTGCATATCACCCGATTAAGTTCTTATTAGCGCAGTTTGATAGATATCACTGCCCTATGCCTATATAAAAAGTTACATATCGCTCGAATCATTTTCCAGAGAGTATCAGCTTATTCGTACTGTAAGAATGAAAATAAGCAGGTTTTGACTAAAAAACACGAAAAAATTCACTTTTTGCAAAATATCACGGAAACGTTATTTTCGTGTTTTAAACACACAAACGCTATCAGATGAAGCTATTTGAGTGTATTTAAGTGTATTTCGTTATATGGCACATAATTTAACGCAGAGGTTATTAATGAAACCAGCAATACATAGTACAGTGCTTTCTTGTTTGGAAGGTGACCCTGAAGGTTGAACTGAATCCACACCCTTCAGGTTCATGTTCCCTCTTTAGGGAGGATGAACCTGAAGGTTGAACTGACTTCACACCCTTCAGGTTCATGTTCCCTAGTTAGGGATGATGATGCTCAAGGTAGAACGAAGTCGCCAGCCGATCTACCTTGAGCATCACCCTCCCTCTAAATGAAAGTCGCTATTTTTGTACCTAGAGGGTCATCTACCTTCAGGAAATATTTAATAAATGAGTATCCCAAACATGACTATGTACAAGGAAGAAAATTGAATACAGGGCGCTGTTATCGAACTATTGTTGATTTTTTTAAAAATTTCCATATCAACCGATTAAGTTCTTATTAGTAAAGTTTGATAAATATCGATGCCCTATGCCTATATAAAAAGTTTAATATCGCTGGAATCATTTTCCAGCGAGTATCAGCTTATTCGTGCTGTAAGTGTGAAAACAAGCAGGTTTTGACTAAAAAACACGAAAAAACTCACTTTTTGCAACATTTCACGGAAACGTTATTTTCGTGTTTTACACACACAAACGCTATCAGATGAAGCTATTTCAGTGTATTTAAGTGTATTTCGTTATATGGCACATAATTTAACACAGAATTTGTTAAAGAAACCAGCAATACATAGTACAGTGCTTTCTGCCTTGTTTGGATGTTATGTCGTTAGAGGGCGCTGTTATCGAACTAATGTTGAATTTTTTAAAAATTTGCATATCACCAGATTAAGTTCTTATTAGCGCAGTTTGATAGATATCAGTGCCCTATGCCTATATAAAAAGTTACATATCGCTCAAATCATTTTCCAGCGAGTATCATCTAAATTCGTGCAGTAAGAGTGAAAACAAGCAGGTTTTGACTAAAAAACAAGAAAAAATTCACTTTTTGCAAAATTTCACGGAAACGTTATTTTCGTGTTTTCCACACACAAACGCTATCAGATGAAGCTATTTGAGTGTATTTAAGTGTATTTCGTTATATGGCACATAATTTAACACAGAGGTTGTTAAAGAAACCAGCAATACATAGTACAGTGCTTTCTGCCTTGTTTGGATGTTATGTCGTTAGAGGGCGCTGTTATCGAACTAATGTTGAATTTTTTAAAAATTTGCATATCACCCGATTAAGTTCTTATTAGCGCAGTTTGATAGATATCACTGCCCTATGCCTATATAAAAAGTTACATATCGCTCGAATCATTTTCCAGCGAGTATCAGCTTATTCGTGCTGTAAGAGTGAAAACAAGCAGGTTTTGACTAAAAAACACGAAAAAATTCACTTTTTGCAAAATTTCACGGAAACGTTATTTTCGTGTTTTACACACACAAACGCTATCAGATGAAGCTATTTGAGTGTATTTAAGTGTATTTCGTTATATGGCACATAATTTAACGCAGAGGTTGTTAAAGAAACCAGCAATACATAGTACAGTGCTTTCTGCCTTGTTTGGATATTATGTCGTTAGAGGGCGATGTTATCGAACTAATGTTGAATTTTTTAAAAATTTGCATATCACCCGATTAAGTTCTAATTAGCGCAGTTTGATACATATCACTGCCCTATGCCTATATAAAAAGTTACATATCGCTCGAATCATTTTCCAGCGAGTATCAGCTTATTCGTGCTGAAAGAGTGAAAACAAGCAGGTTTTGACTAAAAAACACGGAAAAATTCACTTTTTCCAAAATTTCACGGAAACGTTATTTTCGTGTTTTACACACACAAACGCTATCAGATGAAGCTATTTGAGTGTATTTAAGTGTACTTCGTTATATGGCACATAATTTAACGCAGAGGTTGTTGAAGAAACCAGCAATACATAGTACAGTGCTTTCTGCCTTGTTTGGACATTATGTCGTTAGAGGGCGCTGTTATAGAACTAATATTGAATTTTTTAAAAATTTGCATATCACCCGATTAAGTTCTTATTAGCGCAGTTTGATAGATATCACTGCCCTATGCCTATATAAAAAGTTACATATCGCTCGAATCATTTTCCAGCGAGTATCAGCGTATTCGTTCTGCTAGAGTGAAAACAATCAGATTTTGACTAAAAAACACGAAAAAATTCACTTTTTGCAAAATTTCACGGAAACGTTATTTTCGTGTTTTACACACACAAACGCTATCAGATGAAGCTATTTGAGTGTATTTAAGTGTATTTCGTTATATGGCACATAATTTAACGCAGAGGTTATTAATGAAACCAGCAATACATAGTACAGTGCTTTCTTGTTTGGAAGGTGACCCTGAAGGTTGAACTGAATCCACACCCTTCAGGTTCATGTTCCCTCGTTAGGGAGGATGAACCTGAAGGTTGAACTGACTTCACACCCTTTAGGTTCATGTTCCCTAGTTAGGGATGATGATGCTCAAGGTAGAACGAAGTCGCCAGCCGATTTACCTTGAGCATCACCCTCACTCTAAATGAAAGTCGCTATTTTTGTACCTTGAGGTCATCTACCTTCAGGAAATATTTAATAAATGAGTAACACAAAAATGACTATGACTCGCTGGAATCATTTTCCAGCGAGTATCAGCGAATTCGTGCTGTAAGAGTGAAAACAAGCAGGTTTTGACTAAAAAACACGAAAAAATTCACTTTTTGCAAAATTTCACGGAAACGTTATTTTCGTGTTTTACACACACAAACGCTATCAGATGAAGCTATTTGAGTGTATTTAAGTGTATTTCGTTATATGGCACATAATTTAACGCAGAGTTTATTAATGAAACTAGCAATACATAGTACAGTGCTTTCTTGTTAGGAAGGTGACATTGAAGGTTGAACTGAATCCACACCGTTCAGGTTCATGTTCCCTCGTTAGGGAGGATGATCCTGAAGGTTGAACTGACTCCACACCCTTCAGGTTCATGTTCCCTAGTTATGGACGATGATTCTCAAGGTAGAACGAATTCGCCAGCCGATCAACCTTGAGCATCAACCTCCCTCTAAATGAAAGTCGCTATTTTTGTACCTTAAGGGTCATCTACCTTCAGGAAATAATAAATAACACAAACATGACTATGTACAAGGAAGAAAATTGAATACAGGGCGCTGTTATCGAACTAATGTTGATTTTTTTTTAAATTTCCATATCATCCGATTAAGTTCTTATTAGCATAGTTTGATACATATCAATGCCCTATGCCTACATAAAAAGGTTGATATCACTGGAATCATTTTCCAGCAAGTATCAGCGTATTGTTGCTGTAAGAGTGAAAACAAGCAGATTTTGACTAAAAAACACGAAAAAATTCACTTTTTGCAAAATTTCACGGAAACGTTATTTTCGTGTTTTACACACACAAACGCTATCAGAAGAAGCTATTTGAGTGTATTTCAGTGTATTTCGTTATATGGCACATAATTTAACGCAGAGGTTATTAATGAAACCAGCAATACATAGTACAGTGTTTTCTTGTTTGGAAGGTGACCCTGAAGGTTGAACTGAATCCACACCCTTTAGGTTCATGTTCCCTCGTTAGGGAGGATGAACCTGAAGGTTCAACTGACTTCACACCCTTCAGGTTCATGTTCCATAGTTAGGGATGATGATGCTCAAGGTAGAAGGAAGTCGCCAGCCGATCTACCTTGAGCATCACCCTCCCTCTATACGAAAGTCGCAATTTTTGTACCTTTAGAGTCATCTACCTTCAGGAAATATTTAATAAATGAGTAACACAAACATGACTATGTACAAGTATGAAAATTGAATACAGGGCGCTGTTATCGAACTAATGTTGATTTTTTTAAAAATTTCCATATAATCAGTTTAAGTTCTTATTAGCACAGTTTGATATATATCAATGCCCTATGACTATATAAAAAGTTTGGTATCACTGGAATCATTTTCCAGCGAGTATCAGCGTATTGTTGCTGTAAGAGTGAAAACAAGCAGATTTTGACTAAAAAACACGAAAAAATTCACTTTTTGCAAAATATCACGGAAACGTTATTTTCGTGTTTTACACACACAAACGCTATCAGATGAAGCTATTTGAGTGTATTTAAGTGTATTTCGTTATATGGCACAAAATTCAACGCAGAGGTTACTAATGAAACCAGCAATACATAGTACAGTGCTTTCATGTTTGGAAGGTGAACCTGAAGGTTGAACTGAATCCACACCCTTCAGGTTCATGTTCCCTCGTTAGGGAGGATGAACCTGAAGGTTGAACTGACCACACCGTTTAGGTTCATGTTCCATAGTTAGGGATGATGATGCTCAAGGTAGAACGAAGTCGCCAGCCGATTTACCTTGATCATCACCCTCCCTCTAAATGAAAGTCGCTATTTTTGTACCTTGAGGGTCATCTACCTTCAGGAAATATTTAATAAATGAGTAACACAAACATGACTATGTACAAGTATGAAAATTGAATACAGGGCGCTGTTACTAAACTAATTTTGATTTTTTTTAAAATTTCCATATCATCCGATTAAGTTCTTATTAGCATAGTTTGATACATATCAATGCCCTATGCCTAGATAAAAAGTTTGATATCACTGGAATCATTTTAAAGCGAGTATCAGCGTATTGTTGCTGTAAGAGTGAAAACAAGCAGATTTTGACTAAAAAACACGAAAAAATTCACTTTTTGCAAAATTTCACAGAAAGGTTATTTTCGTGTTTTACACACACAAACGCTATCAGATGAAGCTATTTGAGTGTATTTAAGTGTATTTCGTTATGGCACATAATTTAACGCAGAGGTTATTAATGAAAGCAGCAATGCATAGTACAGTGTTTTCTTGTTTGGAAGGTGACCCTGAAGGTTGAACTGAATCCACACCCTTCAGTTTCATGTTCCCTCGTTAGGGAGGATGAACCTGAAGGATGAACTGACTTCACACCCTTAAGGTTCATGTTCCCTAGTTAGGGATGATGATGCTCAAGATAGAACGAATTCGCCAGCCGATCAACCTTGAGCATCAAACTCCCTCTAAATGAAAGTCGCTATTTTTGTACGTTGAGGATCATCTACCTTCAGGAAATAATAAATAAGTAACACAAACATGACTATGTACAAGTATGAAAATTGAATACAGGGCGCTGTTATCGAACTAATGTTGATTTTTTTTAAATTTCCATATCATCTGATTAAGTTCTTATTAGCATAGTTTGATACATATCAATGCCCTATGCCTATATAAAAAGTTTGATATCGTTGTATCATTTTCCAGCGAGTATCAGCGTATTGGTTCTGTAAGAGTGAAAACAAGCAGATTTTGACTAAAAAACACGAAAAAATTCACTTTGTAAATTTCACGGAAACGTTATTTTCGTGTATTACACACACAAAAGCTATCAGATGAAGCTATTTGAGTGTATTTAAGTGTATTTCTTTATATGGCACATAATTTAACGCAGAGGTTCTTAATGAAACCAGCAATACATAGTACAGTGCTTTCTTGTTTGGAAGGTGACCCTGAAGGTTGAACTGAATCCACACCCTTCAGGTTCATGTTCCCTAGTTAGGGATGATGATGCTCAAGGTACAACGAAGTCGCCAGCCGATCTACCTTGAGCATCACCCTCCCTCTAAATGAAAGTCGCTATTTTTGTACCTTGAGGGTCATCTACCTTCAGGAAATATTTAATAAATGAGTAACACAAACATGACTATGTACATGTATGAAAATTGAATACAGGGCGCTGTTATCGAACTAATGTTGATTTTTGTAAAATTTCCATTTCATCCGATTAAGTTCTTATTAGCATAGTTTGATACACATCAATGCGCTATGCCCATATAAAAAGTTTGATATCACTGGATTCAATTTCCAGCGATTATCAGCGTATTGTTGCTGTAAGAGTGAAAACAAGCAGATTTTGACTAAAAAACACGAAAAAATTCACTTTTTGCAAAATTTCACGGAAACGTTATTTTCGTGTTTTACACACACAAACGCTATCAGATGAAGCTATTTGAGTGTATTTAAGTGTATTTCGTTATATGGCACATAATTTAACGCAGAGGTTATTAATGAAACCAGCAATACATAGTACAGTACTTTCTTGTTTGGAAGGTGACCCTGAAGGTTGAACTGAATCCACACCCTTCAGGTTCATGTTCCCTCGTTAGGGAGGATGAACCTGAAGGTTGAACTCATTTCACTCCCTTCAGGTTCATGTTCACTAGTTAGGGATGATGATGCTCAAGGTAGAACGAAGTCGCCAGCCGATCTACCTTGAGCATCACCCTCCCTCTAAATGAAAGTCACTATTTTTGTACCTTGAGGGTCATCTACCTTCAGGAAATATTTAATAAATGAGTAACACAAACATGACTATGTACAAGTATGAAAATTGAATACAGGGCGCTGTTATCGAACTAATGTTTATTTTTTTTTTAAATTTCCATATCATCAGATTAAGTTCTTATTAGCATAGTTTGATACACATCAATGCCCTATGCCTATGTAAAAAGTTTGGTATCACTAGAATCATTTTCCAGCGAGTATCAGCGTATTGTTGCTGTAACAGTGAAAACAAGCAGATTTTGACTAAAAAACACGAAAAAATTCACTTTTTGCAAAATTTCACGGAAACGTTATTTTCGTGTTTTACACACACAAACGCAATCAGATGAAGCTATTTGAGTGCATTTAAGTGTGTTTCGTTGTATGGCACATAATTTAACGCAGAGGTTGTTAAAAAACCAGTAATACATAGTACAGTGCTTTCTGCCTTGTTTGGACATTATGTGGTTAGAGGGCGCTGTTGTAGAACTAATGTTGAATTTTTTAAAAATTTGCATATCACCCGATTAAGTTCTTATTAGCGCAGTTTGATAGATATCACTGCCCTATGCCTATATAAAAAGTTACATATCGGTCGAATCATTTTCCAGAGAGTATCAGCTTATTCGTGCTGTAAGAATGAAAATAAGCACGTTTTGACTAAAAAACACGAAAAAATTCACTTTTTGCAAAATATCACGGAAACGTTATTTTCGTGTTTTAAACACACAAACGCTATCAGATGAAGGTATTTGAGTGTATTTAAGTGTATTTCGTTATATGGCACATAATTTAACGCAGAGGTTATTAATGAAACCAGCAATACATAGTACAGTGCTTTCTTGTTTGGAAGGTGACCCTGAAGGTTGAACTGAATCCACACCCTTCAGGTTCATGTTCCCTCGTTAGGGAGGATGAACCTGAAGGTTGAACTGACTCCACACCCTTCAGGTTCATGTTCCATAGTTAGGGACGATGATGCTCAAGGTAGAACGAAGTCGCCTGCCGATCTACCTTGAGCATCACCCTCCCTCTAAATGAAAGTCGCTATTTTTGTACCTAGAGGGTCATCTACCTTCAGGAAATAAATGAGTAACCCAAACATGACTATGTACAAGGATGAAAATTGAATACAGGGCGCTGTTATCGAACTAATGTTGATTTTTTTTAAATTTCCATATCATCCGATTAAGTTCTTATTAACATAGTTTGATACATATCGATGTCCTATGCCTATATAAAAAGTTTGATATCGCTGGAATCATTTTCCAGCGAGTATCAGCGTATTGGTGCTGTAAGAGTGAAAACAAGCAGATTTTGACTAAAAAACACGAAAAAATTCACTTTTTGCAAAATTTCACGGAAACGTTATTTTCATGTTTTACAGACACACAAACGCTATCAGATGAAGCTATTTGAGTGTATTTAAGTGAATTTCGTTATATGGCACATAATTTAACGCAGAGGTTGTTAAAGAAACCAGCAATACATAGTACAGTGCTTTCTGCCTTGTTTGGACATTATATCGTTAGAGGGCGCTGTTATAGAACTAATGTTGAATTTTTTAAAAATTTGCATATCACCCGATTAAGTTCTTATTAGCATAGTTTGTTAGATATCACTGCCCTATGCCTATATAAAAAGTTACATATCGCTCGAATCATTTTCCAGCGAGTATCAGCTTATTCGTGCTGTAAGAATTAAAAGAAGCAGGTTTGACTAAAAAACACGAAAAAATTCAATTTTTGCAAAATTTCACGGAAACGTTATTTTCGTGTTTTACACACACAACCGCTATCAGATGAAGCTATTTGAGTGAATTTAAGTGTATTTCGTTATATGGCACATAATTTAACGCAGCGGTTGTTAAAAAACCAGCAATACATAGTACAGTGCTTTCTGCCTTGTTTGGACATTATGTCGTTAGAGGGCGCTGTTATAGAACTAATGTTGAATTTTTTAAAAATTTGCATATCACCCGATTAAGTTCTTATTAGCGCAGTTTGATAGATATCACTGCGGTATGCCTATATAAAAAGTTACATATCGCTCGAATCATTTTCCAGCGAGTATCAGCTTATTCGTGCTGTAAGAGTGAAAACAAGCAGGTTTTGACTAAAAAACACGAAAAAATTCACTTTTTCCAAAATTTCACGGAAACGTTATTTTCGTGTTTTACACACAAAAACGCTATCAGATGAAGCTATTTGAGTGTATTTAAGTGTACTTCGTTATATGGCACATAATTTAACGCAGAGGTTGTTGAAGAAACCAGCAATACATAGTACAGTGCTTTCTGCCTTGTTTGGACATTATGTCGTTAGAGGGCGCTGTTATCGAACTAATGTTGAATTTTTTAAAAATTTGCATATCACGCGATTAAGTTCTTATTAGCGCAGTTTGATAGATATCAGTGCACTATGCCTATATAAAAAGTTACATATCGATCGAATCATTTTCCAGCGAGTATCAGCTTATTCGTGCTGTAAGAGTGAAAACAAGCAGGTTTTGACTAAAAAACACGAAAAAATTCACTTTTTGCAAAATTCCACGGAAACGTTATTTTCGTGGTTCACACACACAAACGCTATCAGATGAAGCTATTTGAGTGTATTTAAGTGTATTTCGTTATATGGCACATAATTTAACGCAGAGTTTGTTAAAGAAACCAGCAATACCTAGAACAGTGCTTTCTGCCTTGTTTGGACATTATGTCGTTAGAGGGCGCTGTTATAGAACTAATGTTGAATTTTTTAAAAATTTGCATATCACCCGATTAAGTTCTTATTAGCGCAGTTTGATAGATATCACTGCGCTATGCCTATATAAAAAGTTACATATCGCTCGAATCATTTTCCAGCGAGTATCAGCTTATTCGTGCTGTAAGAGTGAAAAGAAGCAGGTTTTGACTAAAAAACACGAAAAAATTCAATTTTTGCAAAATTTCACGGAAATGTTATTTTCGTGTTTTACACACACAAACGCTATCAGATGAAGCTATTTGAGTGAATTTACGTGTATTTCGTTATATGGCACATAATTTAACGCAGCCGTTGTTAAAAAACCAGCAATACATAGTACAGTGCTTTCTGCCTTGTTTGGACATTATGTGGTTAGAGGGCGCTGTTTTAATACTAATGTTGAATTTTTTAAAAATTAGCATATCACCCAATGAAGTTCTTATTAGCGCAGTTTGTTAGATATCACCCCCCACCCCCCCCCCCCCCCACCCCCCCCCCCCCCCACCCCCCCCCCCCCCCACCCCCCCCCCCCCCCACCCCCCCCCCCCCCCACCCCCCCCCCCCCCCACCCCCCCCCCCCCCCACCCCCCCCCCCCCCCACCCCCCCCCCCCCCCACCCCCCCCCCCCCCCACCCCCCCCCCCCCCCACCCCCCCCCCCCCCCACCCCCCCCCCCCCCCACCCCCCCCCCCCCCCACCCCCCCCCCCCCCCACCCCCCCCCCCCCCCACCCCCCCCCCCCCCCACCCCCCCCCCCCCCCACCCCCCCCCCCCCCCACCCCCCCCCCCCCCCACCCCCCCCCCCCCCCACCCCCCCCCCCCCCCACCCCCCCCCCCCCCCACCCCCCCCCCCCCCCACCCCCCCCCCCCCCCACCCCCCCCCCCCCCCACCCCCCCCCCCCCCCACCCCCCCCCCCCCCCACCCCCCCCCCCCCCCACCCCCCCCCCCCCCCACCCCCCCCCCCATGAGGGTCATCTACCTTCAGGAAATAAATAAGTAACACAAACATGACTATGTACAAGGATGAAAATTGAATACAGGGCGCTGTTATCGAACTAATGTTGAATTTTTTTAAAATTTCCATATCATCCGATTAAGTTCTTATTAGCATAGTTTGATACATATCAATGCCCTATGCCTATATAAAAAGTTTGATATCGCTGGAATCATTTTCCAGCGAGTATCAGCGTATTGTTGCTGTAAGAGTGAAAACAAGCAGATTTTGACTAAAAAACACGAAAAAATTCACTTTTTGCAAAATTTCACGGAAACGTTATTTTCGTGTTTTACACACACAAACGCTATCAGATGAAGCTATTTGAGTGTATTTAAGTGTATTTCGTTATATGGCACATAATTTAACGCAGAGCTTATTAATGAAACCAGCAATACATAGTACAGTATTCTTCTTTGGAAGGTGACCCTGAAGGTTGAACTGAATCCACACCCTTCAGGTTCATGTTCCCTCGTTAGGGAGGATGAACCTGAAGGTTGAACTGACTTCACACCCTTTAGGTTCATGTTCCCTAGTTAGGGATGATGATGCTCAAGGTAGAACGAAGTCGCCAGCCGATTTACCTTGAGCATCACCCTCCCTCTAAATGAAAGTCGCTATTTTTGTACCTTGAGGGTCATCTACCTTCAGGAAATATTTAATAAATGAGTAACACAAACATGACTATGTACAAGTATGAAAATTGAATACAGGGCGCTGTTATCGAACTAATTTTGATTTTTTTTAAAATTTCCATATCATCCGATTAAGTTCTTATTAGCATAGTTTGATACATATCAATGCCCTATGCCTATATAAAAAGTTTGATATCGCTGGAATCATTTTCCAGCGAGTATCAGCGTATTGGTTCTGTAAGAGTGAAAACAAGCAGATTTTGACTAAAAAACACGAAAAAATTCACTTTTTGCAAAATTTCACGGAAACGTTATTTTCGTGTTTTACACACACAAACGCTATCAGATGAAGCTATTTGAGTGTATTTAAGTGTATTTCTTTATGGCACATAATTTAACGCAGAGGTTATTAATGAAACCAGCAATACATAGTACAGTGCTTTCTTGTTTGGAAGGTGACCCTGAAGGTTGAACTGAATCCACACCCTTCAGGTTCATGTTCCCTAGTTAGGGATGATGATGCTCAAGGTAGAACGAAGTCGCCAGCCGATCTACCTTGAGCATCACCCTCCCTCTAAATGAAAGTCGCTATTTTTGTACCTTGAGGGTCATCTACCGTCAGGATATATTTAATAAATGAGTAACCCAAACATGACTATGTACAAGTATGAAAATTGAATACAGGGCGCTGTTATCGAACTAATGTTGATTTTTTAAAATTTCCATATCATCCGATTAAGTTCTTGTTAGCATAGTTTGATACATATAAATGCCCTATGCCCATATAAAAAGTTTTGATATCACAGGATTCATTTTCCAGCGAGTATCAGCGTATTGTTGCTGTAAGAGTGAAAACAAGCAGATTTTGACTAAAAAACACGAAAAAATTCACTTTGCAAAATTTCACGGAAACGTTATTTTCGTGTTTACACACACTAACGTTATCAGATGAAGCTATTTGAGTGTATTTAAGTGTATTTCGTTGTATGGCACATAATTTAACGCAGATGTTGTTAAAGATTTGTTTGGACATTATGTCGTTAGAGGGCGCTGTTATCGAACTAATTTTGAATTTTTTAAAAATTTGCATATCACCCGATTAAGTTCTTATTAGCGCAATTTGATAGATATCAATGCCCTATGACTATATAAAAAGTTACATATCGCTCGAATCATTTTTCAGCGAGTATCAGCGTATTCGTGCTGTAAGAGTGAAAACAAGCAGGTTTTGACTAAAAAACACGAAAAAATTCACTTTTTGCAAAATTTCACGGAAACGTTATTTTCGTGTTTTACACACACAAACGCTATCAGATGAAGCTATTTGAGTGTATTTAAGTGTATTTCGTTATATGGCACATAATTTAACGCAGAGTTTATTAATGAAACTAGCAATACATAGTACAGTGCTTTCTTGTTAGGAATGTGACCCTGAAGGTTGAACTGAATCCACACCCTTCAGGTTCATGTTCCCTCGTTAGGGAGGATGAACCTGAAGGTTGAACTGACTCCACACCCTTCAGGTTCATGTTCCCTAGTTAGGGACGATGATGCTCAAGGTAGAACGAATTCGCCAGCCGATCAACCTTGAGAATCAACCTCCCTCTAAATGAAAGTCGCTATTTTTTACGTTGAGGGTCATCTACCTTCAGGAAATAATAAATGTAACACAAACATGACTATGTACAAGGAAGAAAATTGAATACAGGGCGCTGGTATCGAACTAATGTTGATTTTTTTAAAATTTCCATATCATCCGATTAAGTTGTTAATAACATAGATAGATACATATCAATGCCCTATGCCCATATAAAAGTTTGATATCACTGGAATCATTTTCCAGCGAGTATCAGCGTATTGTTTCTGTAAGAGTGAAAACAAGCAGATTTTGATTAAAAAACACAAAAAAATTCACTTTTTGCAAAATTTCACGGAAACGTTATTTTCGTGTTTTACACACACAAACGCTATCAGATGAAGCTATTTGAGTGTATTTAAGTGTATTTCGTTATATGGTACATAATTTAACGCAGAGGTTATTAATGAAACCAGCAATACATAGTACAGTGCTTTCTTGTTTGGAAGATGACCCTGAAGGTTGAACTGAATCCACACCCTTCAGGTTCATGTTCCCTCTTTAGGGAGGATGAACCTGAAGGTTGAACTGACTTCACACCCTTCAGGTTCATGTTCCCTAGTTAGGGATGATGATGCTCAAGGTAGAACGAAGTCGCCAGCCGATCTACCTTGAGCATCACCCTCCCTCTAAATGAAAGTCGCTATTTCTGTACCTTGAGTGTCATCTACCTTCAGGAAATATTTAATAAATGAGTAACACAAACATGACTATGTACAAGTATGAAAATTGAATACAGGGCGCTGTTATCGAACTAATGTTGTTTTTTTTTAAAATTTCCATATCATCCGATTAAGTTCTTATTAGCAAAGTTTGATACATATGAATGCCCTATGCCTGTATAATAAGTTTGATATCACTTGAATCATTTTCCAGCGAGTATCAGCGTATTGGTGCTGTAAGAGTGAAAACAAGCAGATTATGACTAAAAAACACGAAAAAATTCACTTTTTGCAAAATTTCACGGAAACGTTATTTTCGTGTTTTACACACACAAACGCTATCAGATGAAGCTATTTGAGTGTATTTAAGTGTATTTCGTTATATGGCACATAATTTAACGCAGAGTTTATTAATGAAACTAGCAATACATAGTACAGTGCTTTCTTGTTAGGAAGGTGACCCTGCAGGTTCAACTGAATCCACACCCTTCAGGTTCATGTTCCCTCGTTAGGGAGGATGAACCTGAAGGTTGAACTGACTCCACACCCTTCAGGTTCATGTTCCCTAGTTAGGGACGATGATGCTCAAGGTAGAACGAATTCGACAGCCGATCAACCTTGAGCATCAACCTCCCTCTAAATGAAAGTCGCTATTTTTGTACCTTGAGGTTCATCTACCTTCAGGAAATAAGTAACACAAACATGACTATGAACAAGGATGAAAACTGAATACAGGGCGCTGTTATCGAACTAATGTTGGAATTTTTTAAAAATTTGCATATCACCCGATTAAGTTCTTATTAGCGCACTTTGATAGATATCAATGCCCTATGCCTATATAAAAAGTTACATATCGCTCGAATCATTATCCAGCGAGTATCAGCGTATTCGTGCTGCTAGAGTGAAAACAAGCAGGTTTTGACTAAAAAACACGAAAAAATTCACTTTTTGCAAAATTTCCCGGAAACGTTATTTTCGTGTTTTACACACACAAACGCTATCAGATGAAGCTATTTGAGTGTATTTAAGTGTATTTCGTTATATGGCACATAATTTAACGCAGAGTTTATTAATGAAACTAGCAATACATAGTACAGTGCTTTCTTGTTAGGAATGTGACCCTGAAGGTTGAACTGAATCCACACCCTTCAGGTTCATGTTCCCTCGTTAGGGAGGATGAACCTGAAGGTTGAACTGACTCCACACCCTTCAGGTTCATGTTCCCTAGTTAGGGACGATGATGCTCAAGGTAGAACGAATTCGCCAGCCGATCAACCTTGAGAATCAACCTCCCTCTAAATGAAAGTCGCTATTTTTTACGTTGAGGGTCATCTACCTTCAGGAAATAATAAATGTAACACAAACATGACTATGTACAAGGAAGAAAATTGAATACAGGGCGCTGGTATCGAACTAATGTTGATTTTTTTAAAATTTCCATATCATCCGATTAAGTTGTTAATAACATAGATAGATACATATCAATGCCCTATGCCCATATAAAAGTTTGATATCACTGGAATCATTTTCCAGCGAGTATCAGCGTATTGTTTCTGTAAGAGTGAAAACAAGCAGATTTTGATTAAAAAACACAAAAAAATTCACTTTTTGCAAAATTTCACGGAAACGTTATTTTCGTGTTTTACACACACAAACGCTATCAGATGAAGCTATTTGAGTGTATTTAAGTGTATTTCGTTATATGGTACATAATTTAACGCAGAGGTTATTAATGAAACCAGCAATACATAGTACAGTGCTTTCTTGTTTGGAAGATGACCCTGAAGGTTGAACTGAATCCACACCCTTCAGGTTCATGTTCCCTCTTTAGGGAGGATGAACCTGAAGGTTGAACTGACTTCACACCCTTCAGGTTCATGTTCCCTAGTTAGGGATGATGATGCTCAAGGTAGAACGAAGTCGCCAGCCGATCTACCTTGAGCATCACCCTCCCTCTAAATGAAAGTCGCTATTTCTGTACCTTGAGTGTCATCTACCTTCAGGAAATATTTAATAAATGAGTAACACAAACATGACTATGTACAAGTATGAAAATTGAATACAGGGCGCTGTTATCGAACTAATGTTGTTTTTTTTTAAAATTTCCATATCATCCGATTAAGTTCTTATTAGCAAAGTTTGATACATATGAATGCCCTATGCCTGTATAATAAGTTTGATATCGCTTGAATCATTTTCCAGCGAGTATCAGCGTATTGGTGCTGTAAGAGTGAAAACAAGCAGATTATGACTAAAAAACACGAAAAAATTCACTTTTTGCAAAATTTCCCGGAAACGTTATTTTCGTGTTTTACACACACAAACGCTATCAGATGAAGCTATTTGAGTGTATTTAAGTGTATTTCGTTATATGGCACATAATTTAACGCAGAGTTTATTAATGAAACTAGCAATACATAGTACAGTGCTTTCTTGTTAGGAATGTGACCCTGAAGGTTGAACTGAATCCACACCCTTCAGGTTCATGTTCCCTCGTTAGGGAGGATGAACCTGAAGGTTGAACTGACTCCACACCCTTCAGGTTCATGTTCCCTAGTTAGGGACGATGATGCTCAAGGTAGAACGAATTCGCCAGCCGATCAACCTTGAGAATCAACCTCCCTCTAAATGAAAGTCGCTATTTTTTACGTTGAGGGTCATCTACCTTCAGGAAATAATAAATGTAACACAAACATGACTATGTACAAGGATGAATATTGAATACAGGGCGCTGGTATCGAACTAATGTTGATTTTTTTAAAATTTCCATATCATCCGATTAAGTTGTTATTAACATAGATAGATACATATCAATGCCCTATGCCCATATAAAAGTTTGATATCACTGGAATCATTTTCCAGCGAGTATCAGCGTATTGTTTCTGTAAGAGTGAAAACAAGCAGATTTTGATTAAAAAACACAAAAAAATTCACTTTTTGCAAAATTTCACGGAAACGTTATTTTCGTGTTTTACACACACAAACGCTATCAGATGAAGCTATTTGAGTGTATTTAAGTGTATTTCGTTATATGGTACATAATTTAACGCAGAGGTTATTAATGAAACCAGCAATACATAGTACAGTGCTTTCTTGTTTGGAAGATGACCCTGAAGGTTGAACTGAATCCACACCCTTCAGGTTCATGTTCCCTCTTTAGGGAGGATGAACCTGAAGGTTGAACTGACTTCACACCCTTCAGGTTCATGTTCCCTAGTTAGGGATGATGATGCTCAAGGTAGAACGAAGTCGCCAGCCGATCTACCTTGAGCATCACCCTCCCTCTAAATGAAAGTCGCTATTTCTGTACCTTGAGTGTCATCTACCTTCAGGAAATATTTAATAAATGAGTAACACAAACATGACTATGTACAAGTATGAAAATTGAATACAGGGCGCTGTTATCGAACTAATGTTGTTTTTTTTTAAAATTTCCATATCATCCGATTAAGTTCTTATTAGCAAAGTTTGATACATATGAATGCCCTATGCCTGTATAATAAGTTTGATATCACTTGAATCATTTTCCAGCGAGTATCAGCGTATTGGTGCTGTAAGAGTGAAAACAAGCAGATTATGACTAAAAAACACGAAAAAATTCACTTTGCAAAATTTCACGGAAACGTTATTTTTGTGTTTTACACACACAAACTCTATCAGATGAAGCTACTTGAGTGTATTTAAGTGTATTTCGTTATATGGCACATAATTTAACGCAGAGTTTATTAATGAAACTAGCATTACCTAGTACAGTGCTTTCTTGTTAGGAAGGTGACCCTGCAGGTTCAACTGAATCCACACCCTTCAGGTTCATGTTCCCTCGTTAGGGAGGATGAACCTGAAGGTTGAACTGACTCCACACCCTTCAGGTTCATGTTCCCTAGTTAGGGACGATGATGCTCAAGGTAGAACGAATTCGACAGCCGATCAACCTTGAGCATCAACCTCCCTCTAAATGAAAGTCGCTATTTTTGTACCTTGAGGTTCATCTACCTTCAGGAAATAAGTAACACAAACATGACTATGAACAAGGATGAAAACTGAATACACGGCGCTGTTATCGAACTAATGTGGATTTTTTTTAAAATTTCCATATCATCCGATTAAGTTCTTATTAGCGCAGTTTGATAGATATCAATGCCCTATGCCTATATAAAAAGTTACATATCGCTCGAATCATTTTCCAGCGAGTCTCAGCGTATTCGTCCTGAAAGAGTGAAAACAAGCAGGTTTTGACTAAAAAACACGAAAAAATTCACTTTTTGCAAAATTTCACGGAAACGTTATTTTCGTGTTTTACACACACAAACGCTATCAGATGAAGCTATTTGAGTGTATTTAAGTTTATTTCGTTACATGGCACATAATTCAACGCAGAGGTTATTAATGAAACCAGCAATACATAGTACAGTGCTTTCTTGTTTGGAAGGTGACCCTGAAGGTTGAACTGAATCCACACCCTTCAGGTTCATGTTCCCTCGTTAGGGAGGATGAATCTGAAGGTTGAACTGACCACACCCTTTAGGTTCATGTTCCCTAGTTAGGGATGATGATGCTCAAGGTAGAACGAAGTCGCCAGCCGATTTACCTTGAGCATCACCCTCCCTCTAAATGAAAGTCGCTATTTTTGTAACTTTAGGGTCATCTACCTTCAGGAAATATTTAATAAATGAGTAACACAAACATGACTATGTACAAGTATGAAAATTGAATACAGGGCGCTGTTACTAAACTAATTTTGATTTTTTTAAAATTTCCATATCATCCGATTAAGTTCTTATTAGCATAGTTTGATACATATCAATGCCCTATGCCTATATGAAAAGTTTGGTATCACTGGAATCATTTTCCAGCGAGTATCAGCGTATTGTTGCTGTAAGAGTGAAAACAAGCAGATTTTGACTAAAAAACACGAAAAACTTCACTTTTTGCAAAATTTCACGGAAACGTTATTTTCGTGTTTTACACACACAAACGCTATCAGATGAAGCTATTTGAGAGTATTTAAGTGTATTTCGTTATATGGCACATAATTTGACGCAGAGGTTATTAATGAAACCAGCAATACATAGTACAGTGCTTTCTTGTTTGGAAGGTGACCCTGAAGGTTGAACTGAATCCACACCCTTCAGGTTCATGTTCCCTCGTTAGGGAGGATGAACCTGAAGGTTGAACTGACTTCACACCCTTCAGTTTCATGTTCCCTAGTTAGGGATGAAGATGCTCAAGGTAGAACGAAGTCGCCAGCCGATCTACCTTGAGCATCACCCTCCCTCTAAATGAAAGTCGCTATTTCTGTACCTTGAGTGTCATCTACCTTCAGGAAATATTTAATAAATGAGTAACACAAACATGACTATGTACAAGTATGAAAATTGAATACAGGGCGCTGTTATCGAACTAATGTTGATTTTTTTAAAATTTCCATATCATCCGATTAAGTTCTTATTAGCATAGGTAGATACATATCAATGCCCTATGCCCATATAAAAAGTTTGATATCACTGGAATCATTTTCCAGCGAGTATCAGCGTATTGGTGCTGTAAGAGTGAAAACAAGCAGATTTTGACTAAAAAACACGAAAAAATTCACTTTTTGCAAAATTTCCCGGAAACGTTATTTTCGTGTTTTACACACACAAACGCTATCAGATGAAGCTATTTGAGTGTATTTAAGTGTATTTCGTTATATGGCACATAATTTAACGCAGAGTTTATTAATGAAACTAGCAATACATAGTACAGTGCTTTCTTGTTAGGAATGTGACCCTGAAGGTTGAACTGAATCCACACCCTTCAGGTTCATGTTCCCTCGTTAGGGAGGATGAACCTGAAGGTTGAACTGACTCCACACCCTTCAGGTTCATGTTCCCTAGTTAGGGACGATGATGCTCAAGGTAGAACGAATTCGCCAGCCGATCAACCTTGAGAATCAACCTCCCTCTAAATGAAAGTCGCTATTTTTTACGTTGAGGGTCATCTACCTTCAGGAAATAATAAATGTAACACAAACATGACTATGTACAAGGAAGAAAATTGAATACAGGGCGCTGGTATCGAACTAATGTTGATTTTTTTAAAATTTCCATATCATCCGATTAAGTTGTTAATAACATAGATAGATACATATCAATGCCCTATGCCCATATAAAAGTTTGATATCACTGGAATCATTTTCCAGCGAGTATCAGCGTATTGTTTCTGTAAGAGTGAAAACAAGCAGATTTTGATTAAAAAACACAAAAAAATTCACTTTTTGCAAAATTTCACGGAAACGTTATTTTCGTGTTTTACACACACAAACGCTATCAGATGAAGCTATTTGAGTGTATTTAAGTGTATTTCGTTATATGGTACATAATTTAACGCAGAGGTTATTAATGAAACCAGCAATACATAGTACAGTGCTTTCTTGTTTGGAAGATGACCCTGAAGGTTGAACTGAATCCACACCCTTCAGGTTCATGTTCCCTCTTTAGGGAGGATGAACCTGAAGGTTGAACTGACTTCACACCCTTCAGGTTCATGTTCCCTAGTTAGGGATGATGATGCTCAAGGTAGAACGAAGTCGCCAGCCGATCTACCTTGAGCATCACCCTCCCTCTAAATGAAAGTCGCTATTTCTGTACCTTGAGTGTCATCTACCTTCAGGAAATATTTAATAAATGAGTAACACAAACATGACTATGTACAAGTATGAAAATTGAATACAGGGCGCTGTTATCGAACTAATGTTGTTTTTTTTTAAAATTTCCATATCATCCGATTAAGTTCTTATTAGCAAAGTTTGATACATATGAATGCCCTATGCCTGTATAATAAGTTTGATATCGCTTGAATCATTTTCCAGCGAGTATCAGCGTATTGGTGCTGTAAGAGTGAAAACAAGCAGATTATGACTAAAAAACACGAAAAAATTCACTTTTTGCAAAATTTCACGGAAACGTTATTTTTGTGTTTTACACACACAAACTCTATCAGATGAAGCTACTTGAGTGTATTTAAGTGTATTTCGTTATATGGCACATAATTTAACGCAGAGTTTATTAATGAAACTAGCAATACCTAGTACAGTGCTTTCTTGTTAGGAAGGTGACCCTGCAGGTTCAACTGAATCCACACCCTTCAGGTTCATGTTCCCTCGTTAGGGAGGATGAACCTGAAGGTTGAACTGACTCCACACCCTTCAGGTTCATGTTCCCTAGTTAGGGACGATGATGCTCAAGGTAGAACGAATTCGACAGCCGATCAACCTTGAGCATCAACCTCCCTCTAAATGAAAGTCGTAATTTTTGTACCTTGAGGTTCATCTACCTTCAGGAAATAAGTAACACAAACATGACTATGAACAAGGATGAAAACTGAATGCAGGGCGCTGTTATCGAACTAATGTGGATTTTTTTTAAAATTTCCATATCATCCGATTAAGTTCTTATTAGCGCAGTTTGATAGATATCACTGCCCTATGCCTATATAAAATGTTACATATCGCTCGAATCATTTTCCTGAGTGTATCAGCTTATTCGTGCTGTAAGAGTGAAAATAAGCAGGTTTTGACTAAAAAACACGAAAAAATTCACTTTTTGCAAAATTTAACGGAAACGTTATTTTCGTGTTTTACACACACAAACGCTATCAGATGAAGCTATTTGAGTGTATTTAAGTGTATTTCGTTATATTGCACATAATTTAACGCAGAGGTTGTTAATGAAACCAGCAATACATAGTACAGTGCTTTCTGCCTTGTTTGGACATTATGTCGTTAGAGGGCGCTGTTATCGAACTAATGTTGAATTTTTTAAAAACTTGCATATCACCCGATTAAGTTCTTATTAGCACAGTTTGATAGATATCACTGCCCTATGCCTATATAAAAAGTTACATATCGCTCGAATCATTTTCCAGCGAGTATCAGCTTATTCGTGCTGTAAGAATGAAAACAAGCAGGTTTTGACTAAAAAACACGAAAAAATTCACTTTTTGCAAAATTTCACCGAAACGTTATTTTCGTGTTTTACACACATAAACGCTATCAGATGAAGCTATTTGAGTGCATTTAAGTGTATTTCGTTATATGGCACATAATTTAACGCAGAGGTTGTTAAAGAAACCAGCAATACATAGTACAGTGCTTTCTACCTTGTTTGGACATTATGTCGTTAGAGGGCGCTGTTATAGAACTGATGTTGAATTTTTTAAAAATAGGCATATCACCCGATTAAGTTCTTATTAGCACAGTTTGATAGATATAAATGCCCTATGACTATATAAAAAGTTACATATCTCTGGAATCATTTTCCAGCGAGTATCAGTTTATTCGTCCTGTAAGAGTGAAAACAAGCAGGTTTTGACTAAAAAACACGAAAAAATTCACTTTTTGCAAAATTTCACGGAAACGTTATATTCGTGTTTTATACACACAAACGCTATCAGATGAAGCTATTTGAGTGTATTTAAGTGTATTTCGTTATATGGCACATAATTTAACGCAGAGGTTATTAATGAAACCAGCAATACATAGTACAGTGCTTTCTTGTTTGGAAGGTGACCCTGAAGGTTGAACCGAATCCACACCCTTCAGGTTCATGTTCCCTCGTTAGGGAGGATGACCCTGAAGGTTGAACTGAGTCCACACCCTTCAGGTTCATGTTCCCTAGTTAGGGACGATGATGCTCAATGTAGAACGAATTCGCCAACCGATCTACCTTGAGCATCACCCTCCCTCTAAATGAAAGTCGCTATTTTTGTACCTTGAGGGTCATCTACCTTCAGGAAATATTTAATAAATGAGTAACACAAACATGACTATGTAAAAGGATGAAAATTTAATACAGGGCGCTGTTATCGAACTAATGTTGATTTTTTTTTAAATTTCCATATCAAACGATTAAGTTCTTATTAGCACAGTTTCATACATATCAATGCCCTATGCCTATATAAAAAGTTTGATATCGCTGGAATCATTTTCCAGCGAGTATCAGCGTATTGGTTCTGTAAGAGTGAAAACAAGCAGATTTTGACTAAAAAACACGAAAAAATTCACTTTTTGCAAAATTTCACGGAAAGGTTATATTCGTGTTTTACACACACAAACGCTATCAGATGAAGCTATTTGAGTGTATTTAAGTGTATTTCGTTATATGGCACATAATTTAACGCAGAGGTTATTAATGAAACCAGCAATACATAGTACAGTGCTTTCTTGTTTGGAAGGTGACCCTGAAGGTTGAACTGAATCCACACCCTTCAGGTTCATGTTCCCTCGTTAGGGAGGATGAACCTGAAGGTTGAACTGACTCCACACCCTTCAGGTTCATGTTCCCTAGTTAGGGACGATGATGCTCAAGGTAGAACGAATTCGCCAGCCGATCAACCTTGAGCATCAACCTCCCTCTAAATGAAAGTCGCTATTTTTTTACCTTGAGGGTCATCTACCTTCAGGAAATAA